>NW_008824469.1:835848-847267 GCF_000699105.1 Pygoscelis adeliae
ACAACATTTGGTACCCCAAGTTCAACTTCAGCAAGTAAATAGTGTGTGGGGCATTGCACTGTCTGGTCTCTTGGACAGTAAAGGGGAGCTGGAGGAGTGGAAGGAGATGCAACAGATCTCTCTCTGTTCCCCTGTAGGCGAAACATCCTCCCCACTATCAACTCTACCTACCTCAAGAACTGCATCTATGACTCCCAGACAGATCCCTTCTGCCCTATCTTTCGTTTAGGGAAAATCGTTGAAGCTGCAGAGCAGAACTTCCAGGAAATGGCTGTGGAGGTATTTGGCAGACCCTTCTGTTGGGCCTCAGCTGTGTAGAAGAGGAGTGGTAGGTGGTTGTCCCCCCCTGCCTCGTGGCATGAGCCACAGGACACAGAGTAGCTGCAGAATGGAGAGCTGCTCTGGCCAGAGGGACTGGAGTCAATTCTACTTAGCAAGTATTTGGCCTTGGCTTGTTTGGGTGGGGTTATGTGCAAGGTCCTTCTGTAGCAGGGGGAAGAGTGTTTGACTGAGACTGAGACAAGGGCCAGTAAGTCAGGGTCCCGGTCAGCAGAGAGCCTAGTGCTGGGCTGGCTGGGCACTTGGACTGCTCACCTTCTCCTCTTCTCCACCTGGCAGGGTGGAGTCATGGCGCTGCAGATCAACTGGGACTGCAACCTTGACAGAGCTGCTTCCCACTGTGTGCCAAAGTACTCCTTCCGGCGCCTTGACAACAAGGACTCTGCCCACACTGTCTCGCCTGGCTACAACTTCAGGTAATGTGGCTATGGAGGGCACCGGGTGTCCCTGCGGCTCAGTCTGCCACTGGCACAGTGTTACGGGCTGCCTGCACTCCTCTGACAGTGGTGGGTAGTCCTTGGACTTTTGATGGTGCTGTAAAACTTGGAGAATTTCTCTGATGCTGTAAAACATAGAGCAAACCACAGCAGAGGGGGAAGGTCAGTGAAGCTCCACTGATTGCATCAGTGTCTGAGTCATATTTGCGTCAGTATTTGGGTGGCCATTTGGGCCAGCCTCCCGTGGCATGGCAATGTGAGAACTGACTGTTTCAGGATGTGCTGATAGGGCAGTATTTGAGGGGGCTGGGGTGCGGGGGTGGGAGACTGAAGCACCTCCTTCACTGTGCATGAGGGAAAAACTGACCTCTGGAAAGTGGCTCTGTCAGTTGAAGACCGTATCAGCACCAGGAGTATTCTTCTGGCATACACCACCACATAAACATTCTGGCCAGTACAGGTAGGTCCAGCACCTCCAGTAAAACCGCCAGCACAGAGCCACGTAGCTGGTTGCATCCAGACTCACAGCTGTAATAATATGGATTGGCTACCTTGCCAAGGTCCTTGCAACAGTCCTGCTCATGAGGAAACGTGGCTCAGGGCTATGCCTGTTTCTAGAATCACAAACTCTCACTTAGCACAGGGGATCTCTTTTGGTGGAACTTGAATGAATTCACTGAGAAGCTGCTGTCATGCAGACAGCACAGGTGTGTGTTTGGGAGGTGCCAGGCCTGCAGGTATTGGGGTGTCAGGTGAGACCGGCTGGAGGATATCGCAGCCCGGCTGGTGCGGGCTCTGAAGTGCTCTTGCTAATTCCAGATCGTGGTGCAGGCCTTTACCGATCCTTCCTCTTCTCTTCTGCCCTCTTCTCTGCTTCCTCCTGGCTTAGTCAACCATGTGGCGGAGTAAGTCTGATCTCACTTACTTGTTCTCATCCCTTTTCCCTATCATTTGCCTGCGAGTCACATTGTGCGGGACAAGGAGCAGCCTTTGTGTGACAGGCTGAGCTGTGCTGCGTCCCTCGCTGCCTGCTCCCGGCTCTGCCCTCTCGTGGCTGCCTGCACTCCTGCAGCCTCCCGCTTGCCTCTGTCTGAGGGGCTGATTCTCATGTGTCGCTGAATTTCTTCCTGTCTGTCCTTCTGCTCCCCTGCTAAAGCTAACTTCCTCCCCTTCCTATGCTTTGCAAGTTTCCTGATTTGGCTTGTGTTAACTGCTGTCTTAAATTTGCCTGTTCTGGGCTTTTCTCCTATATGTGCTTGCCTGCATGAAATCTCCCTCCATCACTTGGGGCTTGTCTCTGAAAGTACCAATGTTCAGCCCATCCTCTTGGGATGGAGGACACACCTGGATGTTGCATGATCGCATAAGCAACCTAAAAATTTCCAGCTAAGCTCTGACCTATCTTTGCTCCAGGTTTGCGAAATACTACAAGGATAGTAATGGCACTGAATCACGGACGCTTGTCAAAGCTTATGGCATCCGCTTTGATATCATAGTGTTTGGAAAGGTAGGGTGACTTAATTCCTGGAGGTCTTGCAGTGAGGGCTTTCAGAGATGCTGAAAAACATATTCACCTTTGTAACTGTCTTTTAGGCAGGAAAATTTGATGTAATTCCTACAATGATTAACATCGGCTCTGGCTTAGCGCTCTTTGGCGTGGTAAGTGACACTGTCTGTACTTAGACTCAATTCTGGATTAGTGCCTCAGTTCTGAGGCTCATTGTCTTAAACTCTTTCAATCTCTACTAGGCAACAGTGCTGTGTGACATTGTTGTTCTGTATTGCATGAAGAAGAAATACTACTATCGGGAGAAGAAGTACAAATATGTGGAGGATTATGAACTGGTAAGCATCAGTGAAGACAGAGTGAAGTCAAAGTTGCTTCCTCCTCTGACTCTGCAGCGATTCTGAAACAGGATTTAGAAAGTCCACATCAAACAGAGATTTTTGAACCACAGCTCTGAGAGAAATTTGTCTTCCTCAGAGAAGCTCATTTTTACCTCAAAGCTGTTGCAGGGAGGAGCACTGGAAACAAATATTGTCATGTTTCCTGGGCAACCACTCGTGGAGAGGGAAATGTATGTTCAAGAACTTGTCATGCCACCACTGCGCCTCTTTTTTTGGGTTGCAGTCCTTGGCAGTTGCCTTCTGAGAGCTGCAGACAACAGCTCTGTCCTCATCAAATCCTTCCTTCTTGGCTTTTGGGGGTTCCTACTGCTATGAACAAACCCACTCAATGGGTTGGTATTTTCTGAGACCAGTATGCTGACAGCCACAGCTTTGCCTCCCTTCAGATTCCAAGTGATCTGTTTGGCCAGTAGAAGGATTTAGTGGTGTAGTGGGGTAGCGTGACTGCTGCTGAGGGTAGAGCTCAGCCCTGTGCTTGGTGGGAAGTGTTGCTGCGGAGGGTGGATTTCTGAATCAAAAGACCTTGTGGCACTGGAAATGTAAAGTCTGTGTAGCAGAGAGTAGCTTGTCTGTGCAGAAGGTTTTATGTGAGAGGAAGGGGGAGAAAGAAGAGTTTTCTGGCAGAGAACTGTAATCTCTGATCCTTGCAGGGAGTCAGTGAGACATACGGAACAAACTCCTGACCTCCTGCTGCTACAGCACCAACTGCTGCTGTGAACTGCTGCTGTGACTCTTACTCTGACCCTGCCAAGAGACCCACCCCCTCTCCGTTGGAAGGAAGAGGGGCACGAAACTGAGGAAGGAACCTTCTTTACTACTCTTCACTACTTTTGCTGGCTGGAGCCAACCCCAGAGAGAAGAATTGGGTCTGCTCCTTGTCTGCTGTCTTTCCAGGTTGATTGCACTAAGCACAGAGGGAGGATTATGCTTTTATGCCAGGCCTCTGCACTGGGTAAGCCTGGGACAGGGACTGCTCTGGCATTGTCATTCTGACAGTCCTCCTTTCCCTGAGCTCACCGGTAGCAGAGACCACAGGGTAAAGACCACAGGGTAACAGGCACAGTTTCTCCCTTACAGTGAACATGGCCCCTGCCAGGTGTTGCCTAACCTTGGGAGAGCAGCTCCGTACTGTTGTCAAATCACTTTTCCTTGCCCTGACCGATTCTGATGCTTAGGTGAGCCTGTGCCTACTATTTAATCATGTCTCCAAGCTCCAGTGGCCACAGACTGAGACAAAGCAGTGTCTGGTTCCATTGTGCTATGGTAAATGGCTTACTGGTTACAGAATTTTTTTTCTGTTTTGTCTAATTTTTATGGTACTACTTTAAAATTTACTTTCTTTTTAATAAAATATTACTCTCAGCCCTCATGAATCCTGCAAGCTGGGTTTTGCTTGTTTATTTTTCCCCAAGGCCTGTGAAGGTTAGGGTCAGTGAACTGTCTTCATTTTACACAGATAGCAACTGTTCCTGGAGAGCTAGCAAAGCCAGTACTGCTCTCTGCTTTGCCTCTTGCTTCTCTCAGCAAGAGTGCTGCTGCAACTGCAGCTTCTGCTCCACCTTGATTCTCCTAACACTATGTCTGTGTCTGTTGCATTAAAACTCTATCCAAGGGAAAAGACTTGAAAGTTAGAGGCCAGGGTGGATAGCCTGGCATGGCCTTAGCCAAACGCTAGTACCAACTGGTCAGAAGAACAGATCTATTACTCCCTGGCATACCACCACCCCAACACCCTGTATCTGGGCTGCTGCATTTAATGGGTTTACACAAGTTGATTTAGGTGAATTTGTTGGCTTTTATCTTCACATGGCCTTGAGCATCTCTAGTGATCACACTGGCATACAAGGTACAGCTCTTCCCTTTCTCTGAACCTTTTCTAGTGTTACAGAGCCCTGGGACCTATTCCATACCTCCAGCATCCTGGCTGGGGCTTTGCTGCCTTTTTTTTCCAGCAGCGCGATGGGTTTGCTACCGTATTATCATTTTGTTTTATTCTTTATTTGCCTGCTGCTGAGCACTAAGCTGAGTGTCACAACTCAAAACGGTGCCTTTCCAAGAGTCAGCGCGCTAGTCTGTGCATGTGAATGGCTCAATTTGGATTATGCAGTGGCTAGAGCCACTGTGGTCTCATCCTTGCCCAAGGTCCCCAGTAATGGTAGAGCACCAGACTTCACTAAGACAGGAGGGTGCTTTCAGGCTCCTCTTCCAAGAAGCAAACTCTCATAGCTTGATAAAGACCAGTCAAATAGGATAATGGTTCCACTTGATCAACTAACTCTGGGTTTGGTTGCATGTCATTTATTTCAACTTGTACAGAGAAGCTTGAACAGCTGTGTGGAAAAACACTTAGTAGTTTGGTTTGTTTTTTTTTTTCCTCCTTTCTTCTTAGGTAATATAATTTAAAAGAAGTAAATACACAGTATTTAAACTTGATACACCTGATAAAGTTAAATGCATAATAAAGGGGTAGGAATGAAACACAAGCCTCGGTCATTAAACAAAGTATAAAAATCAGCAATAGTCCAGGACCTTAGAAAAGAAACAGATCAATTGCCTGATAGGTAAGAGGGGACCACCAAGAAAAACTACTCAGGACAAGAGGCCTGGTTTCCCCTTAGCACTTTCTGTGTGCTTTCAGAGCCAAAAAGGCTTAGTACCCAGCATTGAGCCTGCAGTCAGCACTGGGCTTGCTTGAAGGGAAGGGAGTTGGGGAAATCATCTATAGCCCAGTTCCAAGGCACCAGCACCACTATAAGAAAAAAAAGCTAGCTTTACTACTAAGGAACAGCAGCTAGGGAACTGAGCAGATCCATATATACAGTACAGCTTCTCTAACAGGTCATGCATTTAGATAGATCTTCCTCACACAGCCACGCTTTATGCTTTCAACAGAACTAATCAACAAGAAAAATCTACATCGAGTTTCTTTCAGAAATGTGCATTTGGCTGCAGCCCTACTGGAGCTGGCACTAAAAGACAATTGTTTTGGAGAGCGCCTTAGGGAAGTGCTGAGCTTTAGGATGCTGACGAACCAAGCACGGGCTAGCCATAAGACACTGATCTATGGTAATATCTGAGGCCCAGTAACTATGTGGCTGGGCATCAAGGAACTGGTACAGCTTATTCTGTTTAGAAGCTGTGTTGCACCTGGCAAGCCTGTTTGGTAAATGTAAACTGTCTCGCTAGGCACCTGACAAATCACAAACCAGAGATACGCAGCACAGAGCATCTCTACAACTCACCTTTAACAAAACACACCACACACATTACTACGCACCAGCTATAAATAATCAGATCCCCTTTTTTTTTTTTTTTTGCAGAACAAGTCCATTTACAAGGTTAGAGAACCAAGCTGCCCACTCGCACGCATTTCCACAATGAAAAGTCCTCTTTAGGAAAGGGGGAGCAGGCAGCTATAGTAGTGCTGGCACCCACATTACCTGTTTGGTTTTCCCATAGCTGAAGCTGCAGGGCTTTGGCATAGCCTTGGACTAAAACGGGAGGAAAACTGTGCGTGTCTTATGGCTCCAAACTCCATAGTAGTGCTCCTAAACCACGAACCATCGTCACTGGCTTTGGAGAGAGGCCAGCAGCACAATGTTTCGGTAATAAATAGCGATTTAGGGGGAGCATGGCTTCAAGTGATCGAAAGATGTAAGGGACAGTTTGTGTAGGCACCTGCGCGCTTGCTAACGCTACGCCAGCTTTAACAAAGACCCATCCTAACCAGAAATTACCAGACTAGGTCCAACTACAGCAGGGCCAAGGACCTCAGTGCTCTGCTGCTTGCAGTGCCCAAGATCAAGGAAGACAAGGGGACAGTCACTTCCTAAAGGCAGGGCACTCACGGCCAGGGTTAGCAGGCAGACATCTTAACATTAACCAAAATGCTTGGGTCTCTCCTAGTGCCTTCTTCCTCAGGGCAAAGAATTGTGCCTTAGCAGTCCCTTACATGCTTGGGACATTCAAATCCTCCCCCTCTTTCAGGTACACCATCATTTTAAATGCCTTATTCAAGGTCACACCCCCATATCAGACTGAGAAGAGAAGTCAGACCTTCTCCCCCCCAGTCCCCCACTCCATACACAAAACAACTGTACTTACCGTGACCCCTTTCCCCAAGCAAACCCTGACTCTTCTCCAGCTCACCCGCAGTCTGCTGTTCTCCAGCTTTGTCCAAGCACAGAGAACTTTGGAAAGTGAGTCTGGACGTCAGAATCTCTCCCACCACACTATAGATTTTTTTTTGTCTTTTTTTTCTTACAAGCACCACATAATAATCAGAGTAATCTGACTGAAGGTGAAAGAGCTCTTCGTAAGAAACAATCCATGAATTAGGTACACACTTAATTTACTAACAAGCCTCTGATCCACAGGCATTCACAAATTACTGGTAACGAACTTGCAAAAAATACATAGCATTGGCCCCAAAATCCAGATTAAGAGTTTGGAAAACAAAAGTTTCTTTGAAAATTACTAGCTAATCTAAGTATTTCATTAAGATCTTAAATTCTAAGCAAGCCCTAAGTCTATACTTAAAAATAGCATGAGTTGTATTATTTTTAATTGTAGTAAACCATGTAATGTACATGGAAGTGAAGGATTTTACCCTGAATTTTATATTTAATATCTACCTAGATCAAGTAAAAGATTTAGAAACAAACTGTTGTTAGTGCTTCCTCTGCTGTTCAAAAGACACATTCAGCTAAACACCACCTTTCACTCCTATGTCTGCAGCAAAAATAGTTCAGACTGAACTTAAGCCCTTAAATACCTTTTCCTTTCATACACTGAATACTCAACTTACCAAGTCCTAGTCACACCAAGACCTTAGGAAAGGTGTTAATTACCTTAGGTGGTAATTAACCTCACTTTTTGAACGTCCCAAAGATGCTGTTTAATACAACTTGGCTCACAAAGGTAGGCATTCTTTAAAAAGCTGAAAAGGTGGGTTTTTGCTTTGTTCCCATGCAGTTAAAAAGGTGTCAATTAAAAACAAACCAGAACAACAGGAAATAGATGCAACAACATTTCCGGTAGGTCGTGAACTCTCAAAGTGCGCACGTGTAGTTTTACTGTTGCGTATGGCAAAAGCTTCACCCTTCTGTGTGTGCCCACCGACTACACGATGGGCGTACAACACCCCTGGGACACTGGCGTTAGTCCCCAGAAATTATTTGGCATTAAAACCAGGTAAAAGCAGTTCCAAATGCATTTTTGTTTGACTGTTGGGTTTTTTTTTTTTGCAAAGCATTGTTGCTGCTCAACACGATAGCTCACCTCTCTGCTATCAGCCAGCACCTTCCCACAAGAAGTCAGCAGTCCAAGCGATCGGAGATGTTCGATGTTTATGACAAGTAGTCGGATGTCTTATAACATGCTGCTAATGTAAGCTCTACATCCAGCATCATACTGAAATAGCGCCATGTCATGCTGTGTTTGGTGTAGGCTCTGTTAATGTCGCTCATCCTCAGCTGCACACTTTAGTAACATACCCCGGACCAAGTTGCTCAACAGAACCATAAAGTCGATGCTCATGAAAGAAGTTCCTCCTCTCCCACATTGGGCAAGTCGTTGCATTTCAGATTATCTTCACTGCCTTGTTTCCTGCTTTAAAAGGAAATAAAACAGTTGCTGAGCTACTTGGAAAAAGGCAAAGCAGGCAATGAGACACCAGCATCTGCCCCTTCCCCGCCACAGGACCTTTGGGACACTGAGCACATGTCGTCTCCCCCCAGCTCCCCTGTAACAGGCTGGAAGTGCCATAAAAAGATGCTTTTCAGCCCATCGGAGGGGCAGGATATGCCATGTCACAAAAATCATCCCACAAAGCGGTTGCAGGTCAGACAGAGGGTGTGTTAACATCCGGGTTACAGCCCCACATGAAAGATGCAAAGCCCAACTTCTCCAATTCTCCTCCTGTGCTGTGCAGTGATTTCCAGAGCACAAGACAAGCTGCAAACGTCCTTTTGGGCCGAGGCGAGGCAATGACACTTACGGCAGCAGGTTCCCAGGGGCAGACAACGACCGCTCCTCCCTCCTGCTCCCCTCAAACGGGTTCCCGAAGGATCGCTTCCGGATCATTGTTTTAACCAAGATCTGCAAGACCAGATTGGAGTTCATCAGGGATGCTTTCCTTTCATTCAAGAGCAACAGGAACATCCAACCCTCATGCCCAAGTAATTCAGAAAACTAGTGAAAACAAGTCAAAGTTCTCTTTAAAAAAAAAAAAAAAAACAAACCAAACACCCAAAAAACCCAGAAGGAAGCATGTTTACAAGTCTCCAGGTGCTTAATACAGGGGCTGTATCCTCATCTGAAACCCACAGTGCAACAACTGAACACGCAGATGAGAGCCACACTAGGTGTGAGAGGCTGGAAAGGAGAGCAAAGCCAAGTCTGGAAGATTTTCTCCCCCCAGAAGTAGGTTTTACTGATTACTGCATCCAGTACCTGCAAATTCACAGTTCCCTGCAGTTATCTGGCAGAAGAATTCATTGGAAAGGGAGAGGGGAAGGAAGGAACTGGCACAATTTTGCCTTAACATTTACCAAAACCAAGCTGAAAAATTGGCTGTTTGTCTAGCTTTGGCTGCAAAACACAAAGGTACCCAGCGTCAGCTGCAATTGGAGACTGCTGGGAACAGAGCAAGTGTCAGCATTCTTCCCAGGCACCCCCCAACTTATTTTGCTGGTGGGAGCAGAGAACAACGTGAGCAGCACTGGACCCTGCCTCGGCATGTACATCCCGGTCTGGGAACCCCTGGCTTCATTTGATACTGCTTCTCGTGCCTCTGTGCCTTTTTTATCTGCTCACCACGGTTCACCGAGAGCCCTTACACATCTGAAACGCACAGGCCAGCAGGGTCCCGCGGGGGAAAGCATTTTATGCGAGAGTCGAAGCCACGTGAATCTCGTACTCGAGTGTTAACGCCTGCAGTTGGATGCACAAAGATCAGGCTCCAGAGGCTAATTTTGAAGAACAAAAGTAAATGGGAAAATCTGAGATCTGCCTGGAAGCGGTGCGTTATTTAAGAGGCAAGAGTCGCAGTAGAAGCTCATTTGCCCTGAGCTGTGCTGAACACATCTGGATTTTCAATGGGGCTGGGAGCACTGAGCCATCTTCTGCTGCATCGCAGCGAGACACCTCCAAATAGGAGAAAGGGGGAAAAAACCCCTCATCAATGGTGATCTCTTTAGAGCAAGATCTGCTTTTTCAGCTTGAGCAGTGCAAGGCACATTTGCATATTAATGTATCTGCAGTTGAAGAGACTTCTGTGGGGTACTGAAGCGGGAGAGAGCTCCAGAAATGGAGCTAGATGTGAGCACAGCCACGATATGGAAAAGAAGCTTCAAAGGGAGACCTGTACTTCAAAAAAAATCACAGCCTGGGTGTCTACAGGCAGATAACACCACACCAGGGAACTGCAAATGGTCGCTCGCTGTTTCTCCTAGCATAAGGGCTAGCGGGCACCCAGAGAAATCATTACATTCAAAACCCAAAAGGATTTCACTTTCCACACAGGGCAGGGTTACACTGTGGTTCTCACCACCACAGCGGGTTGCAGAGAATAAAAATACGAGCTTGAAAAGAGATGAGATGAATTCACCAAGAATAGCTCCAGGCGGGGGCTGGCGCATGCCACGGCCCAGATAAAATCTCCATCCTGGGAAGCTCCTGCAGATCCTACGGCCCCATGGGCAGAGCAGGGCAGGAGCTCCTCGTGCCTGGCCAAAACACACACTCCCGGCTGTGGGCAGGTCCTGGACCAGATGCTCTTTTGCCTTGAGCAAATACAGCGATATTTAGGCAGCCAGCTCAAGCGTGGCGACTGGCAACCCGCTGATGGGTCCCTTTGGGACTGCTCTGAAATATTCCCCCACACCGCGGGGTACGGCCACCTCCAGTGAGGTGCTGAGACCCCATCTTGCAGCGCTTGCTTCTGAGAGAGGGAAGGTCTTTGCTCTAATCCTGCCCAATGCTTTTGCCCTTCAGCAGCAACCTCCAGCTGCTTGGGACCGCCCCAGGAGGCAGCGTGGACCCCGGTGTGCATCCACAGACCATCGCCTCCCTCGTACTCACCACGGTAGCCAGGCTGGGGATGTGCTTGACCGAATTCTCCACCTCCTCCTCTGTCACCTCGACGAGGGTGCAGTTCTCATCCTCTGTGGGCAGCAGCTCCACTCCGTTCTTGGTGACCCACGGGTGCAACTTCAATTAATAACACAGCCTGTCAGGAATGATTTCCTCTTTTTCTTAACTCAAACAACAGAAGCCTGGCAAACGCATCTCCTTGCCAAAGCTACGGCCCCTACGTGCTCCTGAAATATCAGGGAGCAGGGGAGAGACATGCCATCTCACTGGCAAGTCAGCTCACCCTGGCGCCGCTGGGAACAGCTCAGCCTGGAGCAGAAAATGCTGCGGTGCGGCTCATCCGGAGCCAGCACTGGCCCCATCTACACAACCGAGCAGTAACCTTGGTGACATACAGCACTGGGCATCTCAGTGGGTTTTAGGGAAGACGACCTATTTCCACTCTCATCTTACGGATGAGACAGCACCAAGAGGCAGGAGCGATTTATTCCAGACCATACGTATGAGCAGTAGTGATAGGAAGACCCACCGAGCCCTAGTCTTGGACCTGAATTAATCCATGACAGAAGGCAGAAACCCCTTTCTCCTTGCCCACACACCTGGCGTCTTGGGCAGCTGCAGGAGGAGCACAAAACGGTTCA
>NW_008824469.1:847296-853200 GCF_000699105.1 Pygoscelis adeliae
CAATCCTTTCCCCCTACCTTAGTCTCCATTTTCTCAGCTTCTCGCCCCTTCCAGGCTCCCGCAGGGGCGGAGGACCAGAAATCTCCTGCGAAAGGCTGTTGCACAGTACTTTCCTGGTAGCAGAGGAAATACTGTACTCAGGGGATTTCCTTTTGCCTGTGACTTCTGTAGGCACCAAAGGTCCCAAAGCTGAGCAGGTCCTGGAGCAGGGGAAGGAGCTGGGACTTACCTGCCCAGGGGCCCTGGGCACGGGGGGAGGACCTAGCCTGGCGTGATCAAACTGACTCCCAAAAAAAGCCGAGCAAGGAGAACCCAACAGAAGTGAAGCCACAGCCAACACCAGGGGGTTGGGTCAGTACCTTGATTTCTGGGACCGAAATCCTAGATTCGGGATTTTTATCCAGCATCCGTGTAATCAAATCCTTCAAGAAGTCTGTAACTTCTGGCCTGGGGAAAGGAGGGGGGAGAGATGAGATGGGGAAGGGGATGGATGCTGCCTCCATTCTTCACCCCAGTGCCAGCCGCCGTGGGCCTTCCCAGGTAGATTGGGGCTGGACTCCAGCCCTGGCAGGGACGCAGCTCCGGGTACTCGTGCACCCAGGTGCCATGCAGCCCTTCCTCCCCAAACCCTCCAGGGAAGAAAAATATCCCCTTTTTGGGCAATCCAAAGTGTGATCCCGTGTGTACGGGGCTGGGAGAGCCCAACACCAACTCCACCCAGGCTAAAACTCAACAGGCAGCAACTGCAGAGGCTAATCCATTCCCTCAAACACCTCTGCAACTTCAATCGCTCCTTCATCGGCAACTGCACACCAAGGTGTTGCCTTCACGATTAATGCAAAGGAAGTTTTCCAGGGCCGTGGGCCAACAGAAGGGCTCAGAGCCTGAGTTTTGCAAAACTGCAGCGGAGCAGGGCCAGCCCCACCCTGGCAGCGCCTGAGAAATGGCTCAAACGAGCTTTAAAATAAGGGCTGAGGGCTTTTTTTTTTTTTTTTTTTTTTTATTTTTTGAGTACTTACTGATCCGGGAACTCCAACGTCTGGGTCTTGATTTTATTGTGTAAACTCAGGATCCTTTCATCCATAAAAGGGCACTACCGCGAAGAAAAAGAGCAATGAGAAAAGCAACAACCTCTGTTAAGAAGTGGCAGTGGGGCAGCCAGTTGAGCATCGGGATCTCGTAGGGTTTGAAGGAAAGCAAGGAGCCAGTTATAGGGAAATACCAGAAGATTTCCTATTATATCAATGTCTTCTTTTAAATGCAATGGAAATAACATTTGACTAAAAATGGCCAAATTACTACAACAGCTCCTTTCCTAAAAAATCTGGCCAGGCACAGAATTTTTTCCCTGGGGAAAAAGAGAAACACGGCCCTTTTGGCTGCACCCATCCCACGGACAGGCAGAGGTTTCCAATTTCCACCCACACAGCCCCGTCTCCCCTCAGCAATACCCGGCTGCTCGAAGAGGGGTGCAGGGTGCAAATCCCACCGTGTACCTGGCACATGGGAGGCACACGCCAACCCCCCCCCCCAGACCACCAACAGTGCTGAAAAATCAATCTCATTACCTGCCCAAACACAAAGCAGTACAGTGTGATCCCCATGGCCCAGACATCCAAAGCCTGCAGAGTAAAGAAAGCATAGTTAGATCTGCAACAGACAGCGTGTGCGAGGAAGATTAGTCCAAAACCCCTCAAATCGCTACTAAATACCTTTCCGGAGAAGATTTTCCTGGTTTCCGAGAGCGTCTCCGGGGCCATGAAGGCGGGGGTGCCCACCGTGTTGGTTAAGAGGGCATCGGCTCCCTTGAACTCGTTGCTCACTCCAAAGTCAGCGATCTTGATGTGCCCGTCTTCCCCCACGAGGAGGTTGGAAGGTTTAATATCCCGGTGGATTATCTTTTGATAGTGCACTGTAGCCGAAGGAAAAACAAGTGCTTCAGCAGCAGGACTGGTCTGCAGCGAAGGAGCCACGAAGCCCCTGCATGGCTGTAAGCCTTTCTGCTAACACCATGACCAGCTCCAGCTTCAAAAACCCCTGTGCAGTAGCATGAGCCACCAGAAACGGCACCGTACACCAGCAGAAAGTCCAGCCCCAGGTGTTTAGAAAAAAATACGAATAAGAAATCCCATCCTTTTTGCACAGACACTCACAGTATTCAATGCCCTTGATCAGATCCTGGAAGTAGAACCGAGCCTGGTCCTCGCTGAGAGGTTTCAGGGTTGGGATTTCCATCACGGGGCTGCAAAGGCAACAGAGAACGGAGCTCGTTCCCCATCCGGATGCACTGAAACAGGTCCCGGAGGCTTTGCCGCCAGCCAGTGACAGCACGTGGCCCCAGATGCAGGCACACAGGGGGTGTACACAACTGTAACTGGGCTGGGGAGATGCTACCCAAATTCATAGGGGACCCACCAAGAACCTCCCCATCGCCTGTGTGTCCCATGCCCGCCTCAGGTGGCCGAGCTGTGCCACCCACAAACCCGTCTCACGTTCATGCTTTAGTAGGTTTAAATCTGGAATTCAATACTCACCCTTGCTTCACCAGTTCAAACACTGAAACACAAAAGAGAAGGTGATTACGAATCACTTACAGGTTAGAGCTCCTGTGGGCACAGTCTCAGCGCAAAAGCAATTATTTTAATGACAAAAATTCTAAAAATTATGTATTTTTTTAAAAAAGGAGATGCCATCTTATGCAAGGCACATGGCATTGTGGTTGCTTCCATTTTCAGTTAAGGGGATGCTGCCAACTGCCTTCTCAGTGCTGCAGCTTCAGCATCGTGAAGTGCCCTCCACGCGGCACACTAAACCCCTCAGTTTGCCTGCAAAACCAAGGCCGAGCCCACGCCCCAGGCAAACCTCTGCGCTTGGCCATGAAGGCATCGCACACTCCTCCGCTAGTACAGGCTGAACATAAATGATGGAAAAGAAATGCCTCCTCCAAAAGCGTGTGTATTTACATCAAGCAAACCACTGCAGTCTGCAAGACAGGGTGGGAAGGAGCTCGTTTGTACTGTGGATAATTAACACATGCCTTGTTCTCGAAGCCAAAGAAACAAAGCTACTTTCTAGCAGCCCAGCTTCAGAGCCGAGAACATAAGTGCTGGTACCTCTCATGGCAAAGCATGCCCTGATGTCAAATTAAAGTCTATAAAGTGCTATAAAGCACTTCTGTCTCCTTTCTGAACCCAGACTGGATCCTGTTTGCTCCAACCATTAGAGGGGATTTGCTTCTCCAGCACATCCAGGCCATACCCGCTCTGGAGGAGAGACCCAACCCCGCACACAGCTGCCCCAAAACGCGGGGGAAACCCTTTGCCCTGGCAAACCCCAATCCCTCTGACACCCTGCAAGCGCCACAGGGCAGTGGGCAGTTACCCATGTACAGGTGGTCCTCGCTGGGGTCATCCAGGACCTGCCAAAAGAAGCAGAAAGGAAATTAAACAGCACCAAAAAACCTTGCAAATTAAACACTGTGATTTTTTATTTAGCGGCCATCTCAATCCTGCACCATCTGCACCATTAGCATGGTCTGCTAATCTCCGAGCTTCTACCCACAAGGGATGGGGGAAAAAAAAGAGGACAGAGATATAGCTGTATTTCAAGGAAGTAAATATTTAAAACACACAGGAAGCATCATTTGACTCATAAGCCAAATAAACTCCAGCCTGCACATCCTTAATTCTTGATTTTTGGACCATTTCATACAGTCAGTGGGCGGAGGGCAGGGCGGCTGCGTCACAGAACCTGCAGAAACACCAGTTCCTCCCCAAAACCCATCCGAGCACTTGTTTCCTCCAAGGAAGCAATATTTTTCTGCATTTTCCTTTCTGGGGAGGAAAGAAAAAAAATCCTCTTTTGGGAGGTGGGAATAAAAATCCTTTTAAACCAGGGAAAACATAAGTCTCCCGTAAGCAGGACCTGCCGTGGCCATCCCAGCCCTTCTGCAGTTGCTCCCCTCTGCCCAAGCCAACGCGTAGCCCATCCCCGCAGCATCCAGGCTCCTTCACGCTCGGGGTGGGTTTCGGGAAGGGGCGGGCCAGCACTCACCTCCACCAGCTTCACCACGTTGGGGTGGTCCAGCTTCTTCAGGATGGCGATCTCCTGGTAGACCTGCTCGATGGGCCCTTTGGGCTGCAGGCAGCCCTCAGAGGCAGCTTTGGCTCCACGGGGCGGTGGGCGGCCTGCGGGAAAGGCAAAGACGGGGTGTCTGGTTGGGAACGAGCCCCCGGGGTCCCCAGATCATCTCCCACCCTAAAGCTTTTGCACCACTTACGGGGGAAGCCCGCCTGTCTCATCAGCTTCTTTTTGGAGAGAACCTTCATTGCCTGCAAGAGGGGAAAAAACAAGTGGGATTTGGGGCAAACCAAGGATAAAATGGGCCTGGTGGGATGGGGCCAGCACGGAGCCGGGCAGGGAGTCAGTGGAGGGGATCCGTCCCCCATCCCACCTGCCCCGCTGCGGGCTCTGGGGACGTGCGCTACTCACATAGTAGGTGTTATCGTCCTCGTTGTAGGCCAGCTTCACCACCCCATAGGAGCCCTAGAGAGGGGCACAGCCATGGGCACCAGTTAGGGACAGTCCAAAAAAACCCCACAGCACCAAACCGGACTCCGGGCTCCTCCGCAAACCTGGCCCCACTGGGATCACGGAGCTGGTGGGCGATGCCGGGTGTAGTGGGACGCATGGGCTGGCATCACACCTCCGGCAAAGAAAAGCTCCAAACGCCCCATTTCGTGGGAGGGAGGGGGAATGGGGAAAATTAATAATAATTTTTAAAAAATATACAATTCAGTCGGTATCACCCGGAAGAGACCGGCGTCGCAGTGAGGAGCCGGCTGAGTTGCCGTGGTGAGCGGCTGAAATTGCCATCTCACCGGCTGGAAAGCAAAAATGAGCCCAGCACCCTCCCGCCCCGAATCCCTCCATCCCACCCCAAACCTGGCCAATATTCACCTTCCCGATCTCGTCCTTCAGCTTGTACTGGTTGAGCTGCACACAGTCCTGCGGGAAGAGAGGGGGGGGTCTGACACGAGCCACGAAACTGCTTGCATTTGCTCTCCTCCTTCTAAATCTCCAGGAAAACTTTCTCTGCAAACTGCTGCCCTGTTCTGCTCTGCCCGGGCACCCGCTCGGGGCTGCGCAGCTTTGATTCATGAGCCATGAACGCCAGCTGCCTGGCCACGTGTCGGTGTGTTTATAGACGGCTAATTGTGAACATTAACGGCCGGGCAGGCAATATTGTCCGCTCACGTGGAACGAGAGCGCACAACAGGCAGGCGGCGGTGGGGATCAGCAGCCAGGAGAGCCCCGGGGGGATTTAACGCCGTCGACCCAGCACTGAGTATTTTTATTTCTTAAGGGCAAAGCAGCCTCTTGCTGCCTGTTTTCTGTCAGTGCTGGCAGGCTGGGGGCAGGCAGGGCCATTTTCTCTTTAGATCTCAGTGGGTCTCTCTTTTTTTTTTTTTATTTTTAAGGGAGAGAAAAAGAAAATCGCAGCACGCCGACGGCTCCCCTGAAATGCAGCCGTGAGAGCTGGCGGCATCTACAAAAGGCACGAAACGCAGTGAGCTGCTGGGTCCCACCTCCCCGAGAGCTGTCCCACAGCCCAGGATGGACCAGGATGTCCCACCGCCTCCCACCCTGCATCTGCAGACATGCTGCAGGGTTTTATCTCGAGAAACCAAGTAGGAAGAAATGCCACAGGGCGGGGGAAAACCCAGGAGAACAGGGGCAGGAGAACCGCAGGAGCAGCATTTGTCCCCCCTCCCCTGCAGTCCCGTGATGGACACGCGGTTCGACTCCACAGTTGGCCGCCGCGGCAGCCGCGGGGAGGAGTGCGGGGACGTCACCGGAGAGTAAGGGAGGGACGGGGAGATGAAGCGGTCGGTGGGGCCGTTG
>NW_008824469.1:853473-858239 GCF_000699105.1 Pygoscelis adeliae
GGCGAGCTGCCAGGGACGCATGATGGCATGGTGCGACCCACGGCCTCATCCCGGCCACGCTGCGACGGGGAGGCACACCTGCAAACACAGGGCGGCTCAGCCAGGCTCCCCCGGAAAGCGAGATTTCCTCCCGCCGGTCGTTACTCTCCAGATTAATTTATTCATCCCATAGGGGATGGTAAAGCCAAGGGCAGGGGTGCAGGATGGCACCGGGACCATGCACCCGCCCTGCCACGTGGCAGACCCCAGGCAGGGGCCAGACTCAGCTCCCAGGCTGCTCCTTCCACCCCCTTTATTTAAACACCTCCAGGGAATAACAACCCCACCATCTCCACTACAGAAATACCCCAAAAGGGGTATTTTACAGGGGTAGGATCAGGCCCTGCACTATGCCAGCATAAATACTGCTCGGTTCCTTGCTTTACTGCTCAGTCCCGCGGTCGGAGCGAGCAAATCTCTGCCAAACACCCCCCAAACGAAGCAGTTTGTGGACACAGGGACCTGCTTACCAGGCGCAGGGTGCAGGATCAGCCCCCTCCGGCTCACTGCCTCCTCCCGCAGCCCGTCATTGCCAGCGATTTCTCTTCCTTGCCCTGGGTTCCCTATGGCCTTCTGTGCAAAAATCAAGCTCCTGAACCTTGGGATAAATGAGAAAACAATTCTGTTAGCAACAAAGAATTAAAAAAAAAAAAAAGTCTATATAATTAAATAATAATTTAAAAAGGGGAGAAAAACGGTGTAATTCACACATGCCGGGTGCCCCGCAGCAGGCAGGGCAGTTCGATGGTTGGTTGGTTGTAAACCATCCCTCTTCCCTGCCCCGACGCTGGTGCTGTTTTTAATTTCTAGGTTAACGAGTTGCCGCAGAACCAAGTGGAAAAAAAAATCCCAAAACAAACAGCCCAGAAGCAGGAACAAGGTTTGAGGCCTTTTTCTGCCTGGTTCCCACACCTCGGTGAGGCGGCCGGTTAAAATTAGTTCCACTCGTCTTGGTTGAAGCTTCCGTGATGCACCCGCAGCACAACCACTCTGAATCAGCCCAGCAGAAATTACGGGTCAAGTACAGAAATCAAATCATCTCCCCCTTCCTCAAGACTTTGCAATGGCCTAATTGCTGTTTTCAACACCAATCTATAAACTGGAGCTTTTTTTCCCCGAGTGGGATCGGCCCGGAGCTAAAGCCGACCCGGCACCGCTCGCTGCTTCGAGGCGCAGAGAAACGCAGGGGATGCAAAGGCTATAAATAAGCCGACGAACAGCAACAAGGACAAACTATTTCAGAAACGCCACATTTAGCGGGGCTGAATCCACTCCTGGCTGGGGCTTTGCTGGGCAAGAGAGCCAGGAGCCACCAGCCAAGCCAAGCCAAGCCAGGGCTCTGCATCTCAGGCATCGTGGCTGCAAAATTCCTCCCCCCCCGGTGCTGCTGGCGGCCACGGCAGCGTGTTTTAATACACTCCCAAAATGGATTAAAATAAACAGGCAGCCCCCCCCCATTCATCCCAAACCTGCGGGGATGCATCTCGAGGCCAGTTGCCATTTGCCTGGCTTGCTTTGGGCACCCCGCCAGCGGGCACATATAAATAGCCGTCTCCAAAAGCCAGAGACGATCCTGAACACCGTGCCCTCTACCCTCACCATGTGCCGTGGCCGCAGCAAAAAAGGCAGCTCATCGGGGCGGCCCCAGGATGAAGCCACCCCAGGAGAATCACCAGCCGCAGCACTGGTCCCCGGCGGTGGCGTGGCATGGCCGGGCATCCCATCCTGCCCCCAGAGCATCATCTGCATGGGAATTTCCAAGGGTTCATGCTAAACTTTGCCGGGCTAGAGCAAAACTGAGTTATGAAGTCTCTGCCACACTTGAGAGCAGAGCGTGCCCTGGCCGGCAGGAGTTAATTGGCTTGACCAGGATAAACATATCAAGGTTGATTAATTCAAGCAGGCTTCCCCAGGGTCTGTAAACAGGCTAAAAGTCATCCAAGCACCATCGTAACATCGGCTAGGGTGGAAAATCAGAGGGTTTTTTCCCTTTGCCTGTGTGCAAAGGGGCCGAGCATGGGGTTTTGCAAAAATTGCCCTGTGAGATGACAACTTCCCTAAAAGAAACCCAAAAATGGGATCCCACTGTTGAACACAGCCCTGCGGGGCGTGGGACAACTGCTAACGATAACGCAGCCAGTTCTCCTGAATAAGCACACGGGGAGGCCGAGGAGGAGGAGGAGAACAGCCGTATTCCCAGCCAGAGGGAAAACTAAAATAGATGGAATGGGGGGAATAAACCCAAAGAGGGGAAATACAGCCTGGGGGCTTTCGCTTCACCCACCCACTCGGGTCCTTGCCTGGGGAAAAGCGGCACATTCTGGTACGAACTCCAGCAGATCCTTATGTAAAAGCGAGCAGCACATGCCCAGAAAATCCTCAGGAAATATAACAGCCTGGTGTATAGGAATGATTTATCGGCAGGGCTTTTGGCTGAAATCCATGTATAACCCATAGCGGCTGCGGCAGGATTATCGAAGCAATCAGTCCCGCATCTAATTCAGCAAGGAGAGGGATATTAAAATGAAAAGCGGTCTGTGAAACCCTGGCAGCGGCTCTCCCTCTCGCTCAGCATCCACGTGGCTTTAGCGGAAAGGAATGGGAGCGAAATCGGCCCCTGTGAGGGTGAAGTGATTTTTACAGGCCCCTCCTGCCGCCCCAGCTTGTTGTGAGCCTGTGGTCCCTGCCTGGTCCCTGCTGGGATGCGGCCACCTCCGGATGGGAACACGCCGACCGATTTCAGGGGGTGCAGATGACGACACCTTGCAGCCAGCACTGGCTGCACAGATTTAAATCGGAGCGTACGGACGCATCAGCCTGTCCTTCCCTCCCTGGAGCTGTTTCTCTACCCAGGTGCAGGGCGGGCGATGGGACGGTGTCCCCGGCTCCCGCCGGCTGCCATGCACTCGCCTTCCCCCACGCGCTTCCCTCCGGCAAGGCCAGACGCGGTGTCAGGGTCGGACCCCCCCAAGGGAATAAGACTTGGCAGCTCCAGCAGCGACACCTCCATCCAACCTTCCGTGGGGATCAGCTCACGCGCTGCAAAAAAATGTGTTCATAACAAAATTGAACACAAACCACCTAAAGCAAGGCTGATTTTACTCGCAGAGGATCGTCCCCCTGCTACCGCCAAAGGTCTGCAGTTAAAAGTTAACCGAGGCCAGTGCGCGGGGCAGTTACGGGCTCTCGCTGGGCAGAGTCCAGTGGCTATTTTGCTTTCCCCGGTCACTGTCAGCGGTGGAAGCAGCAGTGCCAAGAGCAGTGTCATCTGCAGCAATGGGGGCATCGATCACAGTTTCCCTTCCTACAGGCGAGCGCAGACCTTGCCAGAAATATATTAGTCACTGTAGTATACAAAGACCATATGCACCCCCACCTGACTTTTAATGGAAAAAAATTTCTCAGCAGCTTCTCTAGAAGTCAGAGGACACCCAAAATAACGAGATACTGGCAACAGGCACACAGCCCCCATCTATGTCGGGTCCCTGTGCCCGAGCAGCAAAGCTTTGCATTGCCCCTGGAGCAAACAGAAAGGCCTCCTGCACTGCCTGGCCCATCCAACACAGGGTGGAAAGAACTGGGGAAAAAAAATACAAAGCCAGGCTGGTAGCATTATAACAGCACGAAACCCAGTGGCAGGTTTCAATAGGAATCCAAAAACATCTTTAACAAGATTTTTTTTTTATGATCTTGATGATACCACATAATACTGCTTAAGCAATATATAATGAGCATCTCAAAACCAGAGTGTAAGCTCCAGACCTGGTGTTGAGCATGGGCCGGGATGAGCTGAGGGCACCATCACCGCCTCGTCCAGCACCGCCGAGCGGCTCCCAGCTCTCCTGGAAACAACAGCTCCAGCCCACGATGCCCACGAGAGAGGAAACGAGAGCGGCTCTGCACTTTGTGAACACCACTTAAAAGACATTAGGGCTGAGTTGAAAGCAAAGCCTCCTCCAAATTACCGCCCCAATCTGATAACAGCCGCCTTCCCCAGAATGGCGCTGGTCGATCAGGCACCTCTCGCAGCGCTCTCAGGGCTGGGCTCTCGGGTTTTGTTGGCTGTTTTTCCCAAAATGAAGTGCCCACGGAGAGGGGCCAGGAGAGGGATGGGGCTCCTTCCCCTGGCCTCTCTGGTCAGGGGCCACGAAGGCAGCTCCAGCTACCCAGCCACCACACATCCCCTGCCCAGCGTGGTCTCCCTGGCCCTGAGGACAACCTGGTCCTGTCCCCAGGGATGGTTTCTGCTCCTGTAGCACTGCACAGCCGCACGGTCAGCCCACAGCTCCATCGCACCAGCTTCCTGCGGTCATCCCACCGCTGCTTTCGGTCTTTACTGTTACCTTCACGCTCCTGATGCTCCGTGCCGTGCACGTGGCCGCAAGGGCTGCGTCCCACCTCCTAACCACGCTTGGTCACTCGCGGCAACCCAACCTGTGGCTTCTCTTAATGAAACCTGTCCCCTGTACACAGCTGCTGCACCAACTCCATCCCCTCCATCTTCTCCTGGCCTCTCACTTGCCCCTTGACCTTAAAAATCCCCTCCTTTTCCCAACCCCACGGCCTAACTCTCCCCGGGCCCCCTGTTCTGAGCCCTCGCCTCCCCGGGGCAGGAGCCCCATGGGGTCTGTGGGACGCCTGATGTCGCGGGGACGGCCACCCCCCTGTCACATCTCCGAGCCTGGGATGCCGCCAGCCCATCGGGTACCACCGGCACATCTCAGGGC
>NW_008824469.1:859053-861848 GCF_000699105.1 Pygoscelis adeliae
CCGTGCCGGGAGGCGGCCCCGGGCGCAGCCGAGCCCCGCTGCGGGCACCCCCGCGTCCCAGCGGGACATAAATCACAGCATCCTCCCGCCGCTGCCCGTC
Organism: Pygoscelis adeliae; assembly: GCF_000699105.1. NCBI lineage: Eukaryota > Metazoa > Chordata > Aves > Sphenisciformes > Spheniscidae > Pygoscelis > Pygoscelis adeliae. Next base: position 859,154 of record NW_008824469.1, read on the forward strand.
CCGGTGCTCGGCCGGGGCTTCTTCCCCTCTGCCCTTGTGCAAACACAGGATTTCCAGCGTGAGGGCGACCGGGTCCAAATCGGGTTACCTGCCTCAGTTCCCCTGGACCTTCCTTCACTAAACGGTTGCCCAACGCTTCTGAAATCATCACCTAAAGGGGGTTTTAGAAACCAGTCGTTTGGAAATGTCACAGCAGCCACTGCCAGGCCACCGAGCACAGCTCCCACTCAGGTTGCAGCTCTGCAGCACCAGGACGGAGGCAACGTTGCTGCACAGGCACGGCCTTTAACTCCCCGGCTGGCACCGGCCCTTTGTAACCACCTCCCTGGCTTTGTCCCTGCTAATTATTTGGTTTTTCTTATCGAGCACATTCCCATCACGCACCATTCTTGCGCTGAGCTCACCTGCAGTTTTCTGATCGACTCTTCACGAAGCAACAGCTTCAACCTTGAGCAGACGGCGCCATGGCTGGCGCAAACCCTCTTCCTCATTTTGCTTCGAGACCCATTTGTGGGCACCGCTTCGACCTTGTAGAGCTCCCCGGAGTAGAGCCACGCTTCCATGCGAGCTTTATGGATAAACACTGTGATTTGGACCAGGATCTTGAAAACCCCTCTAGAAATCAGGTTTATGCACTTGCTGTTAAATAGTAGGTGCTCCAAACGTTTTATGGATTAAACTCCTCGGCGCCGATTACAATGTAGCTGAGAGGGGGCGAGCCACCAAACGCAGCGTTCTCGCAAAGCTGGGTTACCCTTCACTGTTAGAAATACAGTCGCTGTTTTAAAAATCGAGGCACTGATTATCTGCCAACAGCCATGCCGCAGCACGAATTAACGAGACGCGTAAAGTAGCACTGGACTACCCTCGTTTCAACCACACCTTAGAGCTTCTCTCTTCCTGCCCTACCTGGCAGGGCTCCAGCAGAGCCAGGCTTAGGTCTGGTCTTGCTTTCTCGTTGCTACCAATGCCACAGCTTAACGTAGCGCTTCCTGGCAGGGTATCTCCAAGTGTTCACACTAATGATGTTCAGCTTCTGTACAGTCAGCAGGTGAAAGGGCTGGCACCCCCATCCCCGAGCTTCACCCACAAAAGGTTTACACTCACAAAAGTGCAACCCCGTCTGCCTTGAAGTCCCACACTACCTCTGAAATGAAATTTTCTTCCAAAACGAGGATCTAATTGCTAGAAGTCAACGGCAGCGTATCGGATATTGAGTTAGTTGTGATCTTCATTTATGCACCCATAAAACCGGAGCAGGTGCATTATACGCAGTGCCTATGGGAGAACACATACAATAAAAACATTTCAGCTGAGCTGGGACTTCTGTTTAGCTCTCTCTACTTTTCTCAGCCACTCTTTGCACAAGGACACATGTAACAACAATGCCGGGACTTTGCACCATTAGACCTCTCCAAATGAATCCTGGTTTTTTCCCTTCTGCCAGCACCATCTGTTTCTACAGAGTAAACAGCGACTGTAGACAGGTTAAACGCAAGGACGCATTTTAAATGAGACTCCCCATTCTATACCTCTTAAAATGAGCGCAAAGGAGCTTCGCCTACATTTTCCACTATTTTTTGTACCCCCGTGTTCATAAAGCCAGCATTGATTCTGAAAATGTCACTACTAAGAACAGATATTATTTCACAGTGACTGTGCTACTCCCCTCAGCGTGTTTATAACGCAGTCAAGAGAGTCTTTTCTTTTTCTTCCCCATTCAATTCTTATTCTTAATTTCAAGTACAGAATAAAAGGGAAATGGGTGGAAACCTATGTTTTCCCTTAAAGTCATTACAAACAAAACGCAAGTTTGTTCAGTAGAGGACCATGATTTATTGGCAGTAATTTTGAAACACGGATGACTGAATATAATAAAAAGACATTTGTAAAAAACGAGGAAAACAAACAAATCTCATCTTTAAATGCATCACTTGAAGGCATTGATTAAGGGGACACCATGTGCCGGCAGTTCCTGGTGCAACTGACGGAACAACATGGCACATTTGTTCCTTTCCTGGGTCTTGCCTAGGGTGTGGAACAGCCGGGCTTGGAAGTAGAGAACATCTCTGAGCTGCTCTTTGCAGTCCACTTTGGCAAAGTAAGTCTTGGCTTCGTTTAGATTCAAAATAGCAGATTCCAAAGCTGTGGAAAAAAGGGAGACAGCCATATTTAAGATAATATCACAATAACAACTCAGCAATACAGCAATACAGCTCAATTCTAAGGAGCCCAATTATAAATTCCTCAGCTTTTCAAAACAATTTGTGTCGTAGCAACGTGGTCTTTCAGCCAGTTTCTGTTATTCAGCCTTTGCTGCAAAATACGGGTGTGAAAGCATGCAGACAAACAAGATTCCATTATAAACACTGCATCTGTTGAATAACTAATTGCAAATTAATTTTGCTATCCGATAAATAGGTAACACTCTGCTGTACCATTTAAACTTTTTTAACAGTGATCGTGTAGCAGGACTCCAATATATATACTAGTTTGCACTTCCCAACTTCTGAGTGCAGTTTCAGTGAGGAGAATTACTCTTCACACTACCTTCAATCTTCTTTTGTGGAGCGTAGGAAGCTGCGGAAGCCACCTGACATTTGGCCACCAAGAACATGGCACAGCCTTTGTCCAGGACAGCTCCGTGGGCCAAGACAGGTTCAATTGCCATGTGCAGAATATTCAGGGCTTGTTC
>NW_008824469.1:861884-874541 GCF_000699105.1 Pygoscelis adeliae
AGGATCAGCTGAAAGAGAAATAGTTGCTGGTCTAATACTGGAATCCACTGGTAAGAGCAGCTTCTCTTCAGAGAAGACCAACATAAGCCACATCTGTTTCTAATATACAGGCAAGGATGTAAATTTTTTCCACATAATCTTCTTTTAAATCAAAACTTATTAGTAGAAATGAACTACTATCTGAAATGATTAGGCACGGCTTCTCCACTGCAGTCAGTGCTGACAACCACATCTCTGCCAGCTCAGAATAAACAATATAACTGAACTCCATTACAAGCGTTATTTTTAATTCAAACACATGCCAAACTGTGCTACTAGAAAGCCAAAATACTAGCAGAAAAAATAACAACTGAAGAAATAAAAGCAGGGCCAACTTATGCTTGCCTGCTTAATTATATGCAGTAACTACACAACTTAGTGATACACATGAAACTCAACTTTTATTAACTTCCTCAAAAGATTTTACATTTAGAATATACTTCTTCAGAATCAATAATTTAATTCCAACAAGGTTGTGTTCTTAAATCTCACAGGAGTAAAAACAGTATCCAGATCCCCAGAATAAACGTTGCCCTACAGCCCTGTGAAAACACAAATCAGACATACCTGGGAGAAAGCCAAGTTCAGCACCGTTTCAGAAGCCAAGTACTGTAGACTATATTCTTGAGAGAGGGCAAGAGCCTGCAGCAGGACAGGCAACGCTATGGTATGACATGAAGACCTCCAGTAGAGCTCTGCTATTGACAGCAGTACACTAACCAAAACAGGGGGAAAGAATTACAACCATTTTCTTTTGATGAAAAATGTCCACTTGTTTCCCAAACAAGTATTCCATCCATAATGGTATTGATTTTACTGTGAATTACATTACTGCATATACAATATACTTCAATTACACCCTTAAGAGGAGATGCACCAACATACAAAAGATTAAATAACACCGTAGCTACTCTGAAGGTTAGCACAAAGGTACAATTACACACATTTCTATTTCCTATTTATTTTGGATGCAGTGTTTCCTTCTTCTGTAAGTCTTCATGGAACTTTAGAACAAGTTTACTACCTTTTAGTTTACATCTTTAATAAAAGATGACTAGGTTTCAATTCCACAATATTTTGAGGATTCCTCCATGCCATGATTAATAAATGAAATTACTTCCTAATCTCCAAATCATAGTAGGTAATCTGAAGACTAGTTAAGTCTGAACACAGACAAATTGAAATGGCTGATTCTAATCACTGCAAAGTGGCTTTAATACTCTGAAAATGAAACATTCTTACCTAATCACCATCTCAGTGTTCTTGATTTTCTGGCAGTGGATCAACAATTTCTGCAAAAGTTTGTGTGCCTCTGACATTTGATTTTGGGCTTTCAATACAATGGCTTTTCTGCCGTGGTAGAAAGAAAACATCACTGATCTTATTTTTATATTTTAGATACAACTCTGCTCTTCAGAACACAGTAAAACAGGTCTCTATTTTGCGACCTCTGTTTCTTGTAACTGCAGAATGGCATTCTGACAAAAGCATACGCACGCTATACACACCGGCGGGGGGAAAAACAGATATCTCTGATTCCAACTGGACAACTCACAGGCAGAAAGGATCAAACTCATAAAACAGGTTTAGATAGAAAACAGGGATTGCCAAAAACAAAGGCCAAACAGGCAGCAGAAGTGGGAGGGCATGCAAGCTAGAAAGCACAAGTAACTACTTGTAAGAAAAACAGGTATGAGGTAAAGTAGCTAAAATTGGCTTGAGCTAACAAGGATATGGGGAAACAGGGAAAGACTGAGAACAGGGAAATAAGAAACAAATACACAGCAGTAGGGGATGTGTACAAACGCCCTGAACCCAGACGTTGAGTAGAATATTTAAAGATCAGGGAAATCACAAACAGTCCAGTTCCAGAAGGACAAGCATCAGGTCCCACAGCTTGAACACTGATCCTCCAACTTACTGGCATTGGCTATGTTTTTATGTGTTTTGCCTCACTGAAAATCAACATGAAATTGCTTTTAACAGTAAGTTGTTTTTCATACTCACCAAATAACAAGTTTTAACCCTACCTATTTCTAACATGTCATTCTCATTTAGAAACAAGGACCCATTAAAGTGAGAGAAAAATCATGTTGGTCCCTTTTGTAGATGTAGAAACCAGGACACAGATGAAGACACAAGCTCAGACTAGGCCTGAGATCCCTAGGTATTTGACATAAAATTCTGCTTTGTGCTTAGGTTTGAGTACAGTTACCATGGCACATTTTGAAGAAGTATTTTGTGTTCTCGCAACAGATCTACAGCTCTAGAACAACACCAACTTCAGCAGTGCTAGTCCAGTTCTTAAAAGGTCCACAGAAACAACTAGAAATTATTATTGCAGGGCATACTCTAATGGAATAAGCACAGACAACGTGACCATAATTAGTTCCGGAAAGGGAAGAACATGTAAGCACACGTGACTGCCAGCAATCATTTTGCTGAATTTTTCATTATCTTCATGGGACACACCTGCAAGTGTATGCAGGTTCAGGATTTCTTACCTGTATACGCCTTCAATGCTATTAAGTGCTGTAATTCCTGCTACAAGAGAATCTGCTATATGATATCTGCCATCATTCATGGCTCTCTCAAACTGTATTTTCTGATCAAACAGCATCCAAAGCTAAACAAAGAACAGCCAGGAACAAGTTTTAGAAGTTGTGCCTGCTCATTTTCTAATCCCAAGTTAAACTTACTTTTTATTTTCCCCTGTGGATATTTATGTTTAGACACAACTAACTCCGCTGTCCAGTTACTGGATTTACTAAGTTTCTGTCCTCAATGGAAATGCTGAGGCCTGGATTAATGTTTCAAAACCAAACCTCGCCTATTTGACTGCATTTTAAGTAAAAAAGCTCTTTTAAATCATTACTAATGCTTTGAAACAGTAGACTACTTCTGTAGCAAAAAGAGAAGGAGCAAACTATATTTAATGGAATCTTGAACACTTCAATATAAATACTGTCTTACAGACTCATGTGTTAATGTCTTTCCGAGAGTCACACAAAAACCGGCCTATTCTCTCAGTTATTTCTGGATCGTAATATATCAAAATAAGTAGCACTAATCAAACAGAACTTTGAAGCTCCAAATCAATGCAGAGCATTTAATTCCTATACCTGCTCATGAAAGAGATGTATATTCCTCTGTCAATGACATTTCTATTTACACAGATTTTTCTTAGGAGGCTATGGTGAGATAAATGTGTCGCCAGTCTTAAAACAACAGAGGCATCTTTTTCATGATTTTGTAGAAAAGTTTATGCCGCACAGCTTCCTGTGAGGTCATGAGCCAAGGGAAATTAGCAAACGTATAGCCCAAGGCATACAGAGGAAAGAATTCAGATGCAATGGAATTCAGATCCTATTGTATAATAGTTACATAATTTACAGGCTAAATTATAAATATTCTACCTGTGCATGCTGACTATTGGGAGGAAATCTTTCCTTTAGGTGTTTCAGTATTTCAGAAGCAGCTGTAAAGTATCCCTGTAACACAGAAACAGCACTCTGATTAACGTACACTGGGGCAAGCACCACTCCCCTTGATTTCAATACAACCTTCACGGAAAGAACTTGCCAAGCAAAAACCCTGTATTTTCTTCGCCCCCAATGCAGACATTAAAGGCAGAACAAAACACGAGTCAAGTCTCGCACCCTCTGTCAATAACACCCACACGTCCGCTCACCCAGATGACATTTTGTGCAACTAGCCATAAAACTCACCTGCTCTGCATGTAGCTCAGCCAGGTGACACAATACGACAGCAAAGGACTCTGTGTTATTCTGCTGAACGCCCACATTCACAGCCTCCAGACTGTTCATGCTCAGCAATGTTTGGGCTTGTTGAAGTGCCATGGTGCTTGTGCAAGAGAAACACCTTTTAGCTTTCCAGCAGCAAACAACAACCATTTTTAATCTACAGTCTTGTTATGACAACAGTCTAAATTTTCTGCTAAGCCAGGGGCCTGGGGGAGAATGAAAACTTGTAAAACAACTGCTATCCAGGAACTCTGGACTATGCAGGCACATCAAGTACTACATACCAAAAGCTGCACACAGTCTAAGCAGAGAGATGCTGAAAATGGGGGCACAGGAACAACTTACGATCTATTGCCACTACTAAATGGAAACTCAATCTCTTCTCCAGTATGAGTTTTAAAGGAACACAAGAGAATGGAAATAATTGCACTCAGCCTGTACTGAATCACAGTCTGATTGCTTTATTTTAGTGCACTGGAGAGACACAGTCACTTGTTACACCTATATAAATAACTCAAAATGCATTATGTGCTAACAAGTACAGTGAGCTAACCCAAGAGTTCAGAAGAAACAAAATACCTGCGGCCGTATAATCTCCAAATGGCAGTCTTCTGTGCTATACTAATATCAATAAGCTCTGACAAGCTGTGTTTCCAGTGCAACAGATCAGAATCTTTTAAGGCATCCATTAGTTTGTTGGCAGCCTTTCCTGCAAAAGCTCTTTGCTGAACCAAGGACTGTATTCCCAGGGAAGCAAGGTACTGGGAAGAAGAAAAAAAAAAAATACCAAGAGCATTGGAAGATAATAGAGTACTCTACGCTTGCAAATTACACCGGAGAAAGAGTTCTAAACTAAGAAAAAAATCCCAAAGAAAAAGAGGTGATGTTATTCAGCACAGACAAAGGAACACTGCTCCAGGCATTTCTTAAATACCCACTTACGCACACCCACATGTATGTGAATGCCATTTTGTTAGATGTAAAGGGTAATTTCCACTCCCCCACATAGAAGTCTTAAAGAGGATGACAGGACTTGTACCTGGATTTCTCCAGTGATGAAACAGCTGTGAAAACAGAGCCTTCCCTCCCCTTCCCCACCAAGCAGCCATGCCTGCTCTCATCTCCCAATATCAGCAGTTTAGTTCCTTTTAGAACAATTCTCTTAACAAAGAGAGTGCAGATCTTGGGGAAGACAGAACTAAACAGTAACAGCTAACAGATTCAGGGCACAAAACTAAGGGGAGGGCTGCCTTGCAAGATTTCACAGCTGGGACAGAGCCATATAAGTAAACGTGTTCAAAGCCCTGCCACAGGCATCAGCACTGAGTTTCAGGGAAGGCAGAGGCACAAGAACCTCCCTTGAGCACCAGCAGATTGTGCTATGGGCCTAAGGCCAAAACGGTGCATGGGGCCAGGCTAGTAGCCACAGAGAGTTCTTCTGCCTGAAAAACAAACAAGTTAGAAGGAAAAACAGTGAGCCTTGCAATAATACACTGGCATTAAAGCAACTGAACTCTGGTTTGTTAATATGAAGAGTAAAAATAATAGAAACAGCTAGATTTTGGAGTGTTAAAATAGATTTGTTTGAATTCAGTTACATATTTTGAACAGACCAGCCACAAAACACAAAACCCTCTCATGCACATTCCCCTCACCACATGTATTTGTCCTAGAATAAAGTTAAAGATAAATGAAATGGACTTACCGGCAAACCAAAATGTAAAGATTTGTTTACAGAGTGCTCCAGCAGAACACAGCTATCGAATATCTTCTGCTCCAAGATGTACAACCAGCTCTAGCAAGGGGAAAAGTTAAAATCTCATCGCAAATAGCTAATGGCTGCAGCGCTTTTAACTTCTCTTACTTTTTGCACAGAATGCACAAAGACTCACTGGAAATGCAAACCACTCTTCAGAATTAACACGATACTAAGCAAACTTCTATTAAATGCTGCACAGCAAAATATATCAAAAGTGCAGCTAGGCTCGGACACTGGCTTGACAGCAGTCAACGCTGGAGGATCAGAGTAATGCACAGAAACCCTGTTATACAGTTAACTGTGGAAAGCAGTATCTCAGGAGTTTGATACCATTGATGCCAATTCATTATAACAATAATGTTAATTACAGAACAAAATACAGAGAAATCTAAGTCTTTCCCTCCTCCTTTTTGTTTGCTCAAAAGAAGGCTGATTACTCTTTGAGAATCCAACAGACAGTAAGGAGGAAGTTTACCAAATACTTTGTCTCTTTAAAACATATAAGACTAAACATCGAGCTTAGTACTGAGATCTTAGTACTCTGGGATCACAACTCCTGTTTAAGAAAGTAATCCTGAGTTGCAACAGAACCATCCCATGATCTCCCGATAGTTTGTTGCTCTGGGTGACCCACCTGCCAGAAGCAACGTCACCCCACTGTTGGACAGTCATATTTAAATTACTGATGCATTTCATGAGGTACTACTGTAAGAGTAGTTCTGCAACAGTTTACTGAGCAAAGGCTCAGATAACACAGACAAAGGTGACTTAACCTCCATTTCAACGCAGCTATCTTACCAGGCAGTGCTGCAAGCAAACATGGTCATTAGACTCCTGTGCAATTCGGATGGCTTCCTGAAGTGCAAGTTCAGCCTGTTGGCTATCAGCAAACAGAAAGGGAGAACATATTAGTATTCCCACAGTGCTTAAAATACAGCATTATGATACAGAGGGATAGTGATCTAAATTATGCATATCGCACTCAGAAGAGAACTCTGATTTAACAGACTGCTGAGAAAGCCTGTGTTTTCCTCCTAGCACTTCAGCAATATATTCTAGTCTTGAGGATAATAAGCAAGACGGCATCTACAAGCCACCACAAAAATGCAACTGTAACCCCTAAGCGGGCTTTCAAACCCTGTACATGCCAATGTGCCAAGTTATTGCTTGAACAGGGGCAACGTGAAGTATCTGCCCATGTAGAAAATGTTGTTGCTCTCAATTTTGCAGATGTCCTTCCCATCTCCAGTCCTTTTACATGATGCATCCAGGCAGCAGTCAATAAATGCAAACCATATATGGAGATGGGTAAGCCAGCTTTATCAACAAAATAACACCCACCCCATGGCATTTTAAAATTTAAAAAGTTCAGATGGCTCTTTTTTTTTTAATTATTCTTTTTCCAGACCATCAGCTCTATGTTGATTTGCATGTTAACAGAAAACCAACCACACTTTCCTGAGAACATAGCTGAAAATAGGCATTCAAGTCCACTGACCTTTCTGAGGTCATGGAAAAGTAGCAATTGAGAACTTAAATACCTAGGAAACAGTTGCAGCTGGACACAGACAAATGTCAACTCTTACCCTGCTGTAGATGGCTCAGTTATAATGGAAACCAAATAAATGTCAAAATAGAAACAAACCAAAACAAATCAAGATTCCAAGAAAATTCCAACCCAACCCAACTATAGCTGTTATCAAATTACAGAAAGTGCCTTCTTCTCCAGAACAGATTTTCAGAGTGAAAAAAAGGTCTATCTATCAGCACTTACGAGAGGCAGCAAGATGAATTTTAGTTGTGCGGTACAATATATTAACTTACTAATGGCCAAACCGACAGTGCAGTGCAGCTAGATTCAGCGCAGCGTATCTCAAACTCCGACCGTAACCTTCATCCCCATTGCTTTTGCTTTCTGCTCCAGTGAGAATTAAACGGTCAAAATAATGAAGGAGGCTGTGTGTTGAACTGAAGACATCTTGCACTCTGAGACCATTTAAGTAGCTTAAATAATGCTAAAAATTGAAGCAAAATCACCTTTAACTATACAGAACTATCAAAACAAAGTTTTTATTTGTAATTACTATGTATCTTCTTACTGAGAAAGGTAGCCTAACAAGCGCGACCGTAAAATACTGCATGGCCAGGAAAGGGCTTGATCAGAAGTTGCAGCGATACTGATAATACCTGTGCAGAATTTCTGTGAATCTTGGATAAAATTGGTTGTTTTCCCTAACAGGATCTTCCAAATGGTGTCCCATAGGTCAAGATCTGGCCATCAGAATTATCCCACCCAGTCCGAGACCTCTACATAGGTAGAATACCTCTATTTATGTGCTAAGCAAGAGTGGGAATGGAGGCATGACTCCCACTGCGTCTGCACTCATGAAGATACACAAAACCATGAGCACTGCTTCCAAATGCCGTGCAGATAGAAAGCAGATGCTAAAAGTATGTATTTTCTTCTTGGCATTGAGACCTGGGCAGGACAACCCTTTGTGTCAGACAAACAGAACACTGGAGAGGACTTCTGGAGTTGTGAAGTCCAGCCCCTGCTATGACAGCCCTTTCAAGGATATGTCTCCAAACGGGAGCAAGGAAAATGCTGTCTGCCTCAGCCCAGGGCTGCTGGGAGGAAGAGTTAGAAAGTAAGGCAGGAAAGAGTTGACTGGGAACTCGTGGAACTTGCTCAAGAATAAGTTGTCGAGGAACAAGGCAAATGCTCACAGCTTGTTCCATCCATTTTGGAGAAGTTTATAAAACCGTACCTTTGTGAACATTGGTCTGGAACCAACTCGCAATGTGAGTTGCCTATTGCTTTCAGTATAAATTGCTATTAAGCGCCAGAAGTAAAGTGCAGTAAGCAAAATCAACAGATATTGCACTTAATACTGATTTTTAAACTATGGGAGTATAAGGCCTGAAATTTCTTAGGAAAACGTATGTAAAAAGAAATAAGTTTTAGGTTTAGTTCAACAAGAATGCACTCACATAGTCCCACCAAAGTTAAGAGGATTATATCTGTGCATAAAGCTAGACATGTGGTTAAGTACTTCGCTTAATTAAGGTTTCTGTACCTTCAGGAGTTTCAGTCTGAATTACTAAACATTTACATGCAACTTGCTCACATTTTTATCATCTGCTTATATTTCAATATAGGATAAATTACTCCCAAATAATCCCATCCTAGAGATACGAAATCCCTTTACAACCATTTTGAATGAAGAAAAAGACACTTACTGCTTCAGCAAAGTCTGGATTAAATTTTAACAAGTTGTTCAATTCCTTTTGTAAAGATGCTGGAGTAAGAGCCTTTGTTTCATCATTCTTCAATAAAGAAGCCTGGAATAAAAATTGGAAAGTAAAAGTAAGATAAGTAACTCAAACTGGAGGGTTACAAATATATTTTGATAACGCTTGTCAGTTTGTGATCTGCTTGGAGAGCATATTAAAGAAGATTTTGTAACAGCTCTGTTTACTATGACGCTGAAGCACCAGTGGCAGTTTTATTCTGTGCTGTATTATAGCGTTCACTTTCCAGAGATCAGAGAGACCGAGTAAAACAAAAGCTTATTCAAAGGACTGTTTAAAGGTACTTAAACAATTCTGCTTAAGTTTCTCTTTGAAGAGCTAATACAACGGACTGCTTACTGGAATTACATGTATCTTCTCACAAAAAAATTCAGGAAACTAAATAAAAGTAAATCCATAGTTTGCTTTGGCAAGTAGATCAATTAATAAAAAGTTACAATACTCTAGTTACTAGAATAAGCATTACTGAATACTGAATAATAAAAAGACTTCAAATTTCAGAACCCTCCTAAACATCCTGATTCCTCCATAATACTCTAATTAGGAAAAAAAAAAATCATACACACCAGTAGTGGATACTCTACATAAATCACACCTGCCAAAAAACAGTTTTTGTGTGTCATGTGTCACGTGACACAATGTCACTGCAGTTAAAATCCATACGTTGTGCCAGATCACTGCAGTCTGTCTTGTCTTCGCATTAAACCCTATTTCTAACTCTACTCCTGGATAAGGGGTTCCCTGTTCTGCACGTGTGTAGGGAGGTTGAAGTGCCAGCAACTGGAGGTAGATCACAGGGGTCTGTGTGCCTGTGGTGCCAGCAGCTGGAGCGGGGACCACAGGTCACAGAGGCCCATGTGTCTGTGGTGCCAGCAACCGGAGCAAGCGAGAGCACGCATGTCAGTGGGTGACCACTGGGGAACATCAAGCCAGACTAGGCAGAAAGTAGGATAAGCAGCTCGAGAGCCAAGTATTGAAACAGCCATAAGACTGGGCCAGATATGTTTCTCTGAAGAGGACATCTGGAGGAAGTCCAGGCCAGCCAGGAGGTCCCAAAGCCAAGTGATGGAGAGACTGCGGGGCCTTTGGGTCAACTGAGAGATGCATTGGTATGTGTCTCGTGTCTTTCTGCTGGAGGCAACTGGAGACAAGACAATCCAGGGGCCAGTTACTTGATAAACTGAGCGTATGAGCCCAGTTACTGGTGGAATCAAGAGGGGGAGAGAGAGCACACGTGTATGTATTTCACACAAATGGACCTTCATCCTCATCAGCCAGAGAGGGGAACGTGATAAAAGATAGCATATTCAGCCTGACCACTGGTTGCACTGCGGGTCATGGAGCTGCAGGAGCTTTGCCGCAATCAGGCTACTGGATTCAGCAACCCCTAACTGTAAAGATCCTAATGGGACTGAGAAGTTACTTTGACCTTTTAAAATTTATATGAAACATCGCTTATTAAAGGTATTTTATTTTTTTAGCAAGCTATTATAAGCATGCAGCTCATTTACTGACATTTGTACCCATGTGTATTTCTGCTCCATTTTGTATTTACCAGCTGGAATAATCAACAAAACTGCACATTTAGCAGACATCAAATTTGAGGCAAGTAGTCAGAACAGAAGTGACCTTCTCAGAATCAAGTATCATCATATGGTGTACGTGCCTAGATAAAACCTTTTTAGCCCCAAGTGCTCATACTGAGCAACTACATGCAAGATATCAACAAATCTTTAACAAATTCAAGAAAACATCATGTCTGACACTGCGGATAAAACTGAAGGTGAAATTCATGTTATGGATCATTTACTCAACTTTCTTCAAAATTAACATACCTGCTGAGAAAGAAAATACTCTGCTTGTTTCTGGGAAAGAGGCCCACTGCAAGATATCTCTTCTTCCCTGATAAGAAGCACTCTGGTTAGAAACAAGGGCAATGAAACAGAATACAAGGAAATACCTTTTATCAGACACTTCACACTTTCGCTTTATAAAGTTTTATGAGATATTAGAGCTCAACAGCATGAAAGGAAACTAAAAGAAGAAAACTTAATAAAGAATAAAATCTACTACATCAGAGTTAGCACTCCAAACGATTTCACACAGTTTAGCTGTGATCTTCAACCTGCAGAGACCGTGGTCAGTATGAATGTTACCCTAAATACACGTGAAAACCCAAAGAGAAACAGCAGATAGCAGATTTGGGGCTGACATATTCAAATGGCTTTGCCCTGTTTTTCCTTTCTTCTGAAGATAGTCACAATGAAATGAACTGGCACTTTGGGCACATACATCACTCCAGAAAACAGCTGTTCTGCAAGAGCAGACAGAAGTTTATTCCATGGAAAGACAGCAACTACAGCATACAGCCAGACTCCAAAAGCTGTTCAGTGACTCATGCTGTAGCAGAGCACGCACAAGCACAAGTTTATATAAAGACAGTTTAGAAAGTACATTTTAAATATATGGATACACAAAATGCTTTTAGGATTATTCTTACAGTGGAGCAGATAAAAAGTCTCAATATTTGCTTCTCATTTTTGATGTAAATAGACGTGAGTTCTTTTACTTAGAGAAGGGTGAAAAGAGAAACCAGAAACATTAAGCTTAACTTTTCCTCAGTGAGCAATCTTTCCCTGCTGGAAGCAGAAATGACCTCTCCAACAGCTTTATCACATCACACGCTAGCCCAGCCAGCAAAGTCATTCAGCAGCGGGCTGTACAGAAGGGAACCGTGGGCAGCATCGGCCTTCAGCTTGCGATTCCCTAAGTGAGCATGAGAAAGGGGTACCGCCATCTTCTATGAGACACCGAGCAGAACTGCTGCCATTCACAAGTGTTACCACATGGTGGCACCAGGGAAACGGAGAGGCCACCCAGCTCTGCCGGTGTGCATGAGGCTTTAAAAAAAAATACAAGATTACCGTACACTACATCTCAATATCGCAGCTGAAGTCGTTAGTGGTAGGACATGCACAGGGCCTAGATGAGCGTTCGTGGAGTTTGGAATGTTTAATGTCCATCCTGAGCTCCAGCTTAAGTTTACTCTGATATGTACAGAGGTAATCTGAAGTAAGGCTAATTCTCTTAAGAAGTGGAAAAGACTTTAATATTAATATATTACCTTAAAGGTACATCAAGTTCTTCTTTCTCCATTTTCCCCTCCAGTTCCTCTGTATTTGTCAGTTCCATATCACTCTCATCAATTCCATTTTTCTCCTCATCGTTTTGAAAGTACTGCTGAAGTGCAGTGTAAAGTTTATAGACCTGACTAAAAGAAAGCTTATTGTATGCCAAGATCATATGGCGGAGAAACAGACCTGCAAAGGAAAACATCTGTTACGACAACTGTCTGTAAGGTTGCTGCTTCAGAGAGAAGACTAGAAATCATAATAACCAGAAGACTAAATTGCATTATTTAATTTTCCCTGCCCACGGCAGGGGGGTTGGACTGGATGACCTTTAAAGGTCCCTCCCAACCCAAACTATTCTATGATTCTATGAATTTTGCTTAAGTGTCTCATCTTAGCCTACTGTCCTGGTTTCAGCTGGGATAGAGTTTATTTTGTTCCTAGTAGCTGGTACAGTGCTGTGTTTTGGATTTAGGGTGAGAACAATGTTGATAACACACCGATGTTTTAGTTGTTGCTGAGCGGTGCTTACACCAGTCAAGGACTTTTCAGCTTCCCATGCTCTACCGACTGAGAAGGCTGGGGGTGCACAAGAAGCTGGGAGGGGGCACAGCCAGGACAGCTGACCCCAACTGGCCACAGGGACATTCCA
>NW_008824469.1:874758-876081 GCF_000699105.1 Pygoscelis adeliae
AGCTTTTGCTTTACCTGTTAAACTGTCTTTATCTCAACCCATGAGTTTTCTCACTTTTACTCTCTGATTCTCTCCCCCATCCCAGTGGGGGGGGAGTGAGTGAGCGGCTGGGTGGTGCTCAGTTGCCGACTGAGGTTAAACCCCTACACCTACCAACTGACAAAACTCAAGTTTGCAGGGTGTAAATCTGGTATTAATTTAGTGGCAAATGTCACAGACTACCTGATCACGGAAAAATTGTTAAGATCAGTAAGAACTGCACAATATGCAAAATTATTTGTTAATATGAAACATCTGAGCAAGAGAAAAATCATATTATGCAATCTTTACACCTCCCCAAAAAGAAAAACAAAGCTGTATCCCAAGTGAATTACATCAATGATAGATATCACATCAAATATAGCTTATGGATAATGATTAGTTACCTACTACACTTGTTTTATGAACTTCTGGCTCTGTCCCTGTAAATGAATCTGAAAGGTCATCAAAAAATTGTTCCATATCTTTCAATTCTCCTTCTGCCATAAGTTTTAACCTAAACAGGGAAAGAAAACTACATTTTTTTAGGGTATTAATAATATGCATCAAATAAAATACTCTTCTATTTCAGGTATAAGTGAGTAAATTCAAACAGAACCCAGTGGTAGCTAATTCATTAGGCCCAGAAGGTTTTTATACTCATGAGCCAAATCAAAACATACTACATATTAATAATAAGACAAATAATAATCAGGTTTTTTTTTTCCTTTTTAAACAGTTCTTTTAATAAAGAGAACAATTAGAAAAGATTGTTATTCTTCTAACAAAACAATAGACTGATTTTTAAAACTGTTGCTGTTACGCGAGTTAACTAATGTCAAAACAGACCTTCTGTGTCACAGAAACTTTAAAACAGATGGCTTCGATGTTTGGTTTGTGTGCCTGGCAGAACTTATTTACAAGAACTAAGAAAACTGTAGAAGTACATTCTTGCTCCAAATGTATGACTTTTTTAACTATACATTTACACATTTCAGAGCACTTCTTAAGAGATATTGATAATACAGAGCATGCTTTATCATCTTTCACAGAATGATTGACTGTAGTGACAGTGTTTTCCCGTTTCCAACACGAAACACAGAAACCACAAGACGGAAGCGATTAACCGACCAACGCAAGCAGTTCCTTAGCCTCCAGCAGCAGGGGAACCTGGGGAAGCACGAACGGCTTCGTGCCTCCCTCCACCACGAGCCCACAGCAGGGGCCGGTGTCCGGCCCTCAGCAGCTCTTCCCCCCGGCCCCCCCCCCCCACCCGGGTTTCAGGGTTTCCCTGGGGCGCGCGGA
>NW_008824469.1:876863-880071 GCF_000699105.1 Pygoscelis adeliae
CGCGCGGCTGGCCCGGCCCCCCCCATTGCCACGGCCCTCCAGGCTGCTCCCGCCACAGCCCGTGGGGCCTGCGGGGACCGCGGCTGGCAGCTCGGTGGGGCCAGCCCCCGAACCATGACCCCTGAGGTCCTGGGGACCCTTGGCGGCCCTTCGTGGATGCGCCACAGCCCTCTGAGGAAGGCATGACCGCCACCAGCGTTGTCCCAGGCGGGGTCGGCCCTGTGTGTCCCTCTGAGGAGAGCCACACCGAGGAGCCTGAGGCGTAGCGGCTCCGCGGGGGGCACGCACTTCTGGCACTCCTCCACAGCCAGTCACGGAAGAGGCCGCGAGGGGATTCGCTGGGCCATATGGGGAGACTGATCCGTGCTCCGATGCAGGCGTTTCCTTGGTGCAGCCGGAGAACACCACGGAGTGAATTCACTCCGGTTAGATTGGATTTCTTACAAATTAATTGTGATGCAGTAAAGATATTTCCCCACCTAAGTTTTTATTTTCTCAATAATTTGTTAAAATACTTCATTAAGGCATCGTGTTCCCAAAGAAAACACTCCAATTATTGTAATAGTTCTAATTTTTGTAAGTGAGAGCAAAACAAAGCTCAGTATTATTATACATCTGCATGTCCCCGGGGATTTCAGCTGAGTTGCTCCCGATTCATGCCTGGGGGCGGTGAGAGGAGGAGGAGGCAAATCAAGCATGGAGTAATTTTCTAGAATACATTTACATTTAGGAAACTTAACATTGTAGTTAGCTGTTGCTGGCATAATTAATGATAGCTTCCTAGACCTCAATGAACTAATACTCATTGAACTATACCTGAATGTAAAACCCAGGAAATAACTACAGCTATTACGTTACGAAGGTCAATTTACTGACATTTCCTGAAAATAAAGTATGATGGCTTGGGCGGAAACACTGAAATGGTGGAGTGGCTTGGCAGGGAGGGGCGGGAGATAAGATAAAGGCAGGGCTGCAGCCAGCACGTGCAGAACTTGGAGGAAGAGGGAAATGACACACATCTGGTTCTGACATTTCTGTGTAACGCTCTGAAGCCAACGTGCGAACTCTGCTGACAATCCTTCAGCGCGTGGTGTAGAGAACATTTAGAATATGCTTTTTTAAATAAAGCATATTTAAATAAGCTCGCACGCCCAAAAAACAGCCCTTCAAATAAGCAGCAAGAGATGATTTTGTTCGCATTAACTTCAAGATTAGGTAACACAATTGAAAAAGCCATCTTTTATCTTACCTAAAACAGGCTGACCCCCCCGAGTAACGTGCCTGAGCTTATGAAGTATGAAATAGCTGCCGTCTGGGTTTGGGGATATTTAGTGCAACGCTGAATCTGTCGAACCAAGTCTCAGTAATCTGAAAACTTCATCAGAAGTTAATTCCAAAGTACTGTGTGTCTGGTATGAAAAGTGAATACTACTAACGATTCTTCCCATAGGTAGTAATATCCAATCTGAAATTCCCAAATAAAGCCCAGCGATTAACTTTTTTTTTTTTACTTTACTACAAAACTTTGCAAATGTTACTTTAAAAACAAATTAATATTCCTCGTAAGAATCACTTCTCTACCTCGTTTCTCGTGATGTGTAAAACCTTGGGGGATTACCGAGCCGCAGCGAGTCATCATCACTTGTTATTTCATGACAGAAGCAAACGGGACATCTAGCATTAATAGACTTAAATCTTTTAATGCTTCTTTGGCACAATCCAGAAGGCTCAGTGAGGGCAAGTCTTTTATTAATGGAACCTCTGCAAATGCTACTTTTCAGCCACAGAGTAGCCGATGGAGTTAAAGATCCTCATTTAAAAATAATCTATGTGGTTACAATTTAGACATGCTGATGCATTAAAAGTGATCTCAAATCACGTTACAAATATGACTCATCGCGATCTGCTCAAATTAAGGTGGGAGTGGCAACTGCAGCTGCCAGCAGTCACCAGATCTCAGCTCTGTCAGGCCCACGTTACTCTCTAAAACATCTGCGTTTGGGAGGATTTCTTGTTGGCAAGTCCTTAACAGAGCTAAAGGAAAAAAATTAGGTTTTGCTCGGTTTGGTTTATCTGTGGGACAGAGATTTTACCCCACTTACAGCAACTGCATGAGGAGCTCTTATGTTTTAATGTGAGATTATTAAAAAAAAATCTGTGTATGATTTGGTACTTCAGGGATGACTCTCTGAATCAACAGTTTAGGTGACACAAGTTTTAAAAACCAAACTCTACTATTATTTCTTAATGCGTCTTAAAGCAATCTCTTGCATGAGAAATGTGGAAAACGTGCCATTGCTTGTTCCAACATTGTATTCACAAAGCGTTTCTACTGTATTTTCAGTTGCTTTGACTAAAATTGCAAGCTATTGTTGAAAAAAAAAACCAAACCCCAACTAATGTGACATTTTTTATGAAATCATATGTAAAAGTTCATAGCATATCAAAAGCTGGTCGAGGAGCGTAAGCATTTCCAAAAAGAGATGACCTGATTTTGAATTAAGATATGGTGTCAGTGAAAATGCAGAAGTTGGACTGCACGAAGTAGCCGCTCTTGATGCTAAAGCTGCCAAGACTGTGCCATTCTTGTGGCAATTACATACCCTTTTTTTTTGACTCAGTTCTTCTATCTGACTTGCTCCAAAAATAGATCCTTCCTGCAGAAATTAGTAAAGATTGCATTGCATGCAACCTTTTGTACGGGTAAATTTGATTTGTCGTCAAAATTTATTTTCAGCCACTTCTGTCTGTTCCTCTTTTTGGCAAAGGCCTCCATTGTTCTTGGCCCTGTGTGCTCCTGTGTAAAGCTTTCCTGACGGCTTCGTTGGGTTTGTATTGTCAGGGTTTCTTTAATGTAATCTTCTGGTTAAAAGCTTTCAGTTCTTGCAACCTGTGATTATTATTTTTATATATATCCCACTCATAGCATAGAGAAAATAATAACGGCATCTAGAAGCTAGCTGGAACTGGATTTCTAAACAATAAACCTTCTTTTCTATTATTTAAAGATGGTCACCAAAGGGCTCGGTAGAATAATCAGCACTTCGGCCTTTTGCCTACAGCACCGAGGCTTTTGATCCTATTCGTGACAAACCCCTGCTCGTCCGCAGAGGTGCCGAAACACCCGGGTTTTGGCGACTGTCCCGTCCGGCCCCAGCTCCCTGCCGGGCCCCAGCTCCCGTCCGGCCCCAGCTCCCTGCCGGGCCCC
>NW_008824469.1:881297-893656 GCF_000699105.1 Pygoscelis adeliae
CGCTTCTCCGCGTCCGGGATTGCCGTTGTGCTTTCAGGTCAGGGCAGAGGGTTGTGGTGACCGGGGATCTCTCAGTTCGGCGGGGTCCGCGGGGTGCTCGATCCCTGAAAAAGATTTGCTTGAGCTCAGGGTGGGTGTAAAGAGGAAATTTCAGCTAAAAAAAGAATAAAATCCTTTCTGCTGCTCTGCTTTTGGTCTGCTGGCTTTGATAGCACATCCTGCTTGCACAGATGTGTAAGGAGCAGCATACAGCCTCCCAGCTTCTCGGGGTGGGTGTCCTTCTGAGGTGATATTCTCATCAGGTTACTAAACGCCCTTAAAGCCAAAAACAAGAGCAGAGAAGTTCAAACGCAGTATTTTGCCCCTATAGGATGCGCATGAGGTATGGAGAGAGAAGATAGATGATGGCAGCTTGTGAGAAGAGAGTATGGAAGTGGTGACTGATGTAGTTGGAAAGGCTTTTGGTGCAGAAATTGGCAAAATTTTAACTTAATTCTCAAGGGAGGGAGTTCTTGGTTTAGTGTGTCTCATTTGTGTCTTGTGTTGGTGCTTTTCAGCATGGTCTAATTTCTTTTTCAGAGTAATATGAAGAGTGTAGACACTGTAATTCAATTATTGGTTGATGACACTAGTGCATAGAAAGAATCCACAGCTGACTTAGGCTAAGGAGAAAATTAATGATGCCCATGTTGCCTTACCTTTCACCTTAAAATGACCGAATGCTTGGCAGTAAAGAGATTTTCTGTTTGATACTAACAACATTCATGTATCAAAAATGGGTAACAAAAACTTCCTAAGTGTGTATTTGTTTAGTGTTGACAGTGATGTCTGAGCAGTTGTCACAGGCTCTTGAGTAAAATAAGTCTAAGAAGCAGGTGTTAAACTAGCAGGCAAGGGTTGTGGTAGCTGTGTGTCCTGCTGCTGCCGTGACCCCCTGAAAAGACTGTAGTCATATAATGAAGCAAGGCGAATTCTGACAGACCTTTTTCGTTCATTGTTTTATTTTTATGTTATTTGTATGCAGCTGTTTTAATCTTTAAAATATAAAGCTAGCTCATCAGTTTTTAAGAATACGTGAAGAATTAGAGTAATGTTTCTGCAACTGACAATGTACCCTTAAGACGAGAAAAAATATTATTCAGAAGTCCTAAGTTTTAAAACTTGGAACTCTCTTGGATTAAGTAATTGGTTTTCAGAATGTATTTCTGAAAAGTTAATTACTCTTGCCTAATAAATTAGGATAATTGTGCATAACTTGTTTTGCGTAGGAGAAATTAATATTGATCTGTCTCCACTCTTTATTATTGAAAAGTAGAAACCAAGTCTTAGTTTGGTCATAGTTTAATGATTGTCATGAAAGTCTGATTACACATCAGACAGGCTCCAAGCATGTGGTGTATCTGTTAGCGCAGCCATGTGCTGCGGCTGCCTGTGTCTTAGCTGGAGGTCAGGGAAGAGCCACTGGAGTTCATCCCCCTTGAAACTTAGGAAGATTTTCTCCTATACATGGGGTGCCCACAGCATGGAGGTTTCTAGTTATGCCTGGGATGAATTTTGCTCCTGTAATACCTGTAAAATTAGAGTAGTGAATTTAATTTGTTGCGTGTATATTTGATGTTATTACTGCACGCAGTGTTATGTGTTGTACAGCTTAGAAGCAAAATGACCAACTGTGTTTGATATTTTGCTGTATTGCAACACTTTTAATGTCTGCTTACAACAGTAAAAGTGAAGTACCAGGTTTGTGTGGGTTGGAGAGGTGCTTTTGATGTTCCATACTTCAGGCACTTGCATGAAGGTGGTGTTGTAGAACATGTTTGGTCCTATGGCATTGTCTCTCACAGCTTCTCTCTAACCCAGAGTGAGGAAGGTTTTCTTCCCTTCTGTGCTCAGTGGTTTGAAAGGAGACGTTCTGGCATATCCCCAGTTACTGCGTTAAGTTTCCACAAATGTAACAGGACTGTGTTCGGTTTAGGGAAAATGTGCAATTTAATGTAGAAATTAGTCTAGTTACTGCAGGAATTAAAGCACCATCATTACTGAGCTGAAGTGCGTGTTCTGGTTGGTTTAGGTTTTACAGCAAGAACTACAAGTCTCAAAAGCAATTACTTTATGTCTTCGTGCTTTGGAAAAAAAAGACGCTGCCCTGGAATGAAAAGCAGAACAGCTCTAACCAGCACAGTTAAGAAAAAAAAAAAGTAAGAAAAAAGATTATGTTTGAAGGAAGTTGTACCACTCGGCTTCCTTTCAGAAAGAACCTGATGGGATTCTGTTTGCCTTTTTTTTTTTTAGTAGGTTTCAGTGAGCCACATGACAGTGATTAAACATGTGACCTGAACAACTTTGAGTCCAAATTCCAACTTTAAGTAGAATATGCACTTTTGATAGAGAATCTAGTGCTAAAGGCTTTGAAGGATAAAAAGTAGCAATTTATTTATGTATTTAGAATTTTTTGTAGTGTTTTAAGATTAAATTTTATGACTCAAAACTGAAATCTGATCAATACAGAATAAGTTCATTTAGAGTTACTTTAATTTTTGTTAGACGTTTTGTAAGACAACAAAAGAGCAGGTTCAGAGAGGTCTTGAAAAACATTTCCCTCTCAAAGAAACTAGACCATGACTAGTTTCTAATGAAGATTGGTTCATAAATACTTCTTATTTCAAGTTTGAAGACCCAGAAATGTTTTTTAGAGAGAGTTTTATTGTGAGTCATATAAGAGCTGGATTAGTTCTGGAGGTCCTGCAGGGGACAGCTCTGCACTAATTGCGATAAATTGTTGTGTTGCTGCCTGTCATCGTTTCAGGTTTTGCCCCTCACCTACAACTGGCTGTTAGTCTCTTCCTTCTTTGCTCTGCTATTGCGTTACCTCCTCAAATTCCTTACCCTTTTTGTGCGGAACTCTGCTAGAAAAGGAGTTATGAAAGCGAGCTCCTTGTGCCGGCATTAGCCTCTCAGAATACAGAATAAGTTCATTTAGAGTTATTTTATTTTTTGTTAGACATTTTGTAAGGCAACAAAAGAGCAGGTTCAGAGAGGTCTTGAAAAACATTTCCCTCTCAAAGAAACTAGACCATGACTAGTTTCTAATGAAGATTGGTTTATTATTTCAAGTTTGAAGACCCAGAAATGTTTTTTAGAGAGAGTTTTATTGTGAGTCATAGAAGAGCTGGATTAGTTCTGGAGGTCCTGCAGGGGACAGCTCTGCACTAATTGCGATAAATTGTTGTGTTGCTGCCTGTCATCGTTTCAGGTTTTGCCCCTCACCTACAACTGGCTGTTAGTCTCTTCCTTCTTTGCTCTGCTATTGCGTTACCTCCTCAAATTCCTTACCCTTTTTGTGCGGAACTCTGCTAGAAAAGGAGTTATGAAAGCGAGCTCCTTGTGCCGGCATTAGCCTCTCAGAAGCAAATCTTACCTACTTTGGTTTGCAGCTGGGAAGTGGAGATTATTGGGCTGTTATAGACGTTAGTGTGCTGAATTCCTGGTGCTCTGGGAATTCACACCACATGCTTTCGGGATGATGACAGATGGAGTGAAGTAGCTCTTCAGGAGCAAGTCACATCTCATGTGGGTTTTCAGATATTAATTTTCTTTCTTGCTTTGTGAATGTTTTCAGGCGGGAGCTACGTCCATGTGGGCTTCCTGCTGTGGATTGCTGAATGAAGTCATGGGTACCGGAGCTGTCCGTGGCCAGCAGGCTGGCTTTGGGAGCGGTGCTGGCCCATTCAGATTCACACCAAATACAGACTTCTCAGCATATCCATCTCCAGCTGCGGCAGGCACTAACATAGTTTGCAAAGCCTGTGGACTTTCCTTTTCAGTTTTTAGGAAAAAAGTGAGTATTTCTTATTACACAATATTTTTACTCATATGAACTAATCTGTAGGCATACTGGGAGATGGATGTGTATTTTTCCTTAGATAAGGAACCCTGAGGCAGACAGCCAGGAAGGGAGTAAGTGCCTTAGTCTGAGGTCACAGGAAATTAGTGTCAGACAGGATTAGACGTTAAGAGGTCTGATGTTCATTAATCAGTGACGCACTGGATCTGGTCTGACCTAAAAATTAGTGGATTCCAATTTGTAAGATACGTGTTTTAGCTTCAGAATCTTAAACATTAAAACACATCTGGTTTTGAAGATGATACCAAACATAGCGGTTGGGCGCTGGAATTAACTAACTGGGCGATGGAAAAGCTAAAAACTCACAATTCGGTATCACAGCTGCTTTCTGTGAAATACTCGTGTCATTCTGTTTGTTTTCTAACCAGGTTGAGTTCTGTTAAATGCTATTGCACTCCAACAGCCTCTTGCTTCAATTGGAGGCAGGTTGGTGGGTTAATGCAGATAAATAAAACTGAGATTATTAATATTATTTCTAGGTATCATGAGTGTCCAGCATCTTATTTTGTCCACTCGGTGACCTAATTCTCTGCAGTTTGTTTAGATAAAGATGAAGCCGCTTTCTTCAGTTTGTGTGCTCAGTTTCCCCCTTCCTATGTGTCCTGTTGTTTGCGTGGTAAACACTTCGTTGAATTAAGCGCTGTGTAGGGATGTTTTCTGAAGCCAATATTAATTTACTGAAATCCTGAAAAACTTGGAAGAGTTTGGATTTGTTCACGGCGGATGAGATGGCCATTTAAAATCGCTGCTGAAAGTCTTGCCTATTCTAGCTTTTGTATATTGTAGCAGGTCTTTTGAACAAAGCTCTCTTCAGAAATGACATCTGGGCATTTGGGAGTATTTACCTACCATGTGATTCACCACATTTAAGGCCTGCTTTGAATTCTTTGAATCAATTGAGGAAGAAGTATGTTCTTTGAAGTTTGGGGATTATACTGTTTTCACACATGTGAAAAGAGCAGTGACACTTAGTATAGTCAACAGTATTTTAACGTACCATAAAATTCACTGGCTTTCAATTTCATTTATTGTGTGAACTACAACTTGAGTACTTTATTCATTTGTTTATTCATAATGTTTTGTTCATTAAAACCTCAAGTCAGCCGACAGTAGTGCTACAAAAGCAACGGCCTGCCTTGGAACACCTGCAAAACCATTTGACAGGGCAGTTCTCTAGACTTCAATCCTAAAAACGATGTATGTTAAAATTGACGATTAAGACACTAATAGTAAATTACGTAGCCTGGAGAAGGAAAGAGCAGGGTCTCGATCTGTTTTCTGCGACATAGGGCTGAATGGTTATTTTCTCTTTCTGCTTAGCACGTGTGTTGTGACTGCAAGAAGGATTTTTGCTCAGTTTGTTCAGTCTTACAAGAGAATCTCAGAAGATGTTCCACTTGTCACTTGCTGCAAGAAACAGCCTTTCAGCGACCGCAGTTAATGAGATTGAAAGTAAAGGATCTGCGTCAGTATCTGATTCTCAGAAACATACCAACGGATACTTGCAGAGAGAAAGAAGACTTGGTGGATCTTGTGCTGTGCCATCATGGATTAGGTTCGGAGGAGGATACGGACGCTAGTAGCTTGCATTCGTCACGGTCACAGACTTCGGGGTTTTTTACTCATCCATTTTCTATGTCTGTATCGGTGTCGTCTCAAGGAGAATTTGCAAACAGAAGGGGAAGCACAGGAAATGGAACACCTTTACGGGTACAATAATTAACATGTGCTTTATGATATAGCATAGCTTTTTTTTTTTAATAGGTATGCATCACTTTAAAATAAAATGGCAATTCGGCAGTTCAGGGTGGCAGGAAAAATGCCTTTCGTATCTCTCGCCTGAAAACAGAAGATTACTAGCTAAGATGACTAGTTTAGATGATAGAGGTGACTTAATTTGATAATGATTGGTAGCAGTTGAAACGTCAACATGTCATTGTCGTCTGTGATCAGTTTGGTACAAAGGAAAATATTTGATAAGGGATAATGTGTTTTTATCCTGATTACTTTCATTTTGTACACAGGGACAAACTGAAACATCTTCTATAAATAATGAAGAAGAAGAAAGTGCGGAAGAGCAGGTGAGATGCCACCTATCCAAAGAATGACTTTTTGGCATGTGACACCATAAAGTGTTGAGATCTCTGTGAACATTTACTATCACGCTCAAGTTCTTTCAGAGTTAGCTGTGTCCAGGAATGTGTATCTGCAAATACTTGTTTTAAAAAGAATAAAACTAGCCAAGCTGCTGCAGCTTGATGTAGTAGCAGATCTGGTGCTCTGAACTTACCGGGACAGTTAAAAACATACAATTGATGTGTTTCAGACCCCTGGATTGTCCAGAAAGCGAGCGAGGGCATCTTTGTCCGATATTTCAAGCCTGGAAGACATTGAAGGGTTGAGTGTTCGACAGCTGAAGGAAATACTTGCATGTAATTTTGTCAACTACTCAGGATGCTGTGAAAAATGGGAACTTGTGGAAAAAGTGAGCAGACTATACAGAGAGAGTGAGGAGAACCACAAGACACGTAGGTTTACATTTAATTCTCACTTTCTTAAGAGTACTTATTTTCTGGTTTCCAGTAGCCGGTTCTGCCAACCGAAGGACTTGGTTTCTAATTTGGTCTGCTCAGCTGGAACAACTGGAAGGTGTGTTGTAACAACTCAGGCTGCATCTAGAGTAGTTGAACGTGGTTCTAGTGAGTAAATGAAGCTTTCCAGGATTGTGCTGGTTTTTTGAGACTTCTTTCCCAAGCTCAGAGAGCTCAGCTTTCATGGTGAAGGTAAAATTGCACAACTGAGAACCACTTCCTCAGAGAACATGAAACTTGGCAGCTCCGTGTCCTTTATTAGGTTTCACAAGGTATTAGCGAGAGACCTTCTCAGTAGCTGTCAACGGACCAAAGCAATTCAGGTCTCTTACTGTGGTAGAGAATTAAAAGCTACGGTGGCAGAAGGCCAAGTTCAAGTGGTTTGGTCTCAGTCCATGTTTTCATGGTAGGGCGGTTCTGTGGCTGCAGCTCAGTGACTAGTACTCTTCTGCCCTCTGTTACACTCGACAGTTGGAGCCTTTCACTTGCGTGGTTGCAGTGTACCCACGGACCGATCCCTGTTCACAAAGTATAATCTGAGGAGCAACTTTTTGATGTCTTTACCGGCTTGGAAAATGCCTGCCTGCCTCTTCATTCCTGCATCCAGCAGTCGGGCTGGAAAGAACAGGGGACTGTGGTGACTGGAAAACTTATTAGCCCTGGGCCACTTCACAGCCAGATTATGCCAGCACATAGGCTGCGGGGACTGTGATCATCGGTTGCTAAATAATCAGCTAATTGGGGTGGAGAAGGATTGCAGAGCGGGGGGGACTGTTGGTGAATGTCAAAACACAGCTTAAGTGAGACCCTCAGTTTGGTTGTGAACTAGAATTGAAAACCTGTCTGAAATCAAGCTTTAAACGTAGGATTATTTTCTTTTTTCAACGTGGTCTGATGGAACATTCGGTTATTGATGGGGGATGTCAAGCTTCATTGCAAATAGACAACAGGTTTTGTTTGGTTCTGCCATCTTTACGGCCTACTTAAGGCTTCCACTTCTTAGTCTGCTTCATTATTATTGTGTTTAACCGTGAGGAAAGTGTTCTGCCAAATGAAGTAAGCTCAGAGATGGAAAACCAACGTGCTCTGAATTTTAATCCAACACGTTATTTCACAGTCATTATGTTCTGAATCGAAAATGGTTTCTGAATTTAAAGAATGAAGCCAAATATTGGATGTTCACTTAAGAGATTTTCTAGTTCTTGTTTCTTTGGGTTTTGTTTTTTTTGGAAGGACTACAAATTTGTATGTGTGGGTTAGAAAGACCGTTGTCAACAGGGAGCAGCAATTCTTCGTGCTAAATTATCCGTCTGTGTATCTTAGTGGTTGCCTGAGCTAGAACCTAACTGCTTTTCCAGGGCCCGAATGCATGACCTCCCTCTCTGTTGGTTTTCAGAGGGTGAGAAGATGCAGCTGAACGACAACGATGATAACCTGTGTCGGATCTGCATGGACGCTGTGATCGACTGCGTCCTGCTGGAGTGCGGCCACATGGTCACTTGCACCAAGTGTGGCAAGAGGATGAGCGAGTGCCCCATCTGCCGACAGTACGTTGTACGGGCCGTGCACGTGTTCAAATCTTAAACCAAGACTAAAAATGGATTTTACAGTCACCCTTCCAGGATTTCTGCGGGGAGGAGTGCCGAACCTCGGGCCTATGTCAGCTTTTTAGTTCTCGATAAACATGTTTTGAACACCAGGATCTAGAAGTTTGTGAAACATTTTTCTACAGCATACTGAATCCTGTGGTTGGGCAGTGCAACACGATGCCTGCGTGTACAGTAATAGCGCTGCCTGGCTTACCTTATAAACCCACCAACTGTTCGAGTCAAACTGTTTACAGCAGTTCTTGCTCTCTTCTGAAGAATATCACCTCTAATTATCGCATTCAGTGCTCAGCAAGTGGTCAGAAAACACCTTTTTGCTCGACCATATTAGCGTGTTACCTTGTCTAGTGCATTAGAAGCAAGGAATGTATCAGTTGAATATTCAGCTTTTACGCAATTATAGAATGTAACTGTTCCAGCACTGTCCCTGCAACAGTGTTAACAGTATAAAATACGACTGTAGAAAGCACTGCCACTAACTGTACCTGCACGGAGGCCCTTAAGCAATCTATTTTATGCCGATTGCTTCCTTCAGAACGTCTGCTGTTACGCACGTACTGTCTTGGCCATTCTTTGTAAACGTACAAAAGGCTCCGTCACTTCGCAGGGCTCAGTCGTTTCGCAGGGCTCTGCCACACGGTGTCCAAATACCGATTACTAAGTATTTTTTAGTTTAGGAATAAAATATTTTTTTAAAAAGGGGTATAGTAAACCATATTCTTGTGTCCTTAATCCACTCATGCCTATTGTAACTATTAATCTTACATGTGATGATTGTATTCCATGTGCCGACAACCTGATGTTACTGTGAATACTAATCAGGGTCATGAAACTACTTGCTGCTAACGTGGAATGTGTGGTGTTACTAACCTTAAACGGGGGGGGGTGGGTATTAAGGGGAAGGGAAAGGAAACATGGCATTTGCTTAAAACCTCATGTTCACAGACTTCTAACCAAGGCCAAGTCACTATTAAACCACGCTTCCCCTGGGCTGCTGAATGACCTGTGTTGCCCTCAGCCCAGTTTCCAGCCGGGCTTTGTGCCAGCAGGAGGGGCGAGGACCCTCTTGGAGGAAGAATTTTAACAGTCCTCGTAGGGTAGCTGTGACAGACTGGGGAAGGTCGTGGCAAGAATGGTTCCTGTTCTGGGGACAGGCTGCCTGTGGCCACGCCTGCTCATGACAGCGTGCGATTAAATTTGCTGCAAAAAAGGGAGAGGCGAGGAAGGGCCTAGTCTGTCCCGGCTGGTTATCCTTTAAGCAGGGCTGATCGATGAAGCTACAGTTTCTCCTTCTAATTTCCCACGTGCTAGCAAAGTTAATGGAGACAGGGACATGTTTTGCCTCGGCTGCAGTACCCGAGAACTCTTTCTTACCGCTGCCACACTGCCACGCCCGCTCTCATCTTTTATGTGAAAAAATTAAGCTGGCTTGAAAAAGAGAAAGTAGCTCCTCCTCAAAATAAGATACACAGCTTAGAGACATCGCTGGTTATTTTTCAGAAGGGAGCAAACCTCTCAATGGCTTTATTTTTTAGAAGTAACTAACTTTTTAAAGGTACTTAATTCCTGGAGTCTCCTTTCAGCGGGTAAGCTCATGAAGAAAAACATACCCGACGTGTTATTTCCATGCTGATCATTAGCCACACAAGCTTAATAAAGATTTGTGATGGGCTTCCTCGGCCTCTGTCTCTTTTCTTAACCAGCTGTGGGAGTGCTGTTGGTTACTCGGCTCAAGCTTTAACATTCTTCTTGAGATGCGTAAGCGTTCCTTCTAGACAAATCTGGGCAGGTTCCAGCTCGAGGAGTGCGTGTATGTATATTTTATTCCCTCCTCAGCAAAAACGTATGGGAGCGTGCCAACGTAGAGGCAGGGGACAAGGAAGAGGTGAAGTGCTGTGATAGCACGACAGGAAGAGGGGCCACCGCTCTTAACCCTGGCTCGCACCAGGGCTGGCGCCCAGCACCTGCTCCGCACTCCGACCCAGCTGTAACCCCAGGGGCTCGCTGCAGTGGCTCCGCACGCCTGAAGCCCCGACAGCTTCCCGCCAAAACAAGCCCGCCTCGGAACAGAAACCCGCAGAGCCAGCGCCTGTTTTTGTACAATTGTTTATACAAATTCAACAAAGGTAAAACTGCATCAGGAAGGTCTACGAAAACAACACCGTACAACAATGGCACTTATGAATGCAGAATTTTACAATCAGGAAATAACCATGTTATAAACCTTAAATGAGAACTCAACTCACACTTCAAAGAAAGAGAGACTACGTTTGACCATTTATTCTACGGCTGGACTCACTGTATAAATTAATTTTATATTGAGTACAAGAGCTCATGCTACAGAGTGAAACCCTCCTATGTGCAAAAGCTGAAATTGGAATTTTTTAAAATTTTGAGAAAAAGGTGATTTCTATACAGATAAAACTTGGCAAAGTGTTTTACTTCAACTATAATTTACACCTTATTTCCACAACATGCTTATGTCACTTCTGAAGTATACAAAGCAGGATATAAACTTCCATTAAAACATGCTTTAAGTTGAAAGTATTAACCTACTTTTCCTGACCTGGGCACGTTTGTAGATAGATACTGTCTACGAAGTATAGGTTAAGTTCTCGCCTACCATAAGTAAAGATAAAAATTGGCAATCAAAACCAAAACACTGGTAATGCATTCAAACATTGCATAAATAATTTTTAAACAATTTTTGTACAAAAATAGTTCTGCATAATGTAAGATGTAACAAAACAAAACGTGTTAAGAAGGCAGAAATGCAGTGCGTGGTCCACTTTAATGACACCGACTTTTTGTTGCTGTTGTTGTTGTTTTAAGAAATGAAAAGCAGAAATCAAATTTACACTACCAAGCACATGCTGTGGTACTTTAAATAACAGTATTTCTTGGAGATCAGTCGTCTTCCGGGTGTGAACAATTACCATCGATAACAGTCGCCTTATGAATTTGCATAAGAGCCAGTGCAGGACATCCCAGGTAGACTGAATTAGTGGCACACGTTGAAATTCTTAACATGGGTAGTCTCACGTTGTTCTCTCCTCGACAAGAGTTGTAAAATCCAATCGCGGTATTTTCCGATATTCCAAGTTCCCAATTGAAAATAAAATCCCTACGTGTTCTTAGTCCCTGCCCCCCCCGCCCCAGTATTTACACGTGTCCTTTAACTAACTCAGTTTTTGCAGAAGTTTTTCTTCCACTTGCCCAAACTGAACACTTACTGACATTTCCGCTATGAACTGCTCGCAGCCTTCTTTTGTCACTTGCTTGCAGTACCTCAAGTCGATCTGGCAGATGTTTCCGCAACGTTTGAAGTAAGACAGGCACTGGTCAGTAACCTTATTGCAGTCTGCCGGGGAAAAAACAAAACAAAACACAGAGGGGGAGAAATTTAACAGCGTGTCTCGGGTTGTTCTCCAGCACGAGGATGGTTTATCCCGACTGCGGTAGGTCCTTCTCGCTCCTCCCGTGCTGTGCCGACAGTGAGATCGCCCAGCCGGCCCCACGGCCGTCCTCTGCTCCCCGTGACTGTTGGGTAACTGATGAGATAAAGCAAAGCGCACCAGACGCGCAGGGCAGCGGCCTTGGAAAACCCCCTGCGGAGGATGAGTGAGGTACAACACGTGGCTCCTAAGCGGGAGGCGGCAGTCCCGTCCGCCGGCGGAGGGCCCGGGGAAAGGCTGGGCAGCTGCGGGGTTATTTATACCGGCAGCACATCCAGCTGCTTAAACGGAGCCCTGGGGGGGAGGAGTTACACCGGGGGCAGGGGAAGAGCTGGGTGAAACCACTTCCACCGATGAGCATTTCACACAAGTAACTCCCAACGGGCAACTCCCGTCCTCCCCCCTCCCTTGCGCTTGCGTTGCTTACCTGATAAATTAATTTCTGTTAATGAATCCCGCGTGGTGGTTCCAACTGCGGTCAGCAGGTTAATAGACTGATCTGTCACGTGATTACAGTAACTAAGATTGAGTTTGGAGAGCAGAGGCATGTGCCTTATGATCAGCCGCAAAGAAGCATCTGTAATATCCAGGCCAGCCAAACGCAGCTCAACTATGTTCCGCAGTTTACTCCGGTTGTCGATCTGACCTGGGAAGCGGAGGCAGCAGGTCACTCCCAAAAGCCTCACCCCGAGCTGCAAACATCTGCAGATCTATATGAAATGCACTGTGACACACAACACTGCCGCCCTACGTCAACTTCAGACGCTTTTGCCTGTCTGGAGCTTTGGAGGGGACATCAGCA
>NW_008824469.1:893712-910650 GCF_000699105.1 Pygoscelis adeliae
CTATTTTTAGAACAGGCACGTGGACAAGGCCACCTCCTGGTTTCAAAACAAAAAGGGATGAAAGTAACTGCAGGGGCCCAGCGGAATTACAAGTCGGGAATAAGCAGTAGGCTGTGCAGTGCATGCCAGAAAGCAGATCTGATTTGCTCAAAATTTCACCTGAGCTGATATCCGGGCGAATGTGGCATGACCCACAGAACTGCTCCTTCCCTGAACTGGAAGAAAGTGTTTCCATACTCTCTAAAGTACACCCATTGCAGCCTGAAGAGAAGAAAGTCAGACAGAAAACTAGCACAGTGGCTCAGATGACTATTCAGCAGCCAGAGAACATCACTCGTTACCCAGTGGCTTCCAGCGAGGAGGTGTTGCAAGTCACTACTTTGAACACCTCGCGCGTCAGCAAAGCCCAGAACCCCGCCGGTGCTAGCTGCGGGGGTTTCTGCCCGTTTCCTCCAAGGGGGACTAGCAGCAGAACGTGCCACAGAACGGCTGGGACAGGTCTCCCGCGTGCTCCTCCCGCCTGTTACCTGGCCGGTTATCTGTGGGTGGCGACAAGAGGTCTCTCATTTGTGCGTCTTTCAGGCCTTCTGCCCACTGCACATCCAGAGTTCGGAGCAAAGGACAACTGGAACTACAAAGTGCCGACACTGCTATCCATGAGCACCCTGATAACAGCAGGTCTCGAAGACCTGCAGATACAGAAGAAGTTGGAGCACGTGGCCTACCCAGCGAGACATCCGCGGTGATCTCTGCTACCACGCACAGGTCGGGTGAAGCCCAATGCCGCTCTGACGAACAATCCCAGCACTCCAGGGCAAGCAGGGACCCCGTAAGCCTCCTCCTGCCCAGCTCTCCATCTCTCCCACCATCTGGAACTTCATTACTGTGGGTGAGAGCAGACCCCCATCACCCCCTCCGCTAAGCGCGTCAGCACAGGCACTTCCCGCAGCAACCTTACCTGTTGACGAAGACCTGCCTCAAATTAGTTTACCTAGCACGTCAAGTAGTCACAGCGTAACTAATTTTGGGCCCATTTTAACCCACCAATGCTTCACTCCTACCTATCTACTCCTCTCCTAGGATACCCGGCTCCCTGCAGACGTTCCTCAGAGACTGCAGTTTAGATACAAACTGGTTTGCTAAAGTCAGTGAAGTGGTCAGAAAACATCACTTACCTGGCAGTCTGTTGATAAGCCAACTCAGCTGCTTTTTAGATATATTTGTCCAGCTAAGATCAAGGGTTACAGGCTGTCTCCTAATAATGCCACTAAGCATAAGTGGAGTGATGGATTTACAATGGTTTAAATCTATTTTGGTCCATAATCTTTTGTCACAGCACCTACCCAAAAAGAAAAAAAAGCCAACAGCACTTAATTTGGCACTTGTTTTGATTTCTGCAAGACTTTAAAAGGTGTCATTAAACAGTAGGGAAAACTACGGCATTTAACTGAAAATAGCAAAAATAAGGCTGAGCGACGCTAAGATAAGCACACCACCACACAAAGTTACATAGGTTCGAAGTTTCTCCATCAAATATATCATGCAATAAAGCAGGTAATTATTTCCACAGAACTACAAGCGTCAACAACTTCGGATCCCATTTTAAGTCATCACAGCACTTACTAAAATCCATTTTCTAGCCTCAAGACAAGCCACACCTTCTTGCTTTACCTTTCGAATATAAAGACTGGTTTTAAACATTCCTGTCCTGATTTCCCCTGTGCTTTCCTTACTTAAAACCAGTGAATTTTGTAAAACAGATCCCCCCTCTCCTCTTCTGTGCTTTTGTGTTATTCCTATCTACGTGGCTTACGCATTTTTCCGCTCTCTTTGTGGTTCTTTAAGGGCAACAAGCAAGAAGTCCTAACCAGTGTGCAAGATTCTGCATTTTCTCATTTTTCCATTAGAAAATACTGCACTTACGTGGAAAAGGCATTTACCAGCTTTCTGTGACACCAAGAAGCCCACGGAGGAGGCACTCCACACACCACATCTTGCACTGAATTATCAACCTCTCAACCTTTCTGTCATTTCCCCAAGTTTGTTACTAGACTGTGCTAGAAAGGAGGCTCTGTTACAATTCGCCCATCTGTGCGCGCATTACAGTTGAATCCGAGATGACAGCCAACAAGAGACTTTACTGCAAGTTCAGTGAAACATGTAAGTCTGTCCACTAATGCTTCCTGCTGCCGTACAGTCACTGGCTGTGTCAATGTTCACACTCTGGTACCCTGGGCACCGAACAGGCACGCTGTGAGTAAATACGATAACGAAGGATTCCTCCATCAGCTCTGCTGGTACAGAACACAGCGAACGGGATCGCTCTCCACATACCCTCTACAGGGAAACAATCAGCACAGACCTTCTGAGGAGAACACCGAGGGCACTGGGAGATCTTCGCTATATCTCAATAGATATTTAATAGCTGAGCTGAACAAACAACTGCTCTAGCAGTCAGCAAGTCCTGGGGGCAGAATGACACCAAGACTTAGCATGACCTAGACTGGCCGTTCCAGCAGGCAAGAACATTGTGGCGTCTAACTACAGAGCAGGCTGCTCTGAGGCATTACAGCCCCGGCAGGCTGACGCCGATGCTGAGACACACACGCAGACACACACAAAATTCCCATCAGAAATGCTGGGAACTGCTGTTTCTGAGAAAGCACCGGAAGACACGCTACTTCCCTAGACACTGCTGGTCACCCCTTCTTTCTTGGGCTCAACAGAGCTTCAGTGATGACCTGCACACCTCTTTTAGGAGGCATTAGTGCCTCTGTCACCCACTTCTCTTTCAAGTCCATCCCGCTAACACGTTAGACCTAGCTCGGTTTCCCATCCTCCTTACCATCTGTTCCAGGTCTTGCAAACTCTCATACAGATGCACAAGTCTCTATGACTGAGGTAGCTAAAGACAGCCATCCAGACTTCCCTCTGCATCACGTGGGCTGCCCCGTCATCCAGGGGGAGCGAGTCCGGAGGGGGGCTGATGGGAGGTGGCCGGATAACGTGCCGTTCCATCTGAATGCATTTGGGAGGAGAGAGCGAAGGTGGTGGCCGGGTTATTCCCCGAGGTGTGCTTCGCAGGCTGGGGATGAGCTGGTGCCTCAGCTCCCGGGGAGTCCCATTTAACCCTTTGCTGAACCTATGGAGTCTCTCGCTGTTGTTCAAAGCACGCTTAGGTTCCTCGTTCTCGCTCTCAGGTTCAGATTTGATGGGTTGGTGATTCTCATTGGCAAGGCTGTTCTCGGTTTTTTGGATCTCCTGGTTGAGCTCCTTACTGAGCTCCTTGCTCAGTTCCTTATTAGGAAGCCGCCTTTTCCTCCTCATCTTGAACTTCTTCTTGTCCCGGGGCTCGGTGCCCTCCGTGCTGGGACCTGCAGTGGGAGAGCTGGACCGCGACTGGTCACTATCCTTGGACCTGGGAGGTGCTTCTGGCAGGTCATCCTCTGGCTCCTGCTTGAGGCGCCGCAGGGGTTTGATCATAGCAGTTCGGTCATCTGGAGCCTTCCACGATCGCCGCTGAAAAGGAAGAGACAAGGGCTGACTATTTGAGCAAGAAGGTACTCAGCAATACTTCACATGCTGATGCTCCACACAGGCAGCCCTGCCCGGGTTGGGGGGGGGGGGCGATGGGGAGTCGGGCTGCCTGCCAGCACTGGGCCCCACCCATCTGAGCACAAGGGTACATTCACCAGCCAAAGGTATCAAGTTCAAGTGCCATCATGGATGAGGAGTCCAGCTATTGGCTCTCCAGACTCCAAGAGAGTGATAAATGCATTTATTCACCATGCATAATCCTGTGGATTTAAGGGTCTTACTCATTACACAGTGGACAATTTACATACAGAAGATAAGCAGCACACTATAGACAGCTTTTTCCCCAGCAGGCCAGAAGAAACCAGGCTTGGAACACATTCACTGGGCACCCACTTTAAACACTGGCTGACATGCATTCATGCCCAATGGCCAAAAGGTCAATTTCTGAAACCTCCTGAATTGCAATCGCCGACTGGCACTGTGGCTGTGCTGTTGTGGCCCCTCCTTATGGCTGGATACTCGCAGCCTCGGTTCATTACACTTTAGCCGCTCCTTTACGTCCTACTAAACTCTGCTTGTCTTCTCAAGCTTCCCCCACCTCCGGTGCATGCAGAATGGGGAATCTGACTGACAGGTCTGACACACTGTTAGCCTGACGAGACCTCGCGCTGACACGGCCTCCAACGCAACGCAAGCTGACAGGGGTTAGCTGGCACCTTCTTCCCTGCCCCGGTCACTGTTCATAACAGCAAACTGCACTTCAGTTGCTCGCGTTAATCAAATATCTCTTTGATGCACACCAGATAGAAGCGTAAGAGACGTACAAACTAAGACCAGGGAAGACTTCAAGTCTAATCTGATCACTACAAGCAGGAAAGAAGCCACCAACTGTTAAAATGAAATAGCTCTAATAAGAAGAGATCTGGACTGGCAAGAAAAGGTGAACTGCTGTGAACACACTTTTTATATCAGAAGGTCTATGCTTTCGCAATAAACTAATTGGATCAAGTCAGTGGATGTGCTCCTATGCTTCAGACTGTGGCGCACAGCAGAGAAAGCTGATCACCCTGTCTTTAAATTAACATATTATAAAGGGAGAGGTCACAGTAAGTTAATGACGGGTTAGAATAAAGAAGTTACAACATCAGACTACTGTCAGCCTGCGGCACCCTTCACAGAAGGTACTGACGAGCACTTAGTTTAAAGGTATCGGACTTCTGTTATCGTGCCAGATTGTGAGAGGTAGCCAGTACTTGCGTGCCAGGTCGCCCCTGGCTCCCTGGGGTGTCAAGCAGGGGACTCCAGGGATGTGCTGTGGTACAGACTGCTAAGGGGCTGTGTGGCAGGGGCAAGATTCAACCACACAGGAAGAGTGAAACACCAGCACAGAAACAGAATTTTATTCCTTGAGTCATCAAAACACAGCTTGCTGCTGTATTTTAATATGGGACAACAAAACAGAAACTATAAAACCAGACGCTGCAGCTAAACTATCCTGGAGTGTAAAGGTTTCCACGAGAGAGAGACTCTGTAATTTCAAGATGTAAATGCGATAATAAAAATTATGCCTGCAGTGACACAAGGACATGACTGATAGAGAAACTAGCTCACATGAGGAGAGGGGATTAAAAGGGATTGAGAACACATCTATTAAAAAGGCAAAGTACCTTCTTCCTGAAGAGTTTCTCTTCTTTTCCAAGTTTTAGCTGTTGGAAGAAAGAAAAGTAAAAACCCCAAAACATGACATTTGTTGTGCTGTCTGATGAAGGTTTGGTGATCCACAGTGCCTTCCTCACGCACCGGGGGGGCTTTCATGGAGCAATTCAAGCCATCCATAAACACTGCAGTGAGTCCATAGGGATGGGAAAAGGAAAGCATGGCCAGAAAGCAGAAACTGGTATCGTGAATTTTGCGCTCTCATTCCACCAAAGCAACCCCAATCCCTACATTTAACTGTATTGTAGCATTCCCGCTGTCAAGCCTCGCAGGGCAGACTGACTGCCACACCTCGTGAACTACACATGCAATACAAAACCAGCCACGGATTGATTTTAAAGCCATCAGCCATTTAGTCGTGAGACACATTAAATCTAGGTCCTCATTTCTACCTCTACAAACCAGCATTTCTGTATATCCCAAGTATTATATTTCACAATCCACAAGACAATTCAGAGCGTCCCTGCCTGGCCCAAGAGCTCTGACTGTTAAATTCAGGGAAAAGCCGTCTACATCGCTGTTGTGAGCAGCTCCTCCTCTCTGCAGGCTACAGAAGGTGTCATTTCTAAAGGTCCTCTGATGGGTTATGAGTATTGTACATCCCTGAATCAGCCACGAAACAAGCTGCCATGCGCCACCAAGTGGATAAAGATTAAAAAGTTTCCATTAAAAATTGATTTTCACCTTGTTCCTACTATAAAGCATCTTGTAAAGGCTTTTCAGTTAAAGTGGGTTTTCTAGTATTCTGAATAAAACAACAGCCATAGCCCAGTGTTTTCGGCCTCTGAACGTCAACCCGAGTGTCGCTGTTCAAACTACTGTCCTGTTAGACTAGCAGTTTTCAGAAAGGAAGGTAAAACATCGCAGTTTCTTTTGTAACAATCTGGGATTTTAAGCCAGAAGGCAAGAGACATCAGCCCCAACCAGCCCACGCGCATCTGTGTAAGTACACGAAGAGAGTGTTTTGTCATACCCGCTTTCTCATAGTGGGTTCCTGGGGCTTCTCAAATTTCCTTTTCCTCCACAGATGCACTTCATCTGACTTTCTCCTCAGTATTGAGTCAACTTGAGTCTTTTTGGAATGTTCCTCCGATTTCCGCCTGGGAGTTTCTTCACAATCCCCTTTCCGTTTTGCAGCATCTATTACTTCCTTATTGTCTCTGTTCATTTTCTGTTCCTTCAGCAATGAGCCTGGGAGATTTGATGCGTATTTGAATCCTGGTCCGCGCTTTTGCTTGTACGCCAAAGAGACACAAAACACAAACAAACTTTATATCTTATGCCTTTCTCAGCTCTTTATCTAAGTTGCCTCCAACACTGGTGGGTTGATCACTTTGTAACAGACTAAATGATTAGCAAGGAGTTAGAGTAAAGTAGTTTCAACCTTTATAAAGTTATTTTTGTAACTATGCACTTGCAGTGTCTGTCTCAGTTTGAAAAGAAATGTTTCACTAATTCCAACAGACACTTCAGGTTTTGCTAATTGCTTCTGGATTATTTTTTTTTTTTAAAGTATTTTCATCTTAGAAATTAACATGCAGCAGTGCACAGAACTAACCTAAATATTCCCCAGATTTTGGGTGAAGTGTTGGTACACAGAACAAGAATACAAAAATTATTAAAGAATAGAAAGCCACCAGCTTATTTCCTTCAACTCAACTGAATTAAGCACAAAATCAAAAGCTGGTATTGGACAAAACTGTATCTACAAGCCAGAGGGAATGCTTGAGATTTTGTATCTCGTTCCAGCACCACTTATTCCCATTAAACTCACTTTTCCAGTTTTCCCTGCGTGGTTGCACTTTGGACACTCCCAGCAGTTCGGCAGCTCATCGTTAACCACACCATCCGATTCCTTCACCTGGTGAAAGAAAGGCACAACTCAATTCACAATCGTGCTGTAAAAATCTGCAAAAGGTAGATCATTTAGAGGCATTCTGTACAGCTCAATTTTCTCTGATCGACTGCTGCCCTCCCCATGGCTGCAGAAAAGAAACCCAGATCACCGCAGGTGCTGCACCATCCTGCTGGTGCTGAGCAAGCCCTCGGTCCTGCACAATTACCCTTCTGATGATGTCAACAGGGGAGGAAAGCATGCTGCCCAAATTCGTATTTGACAAAGGGTTCAGGTCGGGGCTTTTTATGAAGGTCAGTGACAATCCCAATTAACACAGGGCACATTCTGCTCTTGCAAAAAACCAAAACAACAAAAAACACCCCAACAACCCAAACCAAAACCCAGGACTGTAATCACACCATCTCCAAACGTCCTCCCACACCACTTACTTGAAAAGCTCAGTCCCGTCCCATCCCTGTGTGTACCCGCCCCCCCCAGAGTGAGGCACAGTCTGATCTTTTAATAGGGAGGAATTTTTTCCCATACACACATTCTCACATACATTAATACCATTCAGCATTTTTAGAAGCAAATTACCCTGCACTGTAATCAAGTGTTCCTTAAAATATTTTTCTTTATGGATCAGAACTAGCAGTCCCATGCGTCCAGCCCTCAAACCCATGTGCCAATAAAAATGATGGTTGCCAAGTCAGCTAGAGAACAGGCACTTTTATTCAGAAGACTGGACACATGAAGGCATTTTTAAGGTTTCTCACACCCACAGTTACCCAGCTAGTGTAAGGAAGAGAAATGCTTACTACTTCACTACCTCTGAGAGACTGTGACATTTTGCTTTGTGAAAGAGAAGACGCACACTCAGTGTTGTTACACTACAATAAAAGCACAGTCCTGCACTACGCAGTTGAAAAGCTGCTGGTTTCTGAATTTCCATACAGGAGCCCGCGTTACTTCCCAAACAGGAGATAAGTGCTTCTGAAAAGGCATTTCTGTGCATGAGGATGAAAAGTAGAGCTAAGGTAAAAACACCCTCCACACAAACGCATACGCTCACTGATGGCACATTCACATTCAAGGGTTTAGTTATATATTCAGAAATAAGCCTTGGGCTAAAAAAAGATTAATTTATTACTATTATAAACAACAAAAACACGCTACTGTCAAGACAAATAGCTAGGCATTGGCATTAGCAGCACAGTAGCAGGAGACTGCTGCTGAAACAGGCAGGGGCAAAGATCTGCAGATTTTTCACGTTTCTGAAACATTTCCTCCTCTCCTCCCAGCTCAGCAACAGCGCACTAGCTGTGCAGGATCAAGCCCTGGTTTTAGGGGAACTGCTTCCTCAAGTCCCCAAGCCAGACAGCAACCATTCTAGTTTCACCATCTAGTGAGAGTGACGACACGTCAGTCTCTCTCAGCAAGGCTTCTGGAGTTAATAAATGAGTAAATGAAGTGGGCAGAATTTAAATACTGGTTTTATCACAACTGTGCGCCTTTGAACCTTCTTTCCCATGGTAGGTGTAAGGTACTCCAGGAGTTATTGTATACATCTCTGCCTCAGGGGAACAATTCCTGGCCCAAGCTCAAGTTGGGAACAAGTTATTTCCCGCACTGAATATAGAACAAATGCTACTGAAGGGAAAGCATTACAGCTCTGTCCCTTCTGTGAAGTTTAAGGAACTGAACAGATGTGAGGAACTGTAAGCAAACTAATTAGACACACGCAAACCTGCCACTGAATCTGTCCCAAGCCTTTCAGACTGGGTGGGAGCCAGTTCCGAGTGTTTGCTACAAACAGCAGGTGGGTGTCTGAGCCACAGCATGAGGCATCTTCAGAAACGTACCTGCAGCACAAGGTCAGCAATTCAGAAAGTCTAAACATGAGACTACGCTACTTGTGAAGTCTTCTTGTTAGGGTATATGGAGACCCCAGAATGCTGATCTGACATGGCTGAGTGAGAGCCATGAATTCTGGCAGTGCCAAGACTGAAACAACATAAGCAGCGAGACACATCTGGGCTGAACACGTGGGCAGCAGTGCAGCTGTGCTGGAAGACGTCTTTGTACTTCTGCTGTTCTGACAAGGCACCTAAATATTCACCTTTTCCATCATTATCACTGTATCCATCTAAGATGAAAAAGAACAGGCTCCTCCCAGGGAAAATGAACCCCTTCTCCTTAAGGAAACAGCATCAGATACTGCACTCACTCACACATGCTAACCAGCATTACTAGCAGTTTGACATGTAGCAAGAAAAAATCATCAGTATCTGTTCAACTCCAACACTCTATAACAACGAAAAGGCAATATTCCTCCAAAAATCTCACTAGCTCCCTCTGAAAACAACGCTGTGCTTGCAAAACGCTCGCCAAGATTGTTTTCATAAGAAACTCCTCAGCAAAATGAGCATTTGTGTTGGTATTGTATTTTCAAGGAAAGAAGCATGGCAGAAACCTTCCATGAGACTTCTCAGTACGTGGAACATGCTGGCTGTCCTTAGTGCGGTTCCAACACAAGCACCTGATGTGCTCTGGTACCCAGGGCTCCTCCAGCTAGCAGCACCCACAGAAGCCCCTCAAGGCTGCAAGTGTGTCAGAGCACAGATGCACCTGAGCTACCCTTAATCTCCTCAGAGAGGTCATCCTCTGACACTGGTTTTTCATGGAGAAAATGCACCACAAACATGTACAGCCAAATCAGGAAGCTGGAAGAGGATGGACTTCAAACCAGGAACAATCTGCCCTGGAGTACAAATTAGCCAGTGCATGTGCCAAACTACTCCACAAGTTTTGGAGATGCATCTTGGAGGGAATTCACTCCACATGGGAATAAGCCAGGAAAGGACACTCTTCCCTTCACTGATCCAGATTATTCCAGTCTCCCCCAAAAGTACACTTGCCAGACATTTAATTGGACATGACTGACAGTTCACATGTACTACTGCCTATTTACCGAGTAGGACAGGAAGGGACTTCCTCTTGGTGGACAGCTGAAGCAGCTGCCCTGGGGCTGCATCTGCATTCAAAGGTGCTTCCCACAAGGACTATTTATGGGCTCCATCCTCTGGGCTTAAGCCCATGTCAAGGGCTCGAGCAACATGTAAACATAGCAACAGATTTTTGTCTCGCAGAAAATCATGGAACCCAGGAATAAAGAGCAAGGAGGGAACCAAGGAAGAGGCTCCGTTTTACTTTTGCTGTTCTCCGGTGCATAGTCTCATCTCACCTTCCAAGATGATTCTGAAACCCTACTGGTGCCCTTTTGTCTCAGTAAATAAACAGTACCAGTTACCCCACCATTCCAGCTCAACAGAAGCACTGAGAAATTAAAATACAAGACACGCAAGGCACACTGTAAATCTCCCACTGCTTAATTTTCAGAATCACCCAAAGCAACACTGTTCCTAGTTACCAAAACAGCATTCAGAACACCACACATGCATAAAAGAACAAACAGCACTTGCTTGATTTCACAGATCTGGCCCACATCCTGTGCAACTAGTCCCAAATGTGGTATGGAGAGAGGAAACCATGCTTGAACTGCCACTAGACAACCACCATGTCCTCTGGACTCAGCCATGAAGTGTCACTGACACTGCAAAGCAAGAGATGGGGGAGTGCTGGGCACTTTCAGGAAGGACTGGAATAGCAAAGCAGCAGCTACAAGTCAAAATCAAGGTACCCCTGAAAACGAGCAGCTCCTTCTCTTGCTTCATCAGGCCCCAAAGCCTTGTTTTAAACAGAGCCAAGCAAGCAAAGCTCCCTTTCAGAGCCCATCTGTGGCAGGAGCTGTGAGTACCAATTTCATGAATCAGGGAGACAGCCGCAGTTCTGGTTTGCCAGCTACCTACTTTCTGCTCTAATAAATGACACACACATAGCTTGGTGCACTACTATGTACAGCGCAAGAAAAATAAAAGGCCAGGAGAGCATCACCCCGGGCTTGCATAAGGAACATACCCCTCCTCCCAGAGATCCCAGAAGGGCCAAAAGCTGCTTTCTGGGGCACGGTGTGTCAGAATACATTTGCTTTGGCAAATCACTTTAACCATAAACAAATCAGCAACAGGAAATGGCTGATCAGCTGAAACAAACCAGCTCTGGAGAAAGGAGGCTTCTAAATGCTAATATACAATGATATGCCCCAAACGACACTTTTGTTACCAGCAAAGAATATAGCTGCTCACAGGACTCAAGTCAGCCAAGGGTGAGCACTCCAGCAGCCTGAAACTCGCTCAGTTTGTTCTCTAGAGTTGCAGTCTTCCTACTGCAACATTTGCTCGTAACATCTTTAAAACCAGCTGCCACTGAAAGGCACATCTGTGCCTGGACAAACACGAACAGCAAACTACTCGTTTGTACTTTGTGGGACACAGGAAGGAGCTACCGATACGGGCATTGTGACTAACTCATCCAAAAGTAGAGGCAGATTTCTCTGTCCTCTTGAGTTTCCCATCCCACCTGAAACTACTCACTTCCTTAAACAAGAGGCAAAAAAGAAAGAATGAAAAACAAAACAAAAACCACAAGACATTTGCATGCACACACATTTTGGAGGCTTCCAAAGCAAGAGTTTCTGCTTACAGTGGATGCTGTTACATCAAAGGATCCCCGCCTGCCAATCAGGGCTGCGTGTGCCACAGCTGTCACCCTGCTTCTCGCACCAACTCTTTGCTCACTTAAGTTTCCAAAGATGAAAATGTGAAAGCTTTCCAATTTCCGTGCACTACTTTTACATTAAGGTGATAACGAATCCAGTTTTTGTTTCCAACATGTACAACATCCTTGTACTCACCTTAAGGCATCCTGGGTGTATGATTTCATTACAAATGGAGCATTCCATTAGCATGAGATTAAACTTGCTCTCCTCCTCTTCCACAGTGTCCTCTTTCCCAGCT
Organism: Pygoscelis adeliae; assembly: GCF_000699105.1. NCBI lineage: Eukaryota > Metazoa > Chordata > Aves > Sphenisciformes > Spheniscidae > Pygoscelis > Pygoscelis adeliae. The sequence goes on from NW_008824469.1 coordinate 905,719, forward strand.
TCTCCGCACACCAAACACACGGCAGTATGAGGCAACACCGGCTGTTTACACATATGAGAAAGTAGTCTTGATCAGGACACGGAAGACATATGGAAACAGAAGAACTCAATGTGCATTTACAGTATCCTCATTTCAAAGAGGAGATAAATAGAGATTAATTGTGCAAACTGCTAAAGGCTCCAGCTCAGCAGAGCAACAAAGGCAAGAAAAACTGGTACAATCAGGGCTGGGTACCCAGACCAAACATCACAGGACACGTTTCATGGAATGAAAGTGCCCTCCCTGTAGCAACATAAGATTCATGGGGCATCCCAGGGATGGATGAAAATGCTTTTTTGTGGGTCCTCTGAATCTGTGAGCTGACACAGACATTGGCACGCAAGTCACTTCACTAGCGTACAACGGGAGGGAAAAGAAGCAACCTAGAACATCACTATTCACATCCATTAAGCTTCACAATCTGACTAGCAGTTTGGCAGCTCCTCTACTTCACAAGCAGGGCAGACAGATGTTATGGGACCCAACCCAGGTCTCACAGCAAGCCCACAACAGAACCAAGAACAGACCTCTTCCTGACTGACAATCTATTATCTAGTGCCCTCCTCCCAACCTGAGCATTGCAAAAAGCACTGCACAGACACTTAAAAAGAGAATTCTTCTCCTGTAAGTGTCACAAGTGAGAAGCGCACTGATTTTTTTCCCATCTTTTGCTGAGACAGAAAGGGAACTGCAGCATGTCACATCTGTCACCCGTGTCAAAGCACTGAATACCAGTCTACTTAAAAAGCCACCTTTGTGCTAATGAAGAACAAACTTCCGGTTTGTGGCAATAAGGTATAAGCCTCATTACAAGAAAGAAAAGGAAGATCCTCATAAGAAGCTGGCTATAATGTGAAATGCAATCGATTAGGTTGCAAGTCCTTAACTATTGTGGCTTTTCACGGCAAAGATCTCTTGTAGATGGAGTGAATAAAATCCATAAGTGGATAATTGCACACCAAACCAAATCTATGCAGAAACTGCATTCTTCAGCAAGTTTCAGATAGGGGAAAACCTAGCTATAGTAAGCCATTACAGAGTACAGTGTGCTGCCCCCCACACTAACATGATACATTAGCTATGGCAACACTTTCCTGCCTTCTCATGCCAGTACTTACCCACGCTCCATTTTAAAAGCATTTTGCAAATGCTATTTAATTCCCACCCTTCCTCCAAGCACAAAATAGGAATCCCCAGGATCCCATTCCACCAGCAGGTAAACCAGAGAAAAGCTAAGTTGTCCAGAGCCATAAGAGCTCCGTCCACTTGTTTTGTCCTATCTCCCACACGACAAGTATTTATATCCACACACAAGAACAAACATCCCCGGAGCAGTATAATTTTTCTTGCTGGGAGCAAGGGTGTCTAGGGAATCTCCTCTGAGCCCCAACTAGCCCTGTCCCACTGACGGGCTGGAACAGCAGCAATGCTGTCACAACACGTCCTCCCAGCACAGAGCCCCCACACTCCCTTCAGACCTGTTCAATGCAGCATAAAGTATCCCAGGCACTCCTGCTTCCTTTCTTGATTGAACTAGTGATGCAGAGGAGTTTCCTGTTCTCCGAACGGCAGTACAGGCTCTCTTAAGGCTTCTGAGTTTAATGAAAGTCTGTGTCTAGTTAATATTGTCAATGTTATTAACCAGAGGAAAGCACAATCCCAGAACTGTAGGGATCATTACTTCCACAGAGCCTTGCTTTGGTGTTTTGGGGTTTTTTTTTTTGGCTGGAAGCTGTTGAATAGGTACCACAATATATTACTACTGCAATTGTTACAGAACGTAATGAACAAGAGTAAAGACAATAGGATTGCTTATAGAAATGTAAAGCACCATTAAAAGTTACAACAGTTCAACTTGTTAACTTTCTGTGCTTTTGCTGCTCTAAGAAAGTTTGTAATACTCCCTCTGCTATTTACACCAGTGGGAACCTACGAAGGGCAGAGAGGTCTTCTTCAGTGCATGCAAGGGTGGGACAAGGAATCAGAGTACCTTGGCTACCAAGTCCTGTACTCTAACCACAGCTCCTGGAAATAAAACTGCAGATACCAAGAAGAAAAATACTTGATTAGAAGAAAGGGGATGAGAGGATGACTACGCTCAGCCAGAAGAGAACCCAGTTCATCTCCAAAAGGCTCAGCCTGTGTATCAAGAGAAAAACAGCTTAGTATGAAAGTTTCCTTCATCAGTCAGGACAAGAAAGCACACTGCAGCCCTAATTTAATCCCTCCACTAAAAAGGCAGCACGATTTCACTATTTCTTCCCCCTGGAGAATAATAAATTCTTCATCCATGCTGTTCAATTCATGCCACACTCCAGGAAATCAAGTGTTCAAAGAAAAGACACTTGAGCTGCAAAAGCACTCTGCAGAAAGGTAGATATTCTATGTACTTTACTGAAAGATCCAGCAGAGCTGAATCCAATCCTCTATGTCAAGAACAGTGCATGGCTTAGAACAGGACATGGAGTGAGCTACCAGGAGCAACTACTGGAAAACTTAAGTGCTTATCAGTTTTTTTATCAGTGACAGACCAATTCATTTAATGCCTCTACTTCAGTTTCCTCATCAAAATTAGGTGTGTGTGTGTGTGTGTAAGTGAAAGGAACTGTAACAAGAGTTAGAGAGAAATCAGTATAGATGGGGTGATATTTCACTGATGAATAAACAACATTCCTTTCCTTAAAAAAAAAAACAACCCAAAACCAACAGAAAACCAAACCCTTAACAGCATAATCAAGACCTTCCAAAGAATTAAGAGAAAAGCTAAAGCTAATTTTTACCCTTAAATGGGGGCATTGTGGACATGAGACCTGAGGAGAAGCTCCAAGACAGTCAATATGAAAGCAACAGATTCAAAAGGTGCTTGGACAACTTAATGGAAGATTAATCTGTCAATATTTGTTAAAAACAAAGTTATCACTTATGACTCAAGAAGCTTCTAAGCAACATATCACAGGAGCCCAGGAAACAGTCTGACTGCCTGCTTGCCCTGTTCTGATGCTCATCCCCTGGCAACTATTTCCAGTCCCTGAGGAAGACAAGACCTTGGCTTGATGGCTCTTTGGCTCATCTGGATCAGATCCATCCTATATGCCTAGGTAATAGCAAACAAATTGAAATTAAGGTCTCAAGTAGCCTGGGGCTGGGGTCACCAACGCCAAAATCTTGGAGGATGCCAGTCAAAGATTTCTCCATATCTTAAGCTGGTTAAGTAGTTAAGATGGTAAAGATAGTTGCAAGGCAGCTTTTCTCAGGAAATTCAGAGATCCAAACCAAACGGGCCTCTTTTCCCTTTGAATCAGAACTTCCTACTTTTCACCTTCTCCCCCAAATTGCAGAATTTCAGTGAGATTTGAGTGCCAATTTCTGGTGTACTGATAATCTCCACATCCACCTTCTATATTACTGAGAATGAAAGCCATGCTACTAAGTCTTAGGAGCATTCTGGTTTAAGATTGGGGCAGGCAGGGGATGAAAACTGATGGGAAGAAGAGATCTGAACTGAGAGGGCAGGGATTACACTGTTTTGCCTGATGTGCTTTAGAGACAAGAGTTCTTAGTTCCACACCTTGTCACCAGAAGACAGATACAGGAAAGAAATCTCCAAACAAGCTGTAGCAACAGGTACACTTACTGCGATACACTGCCTCATAATGCAGGACTGTTTCATCCTGCCAGGTCCCCCAAATTTCTTCATGTCTTTGCAGAAGTGACACTCGCCGCACTCTGTCCGCAGACACGCCTCGCACTTGCGGCATCGCGTCCTCCTCCGACGTGCTCCAGCAGTTGTCCGATTAGCTGCAAGCTTTACTGCAGAAGCAGTGCCCAGTTTCCCTTTGGGCCGTCCAACTGCCCTGTTCTGAAAAAGCCAGACACACAAGGTTAATCGCACATCCCACTTACCATCTACACTACAGAACTTCCTTGGACAGGAGTTGTATACATCTTAGATGTAAAACCGACAGATGTATCAGAATTATACACAGATTGGTAATACTGAGTAAATGCATACGATCACTCTTGTAGCTAAAGGAGTTCCATTTCCTTTTCAAGAAAAGATGCATTGTAAAAAGACAAAGAAACCAAGGCATTAATGAGAGATCCCAAACCTATAGCAAACTCACTTCAACGGGAGGGCAGGGAGAATCAATTTACGCACAGCTCAATGCAGGACCAAGTCCCAAGTGACTTGCTTGGCTTAGATCAAGAGATGATCTGTGCCATTGCTGAGGTCTGGGCTAGGGAGCTCTTAGGATTGTGCTCAGGTGAAGCCAGAAGGTCTACTTTGCTCTGCTGAAAGTGGAAGAATCCAAGCAGGCAGCGAAAGTAATTTTGAGGTTAGGTACAGCAGAGAAACACTCAGCAGCAATGGCTCAAGCCACAGCAATCTCCCTAAAAGAACAGGAGAGTATGAACTACTGCCAAGTGATAAAGTAGGAAATAAAACACAAATACTACAAAACCCTTCCAAAGTAACTCCCCTCATATCCAATACTAGCAAGTGCTCAAAAATGGAACACTAACTGATGCTGTGCAAAGGCTGGAAAGGGCATGCCAGGTCTAGATTTCAATGACCTTTAAGACAGAAGCTAAAGGAGCATGAAAATATTTTAAATTATTGGGTTAACCGCAACATATTCACTCTGGATATCTAAATTTCAAGTTCTCATCAGAAACTCCCTGTTATACACAAGAACTTAGAGCTCAAGCCAAACATCGCTAAATACCATGTAATTGTATGGGGCTAATTACGCAAGAATTGGCTTGGCTCATTCTTACCACTGACAGCTTTCTCCACAAAGATGATAATAATAGGACTTGCAAAGCTCATCTGGTATAGTATTTATACAATTTTTCCACTTTCTGCACATCTCAGCATATGACCAACAGACC
>NW_008824469.1:910704-916523 GCF_000699105.1 Pygoscelis adeliae
GCAATCACCAAGGCAGGGGCAGGTTGGCTAGAGAAAGCCATGCAGAATTTCCACTGCAGTTTGTAAAAGAAAAGGTATGGAAACATTCTACTTGGTACTACAAAAGCTTCCCTAAGCGTCCTACTGTACAACCCTGAAGAAAAGTCACATTGCCAAGAATTTGAACTTCCTCCCAGCTGACTTAGCAAAGCTTCAGTGACTTTCTTAAGAAGCGGAAGAGTGCTGATATTTTAACAGAGTCTCCATCCCAGGAACCTCAGGGAGAGCAGAGAAGCCAGGAGCTAGACCTCTTAGTTTTCTTTCCCACAGACCTACTATTGTAACTGAGGTGGGAGAAAACATTGCTTAGTCAATGAGGTTACACAGATTTCAGCAAGTTTTTAATTATGCTCCTCCAGAAAGGTTTTTGTCCTGCTTGCAGACTGAATCGCACTGTACTGCGTTAACACAGACAAGTGTAGCTTCCTCCCCATCAGCAATCACACCAGACACCTGGATTTCAGATCAATTTCAGACACACTAAAGAATAAATATTTACCTTTTAGACCAACTTTTCAGCCTCTCAAGGATAAAGTCAGCTCTGCCAGGACTGGCTTAGAGGCAAACTAGATAAGAGATAATTTCCTTCCTCAGCATGAATCACTCCTCTGTTCTCTCTATTAGAATCTCCTTCCACTAGCAAGGGAAGCAAGAGACACAAACCAAAGGCTAGACATCAGTGAGAACAAGTTAAACCAAAATATGTACAACAACCTGGGCAGGTCCCCTCTGCCAACAGCATGTGGAAGATTCTGCGTATCTGACTCCTTCCCACTAGGTTTGAACACGATTAAGTTTTTTTAAGAAGGCAAACACCAGTTACAACACCACCAGAATGGTCTTTTTAAAATGCAATCTCTTTCAAGGAAAAATCAAACTCGGTACTTTTCCAGCTGAAAGACAACTCCTGATTCTGCCACAGTAATAGGAGCCAAGTCCTAATTCTAAGGACAGCATCTTAAGTGCCAGGACACTGCAAAGATGCAAGCAGTAAAAAAGCATCGCTTCAACACAGAATTTGAGAATCCTTAAAAAAAAAAAAAAAAAAAAAAAAAGCAAGAAAGGGAAAGGTACAAGAACAAGTCAAGAAAAAAAAAAAAAATGCTTAAAAAAAAAATTTGAAAAACCAAAAAAAAAAAAAAAAAAAAAAAAAAAGGCAGGAAGGTGAAGGTACAAGAACAAGTCTGAAGCCACACCATACAACTCAGATTTCCTTACAAATCACCACCACACAGCAGACGGCAGAGGTGCAGACCTCTGATCTCACTGTATATAACATTTCTTACCTACTCAGCCCTCTTCACTGCTTGTTAGGAAATTCAAGCAATTGTACTAGCTGGGTTTGTACTAATTTACCAACCGACCAATCCTCAATCCAAGCCACGTTTTCACTCCAGGATGTCGCAGCCAGCAAGGCTAGAGAGGCCTTGCAGGAATTCCCACTAGTATCTAGTTTCAAGGGGCTCCACAGTGGTCGCTTAAAAACCTCCACAGAAGAAAATCTGGCCTGTGGGTTACTATCCCAGAAAGGGGCTGGGATTCAAGGGGGTAGAAGGAGCCTCCAACATGACTTGGGGTTTATGTAGCACATGGCAGACAGCCAGATAAATTCCAGGTCAATGTTAGTGAAAAGATGCTGCAGGATTTCCAGCTCAGACTGCAATTTTACAATGTACCAGCCCTGGTAGCAAAACTAGGTAAAGATTTCCTTCCCAGGTCCTGTTCCCATCTCTGTACTGCAATTTGCCACCCTCCTAGCACAACTCCTAGCACAACAGAGCTGTCTTGCAAATAATGAGCAAGTGGCAGAGGATGGCAGGATTCCTTAACCTGGGTTTACCACAGTGGCCAGCAAACAGCAGCTCCACGTCCTCAAGCTCAGGACTGGGTGACACACTAAGCCCTAAACTAGGTTCTGGACCAATGTAGTCTCCCACCTGTGTAGCAGATCCTATCACCTCCCTTCCCAAGGAGATGAGCTGAGACCCTCAAGCACAGCCTGTGCCTGCTGACTTTGTAGTCTCCAGCAGCCACCTCTGAGAACTGTCAAGAAAAGAAAGATTATACCAAACTTGAAGAGATTTTTTTCTTAAATCTTAGAACAAAATCTAGGGAATTGAGACAGAGCCTGCAAGTATGTGATAGTATAGTATCCCCTATGTTCTCCAGCACCTGCGCAGAAACTGTGCCCATACTTCTACGGCCACAGCAAGAGTCTTCAAAAGAGGGGTAGGAGGATGCTGAAGTGATGACAACCGCTCTCCCAAGCTCGTAATGAAGGCTGTGCAAGCAGCTGCTGAAACATACTAGGATTAATATACTAAATACCTACCTCTGCTACACAGAAACCTAGAAAGCTAGTGGACTTGCACTGCCCTCTAAAACAAGACATGTTAACAGGACATCCTGCTAGGTTTTTTCCTTTTGTTTTATTTTTTGTGTCCTCCCCCCCCCCAGATTACTGCTATGCAACACACAAAGATAACCTACTCCTGCCCCCGAAGCACGAAGCAGACGCAGCATGGCCTCTACAGCACCTGGGTACTGGGAGTAAACTTAGGCCACCAAATGTAATACACTATGAACTACAAAGCCATTTACAAATCATGAATTTGGGATCACCCTCCCACACCCCAGTGGTTCAACACGCCCACTCCTCAGACGGGAAAGGGGACAAATTTGCAAACCGATTTTCAGAAGTGCTGAGCTCCTACAAACCCCACCAAAATCAATAGTGCTCCAGGTGGACAACAATTAGGGGACTGGGTGGGGTGGTCATCAGCAATTCAAGTCTCTCAACAGAACTGTGTAGATCTGGAACTAAGCTCAGGTATGACAATTCCAACTCTAAACAAACCCCTAGGAAATGCTACCCGGAAGAGTCACTACTCAGAACATTAGTTTATCTTGGCTATGGACAAACATTTGGCTTCTGGGAAATTTTCACTGCCTGCTTCCAGGTACCTTAACACACCTTCACCATATTTCATTTCCCTGCTTGGCAGTCACAGAAAAGCCACCCACCATCACCAGGATCAGAAGCAGCAGAGGCACTAAGGGCCTCTGCCTGGAGCACAATTCTTACTACAACGGAAACACAACGTTGATGTTTACAGCAACAAACTTCTAACCTTCACAGTTGCAAAGAATGACTCAAAAGACCTCAGGTAAACAAAAATACCAAGAGCATCAAGCTTTGGAGACAACACTTCAAGAGCTATCAGCTGTTAAACGCAGGTGATAAATAAAGTAGGTGCTGATATTCCCCAACTGCTATCCCAACACCAGCCCGGCTCTGTTGGAGTCACCAGGCAACTTCACAAACTCCTCTGCTCTGGAGAGGAAGATCAGCTGACCCTGTGACCAAGTCCAGGAGGAAGGAGGTCCTGGTCCTAAAAGCAAGGCTGACAAAGCCTGCAGCCTAGAAACAAGCTCTTCTGCAAGTGGCCTTTACCTGGGCATGGGTCTTATTCCATCACTCAGCTTCAGGGACCTGCTTAAACTTCTGCCAGCAGCACCATACCATTATTTCAGACTCGGCATCTCCGAGAAAAATCCAGGGACATGCGCAGTGCCCTTCTGAAGGGCTTATCACATGGCCAGCTCAGTAAGACCCTGAAGCACTTCACTTCCTAACCAAGTACAATCTGAACAGCTTATGGATCCACTGCGTAAATCTCTCCAAGACAAGACATCTTACATGTGTAGTGTTCATTACTTCAAGGTGCTGTGCTACATAAATATATCCCTTCCATTTGCAAGACAGGGATGATTTCCTTCTGTAACACGTGGACAGATTCCAATTATTCCAAGTTGCTGTAGTTTGACCAAGTCCACACAACCATATCAGCACCAAAAGAAAGATGAGGACCCAGGACTTCCCGGGTGCCAGTCCTGCACTTAGACCTTTATATGGCACTGCATCCCAATACAATTGTTTTAGCAGAATTAGAATAGACAAATTTAATTACCAGTTGTTTCTTTATAACATCTGATAAACAAACAGTAGGGGGGGGGAAAAAGCCACACACATTAACCCACAATTCATAACTATTGTCAGCTAAAATACTACCCTAAACACGCTGGATCATGGGCTGATACTGGGCACTGGAGAAGCCCACAGGGTGCCACAGCAAAGGCTTCTGGTCAATTATTTTCTTGCCTCTTCCCATAGCATCAGAAGTGGGCAGATGCAGAAGTGCATTTTTCAATTCAAACACGGTCAAAGTTCTGGAGGACAAGGCTCCCTGCTTGCTGCCCAGAGCCAGCGAGCAGCACTGTCCTCTACTGCTCCAGTGACGTATCCCTCTCCTAGCCTCCTAGGCATGTAGTTTTGGCCTTCCTGCTAAGAAAACCAGTCAAATTGACAATTACCAGCAGTGGTGTAGACCAGCAACACACATACCAATGCACTGGACTGAGATCCACCAAAGTCATTTTACCAGAGGCCTCTGAAACAGACCTTGTCATTAACTCCACATTAACCCTGAAATACAGGGACTGGCATTAAACCGCCTGGCAGGCTGACAGCCTGTTACACACACACTGTCTTGCACTAGATAATCACAACCAAGTCAACAGTTCTTCAGCATTAAACCCTTACGCCTCTTCAGCAATTAACAGAAACCCTTGTCAAAGGAAGCACTTAGAGGAAGAAGGAAGAAAGGACAGGATGATGTGACTGCAGGAATTCAGTGGGGACGAGGAAGAAGCTAGTTTAAGACAGCAAAAATCACATTGATGCCACTAACATCCTTAAAAGCTGTATCAACTGAAGAGCGCGAGCCAACACCACAGATCTAACCTAACTAAAGCATATCTGCCCAAAAGTCTACACATGCGAACTCCGGGAGAGTTGTTTTCCTCTAGCAGTGACAGTTTACAAAAGTCGCATCACCCATACGCTCCTGCCAGGGTGGAGGTGTCCTGCAAGACAAGTCCAAGGTCCCCCATTAAGCAAGCAGCATCAGAGGGAAAGGGAAGGCAGTGGAACTTTTTCAAGCCCAGCCATCCCCAAAACAGGATTAATCCTCTACGCATGTTCACTACCACCATCTCCTCCAATTCATACCTACAAACTTTCTCATCCTCTCCTGCAAAAAGCAGTATAGCTCCTGGTGACCACTGCCAGGTGACCACTGCCAGGTGACCACACAGAGCTCCACTACTGAATAAACAGATCAATTTCCCACAAGTAAACAGAAAAGTTTATACCTCACAGCTTCATCTGAGCATTAGTGACACTCCAGCAGCTTTTCTGTCAACATAGCTATGTTATTTAGGATGTGATAAACTGGCATGTCAATGCCAATGCAAGTGCCCCCGTTTATTTTCCTCTGGTGGTGAGGAGGTGGAAGTTAGGCCTGGAGGGTGGAATAAGATATATTGGCAAAAACATGCTTTTGTAGATAAGCTGCATCCAAAGCAGGAGCTCTTAAAAAGAAAGACACCACTAAGTTATAGACTTGGGGCACCTTGTGCAAATATAGCTTTTCTTCTTACTGCTACTTCAGGACAAATCCCCCTACCCCAACCCAGGAGCATTTTTCTCGGTCTGTTTACACACGCTGAAGTTAAGTATCACAGTCAGAATTTCTTCCTACCCAAGCGACCCAGCAAGGCTGGCAGGCTGCAGCAGGGGGCTGCCCTCCCCCAGGCCAGCACCAGCCAGGACACATGCCCCAGCACCCACACGCTTCCAAGCCCGCAGTGCTGACTGCAACTACTACAAGTGCAGTAAATCCTATCAGCTCTCATGCTGGGAAACCTGACGGCCTTTT
>NW_008824469.1:916593-918184 GCF_000699105.1 Pygoscelis adeliae
AGTGACAAAAACCGCAGCTCCTATCCAAGCACTGAAGTTGTACTGTTCAACTACACCTGTAGAGCTGAAGCCTTTCACCTGTTACATACCAGGGACTATCACAGTAGAAAAGCTGTATGATACCGATTTGACACGTCCCATGTAGAAAAATATAGCAACTACACGTGTTAAAGCAGGCTTGTATGAAAATACAGTTGGGTCCACACGAGTGTTTTTACCACTGGAACAGTTTTGAACAAAAATTAAACACACTCCAACAGGTCTTTGCTACACAGGTCACAGTGTTATAATTTAGGATCACACCAAGCCTTTTAAGAAATCCCACAAGAAGGATCTCCACTTTCTTGCATTAATTTTTGTTCTAAACTATTAAGATATAAAAACACTACCAAGCCTCAGGTTTTAGAAGAGCTGAAGAATCCCAGAACATAACCAACTTTCCAAATTCATCCAGCAAGAACTAGCACCTCCAGTAGCAATTTCACAGCTAGTACAATGCAGCTGAGACCAATCTGCTCTCCTAACAATTAGCTCTTTTTTAAAAGCATACAGTAATCACACCGAACCAGAGAGGCAAATGGAAAAGGCCTGGTGTGGGACAAAGTTTAAAAAAAGGAAGGAGGCTGGGACATTTTAACTACCAAGTCTGGGAGCTGAGCAGTGAATCGAGCAGCAGCACAGGCCTGCACATTCACACAGTCCACAGAATTAGGTAAAGGCTTAATAAAGTTACTCATCCAAGACCCGGCCTAGGTTCTTGGACGGACACTACACCAGGGTAGTGCAGCACATTAACATCTCTCTTACGGTTTCTGCACCAGAACTGCCATCCCTGGGGAGCACCCAAGGCACACCACCAGCCCAAACTCTTTTTTGGCCCTGCATTCTTGGTGCAATTATGAAGCAAAACATAGTAAAGTTATTAGAAACGAGATGGGTTTTGGAGGATAGGCTCAACACCTGGTCTACAAGCTCATCTCTAAAAGCAAATTATTAGGCTAAAGAGCAAAACACCTTGAGTTATGAACAAAACTATCAAGTTTATGTTTAAATTGCATACACATGTTTAATTCTATTCCTGGTGCATTTTTAATTGCTTAGGCAGTTCTTAGAGAGTAAAATACGCAATCTAGAACATATGTTCTGGATTATTTTTCACAGATTACTTCATAAATTTAAAAAGTTTATTCTTCTTCCCCCACAGGGGAAAAAAAAAACCCCAAACCTTCAGAGAATAAACCCTGGAAGTATTAATAAAAGTTCTCTTTTCATTTTAGCACACATCCTTCTCTTTATTCTACACCCCTCGACCCTGGGAATGGAAAGGAGGTTTTGGCTATAAATCAAACTAAGACAAGGTAGCCAGGCTCAGCATCACTCTTCTCCTGAAGTCCTGCAGCCCTCTCAGCTATTTGAGGAATCTTATTAGAAAAAAAAATAATAATTCTGGAAACGACAGGGAAACCCCCCGAGAGGAACAATCGCACACTCCCAAGCGCGTTCGCCCCTGAAGCGGCGCGGGGCCCTCGGAGGTGCCGAACTCCCGGTGCCCCCGGGCGCCCACGGCGGGCGAGGCCGTACGCCCCGGGCC
>NW_008824469.1:918827-923224 GCF_000699105.1 Pygoscelis adeliae
GGGCCCATGCTCGGCCTGCTTGGGTGTGCCGAGCGGGGAGGGGAGGGGATGCGCGGAGCTGGGATGCGCGGCCGCCCGCAGGGTGCACGGCGCTGCACGGGCTGCTGGAGACAAAGGAGCCGCGCACAGACAGACAGACACACCCCCCTCTACCTCGCTACCTGCCGGCTCGCCTCCCGCTGCCAGGATCGGAACGGGAGGAGGGAACCTCCATCCCTCGGGAGGAGGAAGGCACCGAGCAAACTTCGGGATTTCGAGCGATGCCCCTGCTGCGGCAGAACCAGCGCTGCGATAAGATGGGATACAAGGCAACCCGGCTTGCAGAGCTGCTCGCATCTGGCCTCACCCTGCTCCCCGTGCAGGCACCCCCTTTTTTGCTTGCTCCTGAGGAACCATTTCCAGCCCTGCTCTGAACGTCCTGACCTACTACTGGGGTTTTACAATAAAAAATATCCTCCCTGCAGTATGAAATGTTACACATTGGTCAATCGGGGACCTGCTCTGGATCCAAAAGTGGGATCCAGCACCTGAACACGGACGCTGTCTTCGCCCTCAAGAGCTTGCAGCTGAGGGTCAAGACACACAGGCCTGAATTTGAGTGCTGAGAATGAAATTTCCCATTGGATTTATGGGCCTGCTTTCAGGGGAAATCCCAATTCCATTCAAGTTGTTAGGATTTTGCCTCTGGCTCCTACACCCACAACACAGAATTAAACATGAGATTAAATATTTGCATGTGCTGAGCAACCAAGCAGCCATAAAGCAGCACATCTAATGGTCCTTGCATCAGGATTTTTGCCAAACTAGTTTGAGCTCCGTTCCCTGGTCTGAATTGCCACATGGTCACACAAACACTTTGGGTAGCCCAGGAGAAGAGGCAGCAACAGGCAGGAGCTGGCACAGGTGCAAGCAGCAATGCTGCCTTATGCCTGCTTACAGCCCTTACGACACCATGATCTACACAAAGCCAGGTTGCTCAAGTTTAAGTAACAAAATGCAGTCAAACTTTAAACACATATTTATGGGCAACTGCTGATAAAGCCAAGTGAATCATGTAATTATGCCCCTTCCTTATTTTGAATACCGTGAATATCCATTTCTTGTTTGTACTTCTGTCCTCTCACCAACTCAAGCTCAAATTTTGGGTACGTGGTGGTATTCTCCTAATCCTGCTCATCCGCAATGCCAGGAGTGAAGCATTTACTTGCAACATGTGATGGGGCTCTCCAGAATACGACCGGGTAGTTCAGCCTGTCTCCTCAGGTTTCTCGCTTCCCCCATTATGTTCATACACAACCAAGAGCAGGAGCAGATGAAAGCTGAGGCATGAAAAGCATGTGCCTAAGGCCTTGGCTTTCAGAATCCCAAGGTAATATCAGAATCCAATGTTTTCTGGATGGGGGGGATGCATTTCTCACTATAGGCCTACAAAGGAGAGCTTTAAACTATGAAGCAAGGATAACCGACAGGATTACAGCAGCATTTGTGGTTCGACTGTACAGCTGGCCCGTAGCAGAGGCAGGAGAACAGATGACAGCTGGAAGGAGACGCCTGGTCCCACACCTGCCCGTGGGCTGACCATGTCTCCACTAGCCTGTGCTGATTCCACGCGAGGCTCCCGCGTAACCGGGCTCGTGCTTGTTCACCCCTCCAGCCTTTTGGCTCCGTAATCCAGATGGGAGAAAAAAATAACTTGTGACATCCCCCAAGGACAATCCACCAGTCATACCACGGTGAAATGTCATTCACAGCAAATTAAATCATGACATAGATCATCCTAGTCCTCTCATCTGCAACGCATACTAGCACTCTTGATATTTGCATTAGCCTATCTGGGCTGCAGCAGGTCACCAAGTGTAACCCACATCAAACCTCACTCCTCAGCCAGCCCTGCCACGGGAGAGCATGTTCCAGTCTGCTGCTTACAACAGCAACACAATTGACAAATGAGCTCTAATTACGAGGCCTGCGTTAGGAGTGAAGACACACATGCCAAGAAGATCTCAGAATGATTTCCAAATGCTAGGTAAACTTTGCCGAGCTGGCGTTTAAAAAAATTGGATAGGATATGATATAAAATAGCGAATTGGGAATCAGTGGGGGGAAAACAACACAGTAAAATAAACTTTTCTGATTATAATTGCTCTCCAAAAATCTCATCTTGTACAAGAGCAGCTAACCATCCAAAGAAATATTTAATACACAGAAAGAACTATTAAGAGAGCATTTTCCAGCTCAATTCTTTCAGCTTGTCTACACTAGAGAACACTAAATTACGACAAATAGCAAGCAACCCTTGTGTGAACAGCGTATATCTGACTAACCTGGTACAGTTTACATCAGCTTAGAAAACCAAATAAGCAGCACTGACCCTGGTCATGCCTGTATTGGCATAACTGTGTCCATACTTCAGCTTTGCGCGATATAATTCAGTAATAAATAACATCTTTAATTAAACTGCTGAATGAGCCTTAGTGAAAACTGCATGAAAACAGACAGTACCTTCTATTCTGAACTGTTGCTTTGATCGCACCTCACCTGAAGTCATATGTAAGTCTCATCAATATCATAATCTTCTCCACAGAAACCAATTATGTTGTCACAAACTGAGACAATAACCTCAAGCGAAGAATAAACAGCAGGAGCAGATGAGTGCCAAAGAACCAGATTTTTAAGGATATTTGCATGAGAATAATAGTAAAACCAAGATGGGAGGAGAAAGACTATGACCCCTGCGCTGTACTCGCTTGCTCCTGAGCATCTCTAGTACCAAGAGATTTCAGCTGCTGCTACCAGTGCTACAGGATCCGTGTTTTCATATTAGACACTGGAGTTTATGATTCTGTGATTCTCAATATGAGGTGAAATAAATTTTTTTAATGTGGCATAAATGCACCTTTGATTTAACCTTCCCTTGCAACTTTTCATGCATCTTTATAGAATATGATATTTAGCTGATATTAGAAAAAATATTTACATGGAAACAATTGGAAAAACCACCTCCAAACTGGTTTATATACAAGTCCTTGGAAAAAAAAAGATCTTGTGATTGAAGCTGCTGCTGCTTTCTGCAGGCCAGCACATATGTTTTTGAAAAGGAAACCCACTGAGATGTTTATGAATCACGATTCTTGACCTGTATCAGGATAAGAGAGTTACCCAATAGCTTTCTAAGGTTCATTGTTTTGGTGTAAGCGTCCATTCACATGAAATATGATCTTAACTGTTGGGCCTGGGCAAATTTCATGACAGTTTTCTCAAGAGTTCTAGCCAATATTTCAGTCATATTCTCAACACTAGCAGTGACATTCTGACAGCCTAAATATCTATCTAGTATCATGATCTTACTACTTCCTACTATCTATCTGAACTATGACATAAGAGTAGTCATCAGATGCACTGAGTATGCATCACAATCTCTTTAATGAACAGTCTGATTGATTAACCTTAGATCAAATAAAGTAACTCAAGATGAAATAATATACTGATTGCTCCCTCCATGTAATGGCTACTGCACATACTTTCCCTAACCAGTATCCAACACAGGAGAGGCAAAGGCAGCAAGGGTTGTACGACTATCTCTTGAAGGATGACAACCGTGGACTATTACGGTGCAATAGAGGAGCAGCACCCAAAACAGCAAGAGCCCAGACAGAACGTGCCGATAGTAACTCATTCACTCCATCTCTCTCATAAGCCTTAAAAACAATACAAACGCCCCAAAACCTCCAATACCCTGTCATCTTAAAAATATAATAAATAAGACTGCAGATTAGTGAAACATCAAGTTAATCTACCAGACAAGAGCACTGCATCTTGGGAACCTACTGATAAATAACTGAGGTCTTCTACCTTCACAGCCTCAGATTTGTGGAAACGGAGAGGTACTAACAAACTCAACAGTTCATGAGATCTGGATCTATTTGTAGAGAGAATTTACTCTCTACAGGAAGAGCCGTGGCATGACTGGGACTATCCACTGGGAAACGAGGGAAATCCTGCCATGCTTCCTTCTTCCACAGATCCTCATGCTACGGAGTGTTTCCACAGCACAGTTTGTGTCTCCAAGAGCCATGTTCTGTCAGTAAATGGAAAAACCAGTGAAATAGGCTCCTAAGAACATAAGAAGTGACCGTCACGCTGTGGAGGAACATGCAAATAGATGTGGCTGCTAGCTGAAGGAGTGGATTAACCAGAACATGTAACCTGCTTCCCTGCAAGTGGCTCAGTGCACTCTGGCACACAGCACAGAATGCTCTACAACAGTCAGTTGCGACCAACACGTAGGCAGCAGCTTTAAAATCTAGAGACCAAACCCAACATTTAGAGGCAAACAAATGGTAAGCACAGGAAAAGCTGAAGTACAGTTTGCCACATGAGAGCTCAGGTGCTCTGCT
>NW_008824469.1:923277-973589 GCF_000699105.1 Pygoscelis adeliae
AGACTAAGTCTCAAAGCTGCTTTGCTTTTATCAGAATTTATCCATATCTTTCGTTGTATTTGCTAATTATCAAAAAGGAAAGCACTTCTGTACCTCTTCTATCTGGTCTACTAGTGCCTACACAAAAGTCAAAGTTGAAACAAGACCTCATTTATATTCTCAGCAGACTTTAATTTCAATGTGCTACGGAACTAAAAGGAAGCCATCTTCTCAGGGACAGAACATACAATTCAATTTTGTTCTGAAAAGTGCACGCAGGATTAATGTCCATAATTGCACAGCACGTACTGTGGAATGACAAACGCCTTCCACATTGCTCTGCCAATGTGCTTCGATCCAGAAACAAAACTATTAAATCTCAGATACGTAACTCAAAGCTTGAATGGTTTTAATGTCGGGGTGGGGGAGAGCACAAGGATGCTGGAACACTTAAACCAGGTTCAAACCTTAGCTTTTTGTTTGGTTTTACTGGCCAACTCAGTAATGAATGTAGTCATGCTCCTGGTGATAAAAGTTGAGACCTGTCAATTCATTTCACATACACTATCTAAGAAAAAGGTCTTAAGGCTAAAGCAGTTTTCATCAGCACTTTTACTGTCATGAAATAAAGAGAAAGCTGCTATCTTGAAAAATGGCAGTCAAGACGTAGTTGGGAAAAATTCATGTTACTGAATATTCATGCATGTGGTAGAAGAATGACAATGGGGAAGAATACATAAATCTTCTCGTATGATACTTGGAACACAACAGTTTGAAGAGAGATGTGTATTCATTTTTTCCAATCCGTTCAAATTTCTACTCAGAGTCAAAATGGCTCTAATTTACCTGTTTGATGTATTAATCACATAAAGGCATTGGTCAGATTCCAAAGCAAGTGGCTGAGAGTTGATAAGAAGGGAAAATATTAAGTCAAAGATGGAAGATTAAGAAGGTGCTCATTCAAGTCCTTGCTATTTATAATTACTCCCTGAAGGGACACAATATTTCAAGTACAGCCTCTTGAGGTGAGAAATAATCTGTCAAGTCATCAGGCAAAGCTTTTAGAAAAATACTGAGCCAATACGAAGTGAAGCTCTTTGGGCATGTTATGTATGATACACATACACCAAACCCTGAAACTCCTCTGGCCTGCTTGGAGTTACCACAGAAATGAATTTGTCTTGAGGACTAAAGTTTGTAAGAGACTGAAGCACTGCCCTGGGAAAACAGATGCTTGACAGAAACTCCCAGTAGCTTCAGCAGCTCTTACTCCTTTGCCCAGTACCCAAAGAAGTCTTCAGTTCTGGTGCATCAGGTTTTTTTCCTGCTCCCAAGTGTAGTTAGCAGGGAAAGAACTTAGTTTTGTATGCGTATAGCTACTGTGGGAAGTCCCCTAAAAAAAAAAAAAAAAAAAAAAATCCCCCAAACCTCAACTATGTGGTTTTGTTTCTTAATAGATTTGTCAGGAGCCAGAACTGGGATATCTTTCTGAATAAATTTCAGCTTTCTCCTACCACATGGCATCTACTATCCTACAGTGTAAAAGAACAGAAATTATTCAGAATAATTTAAATCACTTATTCCAATCACAATTTAAATCAATAAAGAAAAAAACAAATTTAAATTTATTTTAATCCTCATTTTCTTTTGTACTTCAAGTTATTTTCTGGAAGAGAAATTATTAGCATCTGGTAACTACCAAGAAATGTCTGATTTGCAGTAGATTACAAACTTTATAATCAGGACTTTTTATCAACAAAAAGTATTCACAATACACACATATTTGTATATGCAAATCTTCTTGCAGACTATTGGCATTTAAAATTGTTGTTGACACCAAGCAGAGGTCAAGCAGTGCTGTGTGAGATCTCTTCAAACACCTTTAAGCTGGCGCCTGGCAAGGACAAAATGTGACAGTTTAAATCCCCTTTTTGCTGCTGCGCCACTTGGAATGACTGATGTAAAACTTATTTGAATCTCAACCAGAAAAATACATCGTACAACAATTGACACAATTCTTTTGCTATCTTTCTGCCTTTTTTTCCCCCCCTTCCCAGTTATTTTCCTACACTAGGACGGCTCAATTTTTACTTTAATTCTTAAGTGCTTGTTTTTAATTGTCAGTATTTGCTTTCTAATACATTTGTATCCCCACAGGAAGTACCCTGAATAGATGTCCAAGGACTGGTCTGTCTTGGGGAATTTGGCAGAGTTTTCCCACTGCTACTATGAGGAATGTTGCTTTCCTGGTGGTAGCCCCCGGGCAGGCTCCTGAAACTGATGCTGTTTTGATGTTGTGCCATTTATACGTGCTCAGATCTGTTTCAGACACCACTCTGGTTAAAACACTAATTGCTGTAACTAGTACCTCACTGCTCTTGCTTCTGTGGGTGGAGCTGGCCTACCGATAGCTATGGCTGGAATTCTTAGTAAGCAAGCAAGTAAAAACTGGAAGTATTTATTCAAAGGTTTTCAGGAATGTTCTTTGTCCACCTAGCACCTCTCCCCCTGAATTTAAAGAAACCTGATGTAAAACAACGCTCAACATTTCTGAAAAATCACATTGGTTTCAAGTTGAAGTTTGTCAAAACACTTGAATTTATTATTTTACCCCCTAATTTCTGCATACAATCAAAGTTATTGCGTCCACTGATTCTTAGTCCGTTTACTTACTATTTCTTAAGTTTGGTCCAATGCATAATGTTGCATATATGTTCATAAAATTGGAACCATACATAAAGGAGCTCTGTAATTAAAAACTGGTAGATCATCTTCCCTTCCCAGCATTTTTAATGTGAAATACCACGAAAAGGAAAAAAGGTTGCTTGCTGGAAAATGGCAGCAGACATGTGAATGTGCCCAAGGACCTCTATGGGCTCCAGATCTAGAGATGGTGACTAATACTACTGCCTTTTATTATTTAAAATACAAGTTATTTCTAAGAATCACATCTAAGAAACACCCTTTTCACCACAGTTGTCTACTGTTTTTCTTGTGTGCTGTTTAGTTCAGACCATGAACAATGATCAGAAATCTTATTTCCAGCCTAAATCTATTTATGGTATGTTTATACTCACTTGTTCTCATGCCAACATTGTCCATTGGCTTAAATAACTCTTCTCCTCCCCTGGTGCTTACGCTCTCTAAAGTACTTACACAACAATCATCTCCCCCTTCAACTTTGTTGTGCCATGCTGAACAAGACATGTTCTTCTAGTCTCTGCTCTTAAACATCACATCTTGAACACTATCTGTGGTTGTGGAGTCCCATATCCACCCTGATCTCAAAACTACCTATAGTGGAACTAGAATAGAGTGAGAAAAATGATCAAACATATGGTATGGTTTGTGTACCAGAGAAGATTGAACTTACTCGTGTTTTTCAGCTTGGGAGTAGCGGGGGGGGAGAAGAAAAAAAAAAAAAAGACTAAGAATTAGTAACAGGGACATAAAAAAACCCCGTCATTGACAACACAGAGAAGGTGAACAGAGACCTCAATCAAATTTCTCAAAATGCATGATACAGAGGGCACGAAGTATATTTATGATATTAAGGGACAGATCTGAAACAACATAAGGAAGTACTTATCTACACAGAGCTTTATTAAACTGTGGGGGACACTGCCACAGGATGCTATGGAGATCAAAAAGACCAACAGGTTCCACAAATTATTAGGTAAATTCACACAGGGGGGAAAAAAAAAAAATCTACTAGGGGACACTAAACACAAAAGATGAAGATACAATCTTCTAGCTTAACCTGGAAGATAAGCAATGGAAAGATCGCTGTGTGTCTGCTTTGTTCTTACAACTCTTAATAGCTGCGACTGGCCACCATCAGAAACAGGACACGCGGTCTGATCGAGTATGACTAGCTCAACCTTTCCTCAATCATACTGATCAGCCTTTTGCTCTGCCTCTCGCATATTAGTTCTTAAGAGTTAATCCTTCTTTTTCAGATACATCCATGTATCTGTAGAATTTTGCAAAGAGATTTCTAGTAAAAATAAGGGGGTAAAAAAAATAAACTGCTGTAAGACAGAACTCACTAGTGATTGGAATCAGATGCTGCCCACAGTAACAGGAAAGTAGAGTCAAAACCCCAGAAGGTCCCTTTCAACCCTGTGCCCACCCACCACCACCACCCAAGCCAAAAAACAACAGCAAAAAAACCAGCCTGAGAGATGTCTTTTTTTGGGTTGGTTTTTTTTTTTGTTGTTTTTTTTTAACGATCACTTTTTCTTCCTGTTCTCATGCACTGATACATAGCTATGAACATTATTTGCATTGCCAATTGCAGGGAAGGCTGTTTTTTTAAAAAACAATCCAATTAAAATTTCAGTTTGTGGCCTTTACTAATTAATAGTACTAATTTAAATAAGAATATTACCATTTCCTTATTACACTGCTCAAGTATCTTCTCTTAAAATGAAGAGGTAAAGCGTATGAACGGGCATCAGATAAACAGCCACATATGGCAGCATTGTTAACCAGCTCCTGAAAATTACAGCTTCATCTCCTGCTCACAGCCAGACCTATATATATTTGGACATTTGCTATCATTACAAATGCAGTGGCTTTAGGCTTGTGCCAGGTAAGAGAGATGAGAATCTGACTCACAGTCTGCATTTCTAACTCTTCACAGAACAAGAGAGTCCAAACATATTTTAGTTCTTTATAGCTGCTCTTCATAGACAACTAAAGATCTTTATCACAATAAAAACAGAAGGCACTGCCATAGAGTGTAATTACATGCTACTATAGTTGACTGTTGCCTTCCAGAAATAGGAAATGGTTTGAAAAACGCATGGTTTCTGCTTGGGCCATACTCCGAGTTCCTTAAATAAAATGCTACACCTGATCCCTGTGCAGATAAAATGGGAACTCTGGTATTGTAGGGCTGAGCAAATCTTGAGAGTGGGCTTCAAGATTTTGTTTGACGGTAGTCAGCTTTCTGCACCAGTGATTAGCAACGTGTCGCCACAGTGGAAAATCAGGTTTAGGCCCTGCTCTTTCCACACCAGCCAGAAGCTGATGTCCCAGGGATGGGGAAGGAGTTAGTTTGTTAGGATTATTTCTGACTCCTCTTTGGTCACTTAAGAACCCAAAATTTCAAGGCAGCATACCCTATGGAGATCTTCCTTTCGGACAGCAGACTACCGTTGCAAAAGAACTCCACAGATAACCCTCAGCACCGCACCAAGCGAGGACAACTTACTGTTGCACAACCCCCCAGCAAAGGAGCGGGGATGGGGTTTACGTATTCACAGCTGCATCCGTGCTCGGCAGCCAGCTGGGAAAAATATGCTGTCTAGTCTGAAGGTACGTAAACTGTCAGTCAGCTATCAGAACAAGTAGGTTTCAAATATCCACTTGGTCCCACATTCCTGATTCCTTGAAGGGGCCTAAATTAGGATCGTTGTACATATCCTAGGATCCCTGGCGAAGTCAAACATTTTGGTAAATGAATCATTATCAGACAGGGACTTCTTTTGAAAATGGACTGTTTTCTCTTACTCTATAGCGAAAAGAAAAAGGTAGGTTCTTGCTTCTTCTGAAAGAGCATTTGCACAAAAAAAAAAAGTGCCTACTGGAGTGTAATCATTGTGCTAAGTAATTATCAATAAATTATATAAAGTACAAAAGACTCAAAAAAGCTCCATAAAGATGAGTAAATATGATCTGGAAGAGGTGCCTATGAATCACACACCATTTCTCTATTATCATAAAATAATAATGGTTCATACATTTTACTACGAAACTTTCTGCTGAAGATGTCACAGATCTTTATAAACATTAATTTCACCTCACAACCTCCCAGGATGGCAAGGACCATCTCCATTAATACGGAAAAGCTCAGGAAGCAGAAAAGTGCCATTTACCTCATGCAACACAAGGAGGCTGCAGCAGAGCTGGGAACAGAACACAGACCCTTGCCTCCCATTTTGGACGCTAACCACAAGATTATCAAATGTCACCTATTTATTTTGTCTCCTCATAAAAACACTTTTGATCATTACTTCTGTTTCTTTTCTCAGCGAGTAATTTTTTTTGAGAGCGAGCTGCAGTAAAACTGACAGCCCCAAATGCCTTTAGAAAAGGTAGACAGGAGCGATGCAGCACAATGGGGCCACAACATGTGGATGGGTCTTCCGTGCACTTAGTTAAATGTCTTGCCCATGACACCTTATTCACTGTGAACTGTGATTTTAGGTGAGTGAACATGTTTCTTCCCTAAACCCCAGAATTTCACAGTCTTCAAGCAACCGATTTGCAGTACAGAACTGTGCACACTGTTGGCACGTCACATTAACACATAAAAGAAACTGTGACTCAATTTTAAAGGGAAATATTATTTGCTGCTTTGAAAATCATTCAGATTATTAAAGGCATGTTCTTTCAAAAGCAAGTCAACATAACTAAGCCTGCCGCTCCACAACTTGGGTTATTCACACAGTTTAAGTCATTCCCTGTCCAGGGATCTTTTACTTTGTGAGAGTTCTCTCCCTCCGCTCTACATTTTCCCTGCTCCATCCCATTTCAGTACTTGCCTCTCTCCTCATCCTGCTCTCTTGCCATTTCTAGTCTCTTCCCCTCCTTTCTTTACAGTCATTTCCATTTTCTTTGAAATGTTTTGGCATTTCATGTTGGCTTTATTCTTCCTTCTGCATCTGCTGCTCTTGTCTTTCTAAATCTCTTCTAGAGCCTTCTCTTGGGAGAAAGCAAGAGCCACATTTTCCATTTATTGCCTCCTCCTTCTGGATTTCAGTTCACTTCTTTTTCTTTAAGGACTTGGAATCAGACAATCTTCCTCTCCGTGGAAGCTGACATACCAGCTACAATGTCTTCTTTCAGCATGGTACCAGCTATTGTGGGGCTGGTATCATATCTGCCACTCCCTTTGAACACAAGTATCTCAGGAAAGGCACTATTAAATATTTCGCATTTCTCCTAAATACTACAAGAGCAATACTACAGAAAGCAAAATTACTGGTAGGTTTTACTCTCCTGCCTTGTGCTCAACATTCGTGGAATCTTCTGGCCGTGGAGACTTGCTCCACCAGCTACAATCCAATTTTAAAGGGAGTTTCCCCCTCCCTAAGGGTTTTCTTCTCTGTAAAATCTTCTATTTCATTATCAGGACTTACAGGGAACAAAGGAGAAATAACCGAGCTTAACTACTAACACTGCCTTTATACAAATCTCCCCTATATTGTCTTTCCAACATATTTTAATTTGGGACTCAAAGGCTCAACTCTTAAGACGTGTCTTCCTAGCCTGTTCGCTTGGCCTCTGTTCCCAGACAAGGGAAATAGCTGTAACATGTAAGATGACATGGACATTTGCCAATTAGAAGCACAACAAACTCCTTTTGGGAAACATTCAGCCATATCTGCATGTGTACCTTTTAACGAAGACATAATACAAACTGATCACAGATTAAGCAAAGTAAATATGAAGAGAATGGTGAAAGGATTTCTTCTGTTATAAATTTTTGTTTATTTCCAAACTTCAATCTAAAGCCTGACTTCCTGTGAAAGTTCTCCTCGTATTTGTTATTAGCTGATGTGTTTAATTGTTTTTTATTGTACCTCAGCACTGGGAACGATGCCTTCTAAAATTTTTTGCTTTCAGAAAGGCTAAAGGAAAATAAGCACCAGAAAGTTTAAAACCCCCCAAAACCTTGCAGCCAGCAAGATGGATTTTGCAAAGAGGGATAAGATTTAAGTCACAAAAAATACAAATCTTTTACAGTTACGTTGCTGATATACAGAAATAAAATATAAGAAATGAACCATTTATCAAGGATTCCAAAATAAAGTGAACAAGAACATTAACAAACGCCAAAGCTTCTACAAGCTTCAAAACATTAAGATCCTCACTTCTACCACAAGCTCAAAAGACACAGCACGAGAGTCAGTTGTTTCTTAGTTTTGTTTTATATGTTTTCACACACCAGTTTCCCTCTGGTCACAGAGATTTTGCTTTATTCGATACCTAGAATACACTTGACTGATGAATGAACAGCCGCTATCAAAGCAGTGGAGAATCTGACACCTATTCCTCTCAAGGTTTTCCACTGTTTTTAAACAAATAAATGTTTTGAGCACAAAGCATATTCCCATGGATTTATTACAATCTAAAAGGGCAATACGTATTTAACAAGATATAACTTATCTGAAATGTGCTCAGCTGAAACCCAAAAAGAAACCAAGAAGGAACATAATATGCTCATTCTGCCCCACTCTCCTCTGGCAGTTTGATGCTTCTGGTCTCCTACTTCCCATTTGAAAACAGCAAATTCTCGTGGCTACAAGCAATTATATGCAAAGCCATGACAGCTGCACCAGCACAAAAAGTGAGAACAGGGAAAATAATTCACTCAGTTAATTATTTGAAAGTTATTTACAATGATAACAACAACAACAGATTTTCACATAGAAGCCTGATTTAAGCTGACCGACCCTTTCAGCATTTCTAAAGAAATTATGTATTATAAAACTAATTCAGTGAAAAATGAAAGTAAAAATAGAAGCAATGAGACATCTTCTAAATAAGCAAAGCTGCTTTTACAGCATGCTGAATAACTGAAGTGTGGTAAACATACCACTGTTATAAATAACATCCAGCTTTTTGACATTATTTTTTAGTTAATTATTTCAAATTTTTTATAAGCATTAATGAAGCAAGCCTCACGGTTCTCCTGCAAAGTAAAGAGAATTACTCCCATATATAGGAGGAAAAATTAAGATACAGGGATAGAAAACAACCCTCCAAAGTTAGTGGCACACTTGTACAGAGAATTCAAGACATCTCATAGTATAAGAGGAAAAGCATCCTGTCATCCAGATGAGAGCGCTTACTAAGTGACCAGTTTGTAGGATTTACACATCATTTAATTTTACACAAAATGTTGCATCAACATTTTCCAATTTAACCATGACTAGTAAATGACCAAGACATATCAAAGTTATCAAAGTTTTATACTGATAAGTAAGGCCCAAACAAATTCTTTTTGAATGGAAACTCTAACAATTTCTCCCTGCTCAGGCACTTTTATGTTCTGCTTCAACACCTAATCATAAAAACCATTAAAAATAACATTTCATGTTAAAAATGCTAGCAGCTGCCGAAGTACCATATACAGCACTTTGTCAGATTATAGATAAATAAACACAAAGACCTAGCACAACAATGATTAATAAGTAACTGTGTCTCATTACCTTTGTGGTCTTCTTGGGCCAGCTGACCACAGGGACACCCGAAATGGCAAGATTTTGGTCATCATCAGCATGTTCCTTCAGTATGTTCTGTTGCAAATGAAAAGGCCTTTATTAACCAGAGAAATATTTCTCCAACTTAACAGTGCAGAGACTTAACGGAAGACAATACTCCACTCTGATGAAAGATAGAGTGACAAGATCTCTGCTGACTTGTTACATCTCTGCAAGTTACTTTTGCTTCCAAATTTCCAATTCACACTGAAACTCTCACACCTATCATTAAGATCCAAGATGTGAAGTTTCTTGCAAAACAGCAAAAATCAGCCATGAATCACCTCAAATATTACAGACTTCTTTAAAATTGGTGCGTCCAAAAAGACTGGTGTTTTTCCACTGCTATCAGTCTAATACCAGTATCACCTCTCCTTTTAAACTCCAGCTCACTAAATCCCAAACGACCCCCACCAGTCACCACAACCAACACCTTCTCTCCTAATCAAATCTACAAAGGACCCTAGAAGCCTCTAGGCTCTGCCACCATTATTTCTGCAGTCACAGGGCATCAAGCGTGCAGTTTAGAGCAATCCTCAGATGCCTGAACATTCAGGTAAGTCAAGATAAGGAAGTATGCGTTGTAACTTTTCATCTTTATGCACTTGGCAATTCAAGAGCACCATCATTTCCACTGGCCTTCCTTCCACACTGATGGGCAGGCCAGAGCTGCTGTAATCTAGTTCACTTTATGTGATCAGGTAAGGCATTCAGGTTCCTGAGTATTCACTAGGAAAGGATCTGACTCTGGATAGTACAGTATTAAGGAAAAAGATTGGTCTCCCCTCCCTTCCACTCCTACCAAATCCTTTTGCTTTGATGCACTGTCCTAGAAATCTCATTGAGTGGGTTGCACTGGCTTATGCAGCTTCTACCGCTGTGAATCACTCCCATGACCATGTAACTCAACACAGAGGTGGGGATGAACTCTTTCTAAGCATACTCAATTGTGCAGTTGGGAATAGCCCATGCTCGCTTCCCTTGACTCTCTACGCACATACTAACCTAGCTACAAAGCTCTTAATTTGGAGTTCAGGTAGCTGAAAAAGACAACAAATGAAAACAAAAAACAAGTCCAAAGGAGGATTCTGCTGTGCTGCCAAATAAGTGCTAACAGGTTAAGGGGAAAAAAATGCTCCAATAAAACAAACAAGAACTGCAGGTTGGAAATTACCTCATAATAGAATTTAGGAGATAACCTCAGACAATGAAGTTCAACGGTGTTGCTCCCAAGTATACCGACTTCTTGAAAAAAGCTTAATTAGACAACAATAGGCACCAGGCTCTCTCAGTCCTCAGTGTAGAGCTTTAATAATTAGGAATTTCACACACACTACAAAAAGAGCTTAAAATACAGTAATTGTTTTAATAAGAAGCGCACTTGGAATTAATCTGTAATCATCCAACTAAAGCTGGGAGTACGATGCCATGTCCCAGGCCCCAAGAGCCCAAGCAGGCAGACTAGCATCTAAACTAGGGTTTGCACGAGTGTCCCCGGGGCTGGCTTTCTCTCCCTGGAGCTCAGGCAACCTGCCGGATGCAGCTCAATTCCCCAGTCTGTGCTTAAATGAGAGATGCTTTACTAATAGACACCACAGCACCAGCACAGTGCTGCTTCTTCAGATACGATCGCACCAGTAAGGTTGTTCTTGATACTGGTTAGTCCAAAAGCAGCGCCAATGACCAAAATAAGCAATACCAGTAGAAGCCGAGTTTCATCAGCCCGGCACTATGGCTGCACTCAGGAGCTTGCACAGGCACAGCCTGGCTGTTTAGGGAGTAAAACCCAGCTTGCCCCAGCCTGACTCTGATGTGGAGCCTGTAGCGTACCTTCAGCTGAATAGAGTGAAACAGCTAACAACTTGTACATACAGACTAGTCATTGGCAAATTAACTCTTGGCTGAGCTGAGGTTAAGTGAGCACCTCTTTTCTCATGTCCTTTTTATTTTGAGAGAGTGATCACTGCATTAACTAAACTGTGACCACATTCTGAAAGTTAGTTTTCAATCCTAAAAATGGAGAAGTCTTTTGTATTCTCATAGCAAAGCCAAAATTCTCCAGAACAAGGCGGCAGCTTGAGAGCCATATAAACAAAGGACAAATTAATCCCTCTTTACTTTGCTACTCTTAGATTTGAAAGCTTGTAAGACAGAAAACCTTAACATTTCCACTAATGACTGTCAGAGACTCTGAGTTCAATAGAAAGCAGAGTATATTCCAAGAACTTGGCAGGATAATGAAGGTTTCTTGTTATCATATGTATCACGTGAAAATATTACCCAAGAAGAAATGTAAAACTGTGGCAGTTTATCATCTCAGCCAGCTGAAAACAATGGATGTCTGAGCAGCAGAACCATAACCAAGCCACATTTGGGCTGACTAGTGTCAAATGTCAGCAACAACAGGCTGGAGGAAGCAGACTTTTGTTCACCTGGTTAAAAAAAAAAAAAAAAAGATAAAGAAAAGCCATGGGGCTCCATTTAGACAAACAATGTGATGCTCATCCAGCACAAGGCTGCCTGATTCATTACACTTGAAGGCTGTGGTGACAACAGCGGGTATGAAGGAAAGAAACTGATTAAGTATGTAAGAATTCAGCTTAGCCATTAATTTCAAAAGCACAGCAAGGAATGACTCCCCTGAAATGCATTCAGTAGAGGGAGTTTTTTTCCTGTCATCAGAATGAGAAGGGGGTAAGATTTCTTGGCAAGAAAAAGTAAGAACATATTTCAGTAGATATCATCTGTCTTGCACAAGAATCTTCTCCTGCTGCCAAGGAGTTGTGGATATTTGACAAACTCTTTTCTTCAAACTGAGTTTCTTCTACCCTAATGGACTTCCACAGTCCCTTCTGAAGAAGAGCAGCATTTTTGCTTTGAAGCGGGGAAGGTCTGTGGCATTACTACAAGGCAGATCTCACAATCCTCTTCCCCAACAGCAGCAAAGGAATTACCATCCTGCTGGTAACACAACAGAAGTGTTGTGTGCTGAAATCAGAGGCTGCATACAGACAAGTATCACTGGCAGAGTGTTTAATGTGGGATGCAGACTGTCACAATCAAAGGTCTGCTCAGCTTTACGTGCCCTGTGATGTGGGATGCACACTACACCAAGGAGTAAGATGGTTACCTCTCTTCTCTTCTTCATGCATAAGTCCACCCCAATTGCATCTTTAGTAGACTGATGTACTATTTGGTAGCTAAATGTGAAGCGAAGAAACCACACGATGAAACTCTTCCAATCCCCAAGGCCACCATCTAAGTAAAATTACTTCTCAGTGATTTTGTTCCTCCTTCTCTTCCTCATCAGTGTAGGTACTTTTCTAACAGTTCAGCTGCTACTTAATTTTTAAATTGGGAGCCGAAGTTGTTGCACTGTTTCATATTTCATTTGAGGGCATGTATATATGGAAAACAAGGTATGACTGCAGGCTGCATGTGCCTCCAGCAGTAACACCAACAGCAAGGATGTGGAGGCAACGGCCGCAGCGTCTTCTGGCTGCTCACTGCCAACAGCTACACTGCCAAGCCTTCTGTCCTTCTGCAACTTGGGTCAGCTGAGCACTCTCAGGGAGGGTATGTTTATCTGTATAACAATTTCCCCTCACATTTGCTGCACATACAGCTCACAGAGCCCAGCCGCAGACATTTGGATACAGAGAGTATTGCATCTCCTTGGCCAATTGTTCAGATGCCATCTGCTACGGAGTGAACACTGCTGTCAGTAATCGCTGTTCGGAGGCCTCCGAGAAGCTCCTTTGGTGGTGAACACAGTGATACAGTGCCCATACAGCGGAGCTGCAGCCGACAAGAATTTAATTCCTTGTTTGAGCTGAGGGAAGAACTGACCCGCTCCCCAAGTGAGGCCTGTGTTATGCTCTGCAAATAAGCCTTCCTTGTGCTGCTGCACTCCATCGATCATGGTGATAAATGGGTTCTCAATCTGCAGAGGCATTAGCTTGGCACTTCTGGATTGCTGTGTCCCGACTAGATAGTCACAGTTAGTTAGGAACTTAGATGACATGTAAGGAATTTACACAGGCTTAGTTTAGTTTTCAGTCTCCCTTCTCATAAGGAAAATAAATTACTTTACTTCAAAGAGTCTCATCTACTTGACATTAAATAGCTGTATATAGCTGTAGTTGTATTTACCACTAAGAGCAGTAACCCAGTCACCCACTCTTTACTGTATTCTTGCTCAGATGGGAAAGCCTGGATTCTCTGCAAGTTACCCAAATTTGTTCTGTGAAACTTCACATGGCTAAATAAAATGGTTTCCTTTCTCCAGTTTTAACTACCATATCCTGTTTTCTGAAAACATTAATTATCTTACTGAAGCAAAAAGACAGACTTGAATGTGATACAGAAGAGTTCCTGAATGTATTTCATTAAGAAATAAAACAGCTACAATAAACATGGATTTATTTTCTTCAGGAAAAAACTTGTTTAAGACTTTCCAAGCAGAGCAAGAGCTTTCAGACTTTCTGTCAGAGCATGTTCTTGCTATGCATTTGTTAAAAATAACTCTCAAATGGGTGCACTAAAAGGGTACTTTTTATAGGCTGTATTATTAATACATCACATGCCCAAAAGTCAGGTTGCCCATGAAATAAACCTTGTGAATATAGCTGAATACAGTCACAGCACGTATGATCTGCACAGCTGCTTCTGCAGGATTTCTGCCTCCTTCTGTCACACAGATGACTGGTGCTCTGGATATTCATCAGGGTGAGGTAAAGGCAAAGAAGCCTGGCTTCTGCTCACTGTACTGCTAATGCTATCAGCAAAATCCCCACATTATTTTCTGTACAAGTTGGAAAACTAGTAGCAAAGTAAGAGGGAATATGATTTAGTGGTCAAGGAGATAAATACCATTCTGGAAAAAATGAACTGTATTTCTTCTTCTACCATTATGCCTCTATGTGACACAGGGCAATTCTTTTAAATCAGGTTTCCACAGGCACTCATGAATTGTATGTTCCTACTCTTCCTCACACCTGGCTTGGGATCTGGGTGCTAAAGACCAGAACTGCTGCTCTGCAGAAATGTTAAGCAATTACAGTTTCAATACCATTAAAATTATCTGTTGCATGTATCATTCTTAAATAATGCTAACTTTTCTGAAAATCACATCCACAGCACGTAAAACCAGTATCTAAAGTTATGGTCACTTTTGTCTTAATCTCTTTGCACCTTAGTTCCCTACCTGTGAACCAGAGATAACAACAACTCATCAATTACCACTTTGCGAAGCACATGACTACAGTAGTGATGAGTATCGCTGGGAACCCCAACGGAACATTCATATCACCGTGTTCAGCCAAGGGCCTGAACGGTATGATGTACCTAACACACACTGAGGAGCAATGACGGAACAAAATACTGAACAGCTGCATTCTGCACATGAAGCAACACAGGAATCCTGCGAGGACCCTTATGCTAGATATATGCTCAAGGGGCTGAAATCAGTCACTTGGCAACTTTTCCAGCAGCATGCTCTATCCTTTGAAGGTAGAAGCCCTAAACATGCACTGATATGCTTGTTTCCGATTTATTTATTTTTTTTTTAAAGCCAACAAACTGAATAAACTAAACTTCATGCTTTGGTATGACATGGGTTACAAGGAGACAGGATGTTTTGGCTCCACTGCACTGTTCTCTACCACGTCAACAAACACAGTGGCAGAAAGGAGTAATGGGTTGTTGCATCCAGGGTCCCAACACTAGATGGGAATGGGACACACCTTGTCAGTGGCTGCCTCAGACAATTTGCTGATGAGCAAAAGGAAGGCCTGTGTTGGGAGTCCTAGGCTCCACTCCTGACTTGAGAGGAAGCATACTCAAGCAACCACTCATATGAGTGCAGCTCCCCCTAACTGCCCCAATTCCTTCAGAGCACCTCGCAAGCGGATTATGCAACCGCAGGGAGAGTTACGGAGGAAGCAGACTATATGGGGTTTAATTCATTTACTATGCTGTATTGACTCCCATTGAGTCAATAGAAACTCCCAACTCTGAAAATTGAGGGCTGCCTTATATATGGGCCAATATTGTAAAAAAGATGGGTAAGAAAGTTCTTTAACAGTTCTTTAGATGCTGTTCAAGAAAATGTTTGAGTGCACATCCTTTTAAAAAGGTCTTACTCTGACTAATCAGTCACAGGCTCGCCAAACATACAGAGGTGATTCCAGAGAAAACAATTCTGCAGCATGCATGATGTTTAGATGTGGTCATGGGTTCTTTAACCAGCAGGGAACCATAAATATCCAGATGTTGGGCTACATCCTGATGGTTACAGTGTGTGCTGGCAAGGAGAGAAAGTTTAGAAGCAGGCAGTTATCAAAGGAGATGGAACAGCAAGACTACAACTCTGCAAGATGCACAAAATAAACTAGCTGATGCCCACTTTATACCAGTTAAAGCACAGTATCACCAAAAAGGGCATGACTTGGGCCTTTTTCTTAAATGTCCGTGTGCAGTTCTCCATCTCTGTAGCTAGTGAATCCACTGCCCTGAAGAAGAAGAAAGCATATACTCCTACACGGTGCTTTAAACCAGATTCACATATGGTATCTTGCCATGTTCCAGTAAGATGTCTCTCAGAGCACTGGAGTATGTCATCAAAAGAGCATGCATGATCATATTCTGAACATCTGCACCATTTATTACGTGTTGTACCCCTTTCTGGGATTTCAAGAAGGGGCAGTTTATTTTTAAGGAAACTTGGTCTGTGCATCAAGCTTGGAAAAGTAACGCTACCATTCTTTCTCCTTCACCACAAATTCAACTCCTGGTCTCAAAGCTTCATTTTGATTTCTGATTAGAAGACGACTGATCACAAAGCAAGACAGTGAATCTACAGCCACGACTTTGAGCATGTGCGTCCACTTTCATACACAAAGTGGCTGATTTTGCAAGAAGAGACTTTCTGAGCTCTTGTGGTTTACCAAAATGAGTGCCGTGTATCACACTTCCAGGCTCCAAGATTGTGGAGTATGGTTCCACCGCACACTGCATATGTTCAGCCTTCTTTAACTGTCTTTGAAGCGTTTTCTAAGCAGCTGTTACGCTACTTGCACTAAAAAAGTACAGGCTCCCCTTTTACCATATAAACACGTATTTTTCCCCTCAGATTGTGGCTTACACAGCTCTTGTGTATAGAACATACATAGCTGACAAAACCTACTGTACACAGAAACAGCACAAAACTAGCAGTCCAAACACAAGACCACGAATCAATACTCATAGTTCCAAATCAGGCCAAATTGCCATGGTACTGGACCAGTGGAGGACAGGCTAACAATTTTAGCCTTATTTGACAAGTCCCAGCAAAATTACGAGAGTGTACTGCTCTCAGCTTTGTTTTAAAAAAAAAAAATTAATATGCCTATTTTATCCAATGTGAAAACAAGACACAGAAAAGCTAACCAAGTAGTCCAAAGGGATACCATGGATCAGAGGCAGGGCTGGGACTAGAAGCAGCAAGACCATGCTGGTCTTCAGGAGGAATTTATCCCTAAGTCAGATGGGGTACCACTTCGAGTATACTAAAAATCTAGAGAGATGTTCTATTACTAGTGAGCATTCACTCCACACACCATCTCCAAGAACAGTATATTGTACCAGTGGAGAATAATTATCAACCTATAGAGGGCAATGGAGGAAAAGAAAATGAAAAAGGTGAAAGAAAAAAAAAAGCAACTGAAAACGTTAGAAAATATATCTTCTGAATTACACTCAAATATTTACATTTTGTGTCAGTTAATCAGATATACTCCAGAAAAACACTACACCAAAAAGGGCAGATTAAGACTATAAATATAAGCAGACTTTTTGAGGTATAATATTTACACATGGGACATAACAAGTGCTGAACTATGAGAGGATCTAAACTTTTGGCCACTGCTCTGACAGTCAGAAAGGACTGCATCAATTAAATCAGACCGCAAACAGCCATCTCCCCAGAGCAGAGATGGCTTTTGTTAGAGGCATACTTTCCCTCTGTGGCGTAGCAGGCTGATATGAGCTGGTCACTACACACAAGCTGCCATCCCTCTCCTGCACAACTTTGCTTTCTGATCTCCTGCTGTCTTCTATGCCCACAGAATACAGCTATCACACCCACCTTCATGTCCTCTAGGAGAGCCTGCGGATCTTCGATACCTTCTGGAACACACTTCTTGTTCTCTGGGAGAGATTCAAGCTTTTCCACCAGGGCTTTTAAACCCTTCAGTTCAAATTCTGTGAGGTGAGTCCATTTGGTTGAAACTTCTGTAGCTGGAGACCCCGTTGGTGTTTTGGGATAGTCCGTGGGGGTCGTTGATTTTATGCTGTCATCTGACTCATTAGACAAAGTTCTTTTTAGGTATCTCATTACTGTGGCTTTTTGTTTTCTTCCTGCACCCTCCTTCCCTTCTGAGTGTGTGCTGTTGGGTGAGGAGGAGCCATCCACCAAGGATTTGGAGTTCTTATCCAAGCTGTCATCCTTCTCCTCCCGGATATGGGCATCACAAGATTCTTCATCCATGTCTAACCACGAATCTGATGAATAGCTGTCTGTGCTGCGTTTTCTTTTTGCATCTGAAAGTTAGAAAAAGAATGCTGAAATTTTACCCAATATAATTCATAGCTTAAACACTTCTCTACCACTGGGGCTAGGCGCTGCCTATTTAAAAGGGCACTGGATAATGCCTAGTAAGTATGTGACAGGAATGGGCTCTATTCAGCTGGTTTTTAATTTGGGGGGTGTGGGGGGTTGTTTGTTTGTTTGTTTTAATGCTGGTTTTCATTAACATCTACTCAGTTCAAATGACTGGGAAACATTTAGGGAAAAATTATGCTTTCTTCAAAGCTTCAGTCCTCTATGCCTTCAATTAAGAGTAGGCAGACCTCTTAAGTCACACACAATTAATTTTCCCACAAATCCGAAAGAGACCAGATTCAGCAGCCTTTCAGCTTTAAGAGGAGAGTTAGCACAGAAAGAGGAGGGCAAAAATGATGGGAGAAAGCACGTTAAAATGCTGTACATCATCATTCTTCCAGGAACTCTGCACAGCACAAAATCAACTTCTCAATACTTTTCCTTTTTACAAGCAACTGTTGGTAGAACCCCTACTTGTTACTGCATGAATACTCATTGCTCTTCTGAGACAGAGGATTACAATTATGCTTATTTTACAGACAAGAAGCCTAAACACACTGAGAAATGCAAGGACTGTCACAGGTTACATAATACTGTTTTTCTCAGTGCCGTCCCTGATACATTCTCAGGTACTTCTCAGGAAAACTTAAAGGCAAGTTTCTGAGTCAAAACTATTAATCTTAGTTTTATACTAAGTTTCCCCCTAAAAATCCCAACTGTTACCCAACTCCATGCAATCAAGCAGTGAAAGCAATGTAGGAAAACAGTGGCCAATGTTCCCTAAAGCACACATCTTTTCTTATTTATTAGACACAATTTCCTTTAGTGAGTGAACAACATTGAATGCAGGCTAGCAACAGCACGAATTTCTGTGGAAAATACAGTTAACACTGGCAACACCCAGTTAAGTCAATGTGAATTTTAATAGTGGCTGAAATGGGTATGAGATCAAGCTGCAAACAAAAACACTCTGCAAAGGAAACAGAAGTCATACAGAAAAAGTGAGCGAACAATTAATGAAAAGTTCCTTTCACAGCTTTCATACTTTGCAATGCAGTAGCTTTGGATTAGGACAATGTGAATCATACTTAAGGAAGGATTAAATGGACATTAATGAAAAAGCTCAGCATCCGGTTGTTTAACAGTGAGATTGAAAACAAACGCTGAAGCCCAGTTCCAAGCTGGCAAATTCATCCTTATCACAGAGAAGCTCCTTGTCTCTTGCATACTCTATACCATCTTCTCACAAAATGTACGTGTTACTCGTCAGCTGGGTAACAAAGATGAAACAGGCAGTGGCAGAGTAGCTGTCCGAGGGCAGCTAGCCTAGCTGTTTGGCTTTGCAGTTTCAAATAAAAACTCTGTAAGGCCAGGTGCACCTCTGTGCGTTAGTGCTCAAGAGATAAGAGTTGGCCACTTTATACTTCTCAGGTCAAATGTGCTGTTGCTAGTGTCTGCAAAAATCAAG
The DNA here is from genome assembly GCF_000699105.1 of Pygoscelis adeliae. NCBI lineage: Eukaryota > Metazoa > Chordata > Aves > Sphenisciformes > Spheniscidae > Pygoscelis > Pygoscelis adeliae. The sequence continues at coordinate 942,641 of NW_008824469.1, forward strand.
CATCTCTGTCCAGTCTACTCCTTCAGTCATGTTTGCATTTCTCCTCAGAACCCAGATGGCCATAAAATTACTCCCGAAAGTAATTAAGCTGAAATGCCTGTGAAAAGATGGCATTCGCAAAAAATACTAGCTACCAGCAAGGCTGGTCACAGCCAAATCCAGCTCCATCCACAGTGCAGGCTAACATCCTCCCTGCATCCCTCCAAAAAAGCTTCACCATGAAGAAGTACAGCACAGGTTATTTTGTGTGCTGAGATGGTGGCACGCAACACTCCAGAGCAGCTCCTCCTCTCTGGTCTGTGCTAATACACCCCCATGCTTCTCTTAGAAAAATAAACAGGATTAGAAAATATCTTAACCAGAACATTTAAAAACCACTAGGTTATCCAATTTCTATTTAACACTGTTTTTTCCTTTGTCCACACAGTAGCTAGCACACTTACCCACCTCAAAGGGCTATATAATCAGCTTATGGCATTCTCCCATTTTACAGCTGAGGAAACAGATGCTTGGGAGAAAGCACGATTTGCTCATTGTCACACATCAAATCTAGGGCAAAACCAGGAATCAGAATCCAGGCTCTTGGATCCAGGGCTGGAGCCCCTTCTCTAAGCCACACTGCCTTGGTGAGCTATTTTACAATTGACTGAAGCACAAAAGCCCAGTCTAGATGGGAGAAGATGCCAGTGACAGAAGAAGGTGAAAGCAGATACACATCCCTATGCTACCAGTACAGCATCATTAACAGAAATTGGTATAAATCCACACGAAGAAAATTATGTTTCTGCCTTCCTACGCTGTGGCTCTGCTGAACAGGAACTAACGGCTGTAACTGGGGCAAATCACAAGCGTAGATAAGGCCTAAAGAAAGAGAGGGAGATCACGTTTTGGAGACGTGAATAATTGACTCAAGTAATGCTCTGGTGCTAAGAGAAAACAGCCTTAAGAGACATCTCCACTTTTTGTCTCTTGCTCTAATCTAGGGAAACAAAAGGCAAGAGAGGAGTGGAACACCACAGCATACTGGGGGCCTATTCCCATCAGAAGCAAGCACGTGGCGGGGGGGGCGGGCAGCAATTCCATTCTGCCAGCTGCCACCGCTTCCCTGCCACCAGCTGTCTGCACAAGACAGGCCCTGCTGTGCCAGCTACACTTGGGTATGGACTGACAAAAAATAATCTAAATCTAACCTCAAAATGAACCATCACCAAACAAGTGCCCTGTGGCCTGCTCTCTGCAAGCCTGGCAGTTACATGATGCCTTGCCTAACTTTACCTTTGGGGGCAGGGCTTGCTATTAACCTGAAGCATATCAGTCTATTCTGGAGCGCTAGGGGATTACAGTACTGTTGTACCATCAGATTAAGAGTGGACTGCTTTCAAAAGACAACAACTGTCTGCTACTGCTGCTAATTTAAAAAGAAAAAAGCTAAGGGAATCAATAATGGAAGGACAACTTCAATGTGAGAAGGGTTCAATTTTGTGTTTTCAAGTGTTTTGTTGTAATGCAACATGCCATGATTTTTATTATTCATTTTAATGAAAACAGCATCTGATGCGAGTTACTATGCTGTGAGCTGAGACCCTACATAAGCATAATCTGCATTTGCTTTGTCAAGAAGTGCATTTTAAGCACTGTATTACCAGGGTTCCACTGACGTGCAGGTTTTTTGGTTTATAAAGTCTCTCCATGGAAAAGAGCTCCTGCTAAGTGCAACTGTGGTTTCTTCTTCTGAGTCAGTGCACCAGCCAATGCCAGGTTAGAATTCCAGTTTCAGAGTGGTTATGCAGTCTGGGCTCCCACATGACTTAGTGCAAAGAGACCCTCACCCCTCTCCATCTCAAAGCAAATAAAACCAGCTTATACAAACCAGTCAGTGATATAACTCAGTGAAGAGGAGCAGCAGCTCAGGCTTGACCACAGGACAGAGAGCTAGAAATACCTTTTTTATTATAGCAATTCACTTCCCCGTGGTTCTAGGCAAATCACTTACCTTTCCCCACAGTTATCCACTTGTACAAGAAGGATAATTATATACAGTTTCTTCCCTTGCTGAAAAGCAACTTGCTGTATTACAGAACTTAAAAGAAAGGGAGGGGGGTGAAGTATAATTATGAAATCTTTCTAAACTCTTTAGAACAGTCCAGTGTGTAATATCTACCTTGACATTCCCAGCTCCAAACCCTGACACTGTGACTTGGGAGCAGCAGTTGCTCTTGGTCTGCTAAAGACAGCAATGACATTTTCATTAGCAGAAAAAAACTGAGCACACTGGAAATGTATCACTGCATGGCTCCTTCACCATGCCAGAAGGCATATTTTCTTCATCCATCAGGCTTAACGTACAGTTAGAGCCATCCTGTTAAAATTTTAGCAACGGGAATCTTAAAAGCTGCAGGCTACAGAGAAAGTGCATTTTTGATAGCCCAGTATCTTCTCCCAATTACTCTTTGTCAGCTCACTCTCAAGATCCGTATCTCACTGCAGGTCAATTGTGGTTGAAAATACCTAGTACAGACTCATTCATGGTAAGAGTAAAAATAACGAAGACATATCCATCCCAAAACAGCGCATGTTCAAATCTAGTAGGAAACCCAAATAGGATCCCTTTCTGATTTCAGCTGGCAGGACAAATGTCATTGTTGAGAGGGACAAGGAAAAGAAAAAAAGAGAGAAAGAGAGATTGCGTGCTTTTACAGCAGCCTGAGATTGCTGTCATGTCATCATTCCCCTGAGTGTTTGTCCTTCTGCGGAAGAGATCTGTAAAAGAACAGTCTCACACACTAACTAAGAGGCAACTGCCTGAAAACTCATTCTGGGCCTGAAGAATGGGAAAAGAAACCACAGTCATCATCTTATAACTCATTTAGAAGGGCAGACATTTTTATTTAGGGAGTGGGAAAACCCAAGGTTTTAGCCTTGCCTACATTGAGGTGTTTTTTTTTTTCCCTGTCTGAAGTTTTGTGAGTCGAGATATTTAGAAAACAGAAATACAAAGAACAATATAAGTTGCTATACTAGCATACAACTACTGGGACAGAGGTATCGCAACACAATCACAGCGATACATTTTCATGAGTAGGCAACGTCTTAGAAGAGTCACTCTCAATTTAGTAACCTTCATGTCAAAGCAAATAAATACTATGTAATGAGAACATAGTATGCAAAGTCTAAAGATATCCTTAAAACACAATTGCTGATGAACTCAGTTTTCTGTGTCCTCTGTCCTGTATCACCATAGTAATCTCCTTTTTTTCCCATGCAGGAGAACAGAATGTCTACCAATTCTAGGAAAACTACCGCCTTGTGAATCCCAGAGACCATGGGCAGCATCCTGCGCTCTCTCTGCTTGATGTCCTCCTCAACTAATAATCAACTGTTGCTTCTTAGCTTCTGAGACCCAGTAAGACCACTGTATCAGAAGGTATATAAGAAGAGAAAGCAGCACAACTCAAGGGTGAAAAATAGCAAGTTCTAGCACCCAAAAGGAGAGGTAGAAAGTAGACATTTAAAACAAATTATGTCAAGGAAATTATTTTAAAATAGGGGAAACATTAAGATTATTCAAGAGAAATTTCTGAAAATGAATACAAGGATGTGAAGATTTTTTTCTTAAACCAAGAAGGACAGAAGACAAATCTATTGAGGGGTCTGCAGAGAAGTTAAGTACTTTGTTTCATTACTCTTTAAGAAGAATAATGGGAAATACTTCGTCAAGGGATACTCTCTCATGGGAAATCAAGAAATTGCTTGCAGATAGAGAAGTCTCTAAGGAAGAGACAATTTAAGGACCTTAGCAGTTCTGAAGAAAAGCTTAAAAACAAAGCGGTGGGGTTTTTGACCCATTTAGATCTCCTATCCCACAGTAGGTGAAGGATATTAAGATATAGACACCGCAGAACAAACAAGTGTAATTCAAGGATTACAGTTTGTATTTGAGTCAAGAGGCTGGACACTGAGACCAGTTAAAAGAAAAGACAAGCAAGTATTTGAAACAGTATTACTCACACAGAACAAAGCAGCGAAGCTTTGTGAAGGTAAATAATGTACCTTTACTCCTTTGAATTTAACAAATGCCGAAGTGGAAGATCGAGTAGATATAGTAGATCTGGGCTTTTGAACCACAATCCCCAGTTAAATAATTATTTTAAGGTTAAGATTCTGCCAAGAAATAAAAAGCAAGTTTCTGACAAAAAAGTATACATCTGTCTCTCCTGGAGAGAAAGGCCCTGGATGTCAATGTCAGAGATTTCATCAGCACACTAATACTCTGGAGTCAAGAGACTGCAGGCAGGTGGATGAACTACATGCTGTCAGTAGATACCACTTCGGTAAGCTGAAAGTACCCATCCACTCAAGACAGTAACAACAGCTCAAGATCTGCCCAGCCAGACACTCCCAGCACCTACCTCAACTCAGCATCTGCAGCCACACAGTAGGGCTGCAAGTCAGATCAGCTCCTCAATCCTTCCAATAACAAATATATTTATTTTTCAGTAGGGTGAATTTTCAGCCAGATCACTGAATTGATTCAGCTCACAGGACAGCCTCACAATCTCTAGACTCCACGAAACAGAATAGCCTTGTGAGAGCAGCACGTTTCTCACAGTAGCTTGAAATGACCATAGGACTATGCCCAAACAACAGCAAAACAATTTAGTATTCACTTTCCAGTAGGCCAACAACTGAAGCTATCACAGGAGACAACAAGGTCCAGACAATGTTGCCACCAAACCATTTTCCAAATAGCCAGGCTCCTTTTCCTGATGCCTTTGCAGCTGGCACTCTTTGGTCACGCAAAACAATCCTTTTCCCTCTAGACACTGGACATCTATGGTTACCAGTGAGCTTTTATATGATTTGAATATCTCTCAGCTAGTAACTGGACAGAGGCACATTTCGTGGGATCACCAAACCATTACCAGTAATTACTGAGCTGGGCCGGAATTCACACTGGTGATTTAGCTGAAAAAGGTCCCATCTCAATATCCTGAACCATCCCCTCTCCACATATAATTTGTTCTGAAATTACATCTCAGCAATCTGGCACCCCCACCCTGCCTGCAGGATGAGCCTCTAAACCATGCTAGTGGTTTAGACAACCGGAGGTTGTTCCTTATTTTCACGGGAATGCAGTTGTCAGAGTTTTGTCACTGCTTTTTGAAGAGCTGATCCAAGGGGCTAATTCATCCTTTCCTCTAGGACGATCTTATATGAAGAGAAAAATTCCTCCACACAGTTCCTGCTTAACTAACCCTTCTAATCAGGGTCTCCCAGAGCAAAGAAGAGACACAAGATGTGAAGCACCCGAATTCCTAGGTATTCCAAGACAATTCCCTTGTCTATCTACACAGACTATTAGCTCCCTCAAATTATTCTTGAGTCAGTAAAACTCACTGGAGAGTGGTGTCTGCCCATAACTTCTTAAACCCTTTCTACTAAGAATTATGCTAGTAGGCGATCATTTCCCTCCTCTGTCCAGAACCTAGGGCAGTTCCAGCCATGCCAGGTTCACTCCAAGTGGCATCTCAGGGAGCAGAAGGCACAGAAATACTTTACTACTTCTCCACACTTCACACGTATCAGTTAAGATTTTGCTGGTGCTTGTGCTACTTTCAGCCATTCTGTGCTGAAAAGCGGGAGGCAACGCGGCTCTCCATCTTGTCCCATTAAAGGGAGAAAAAGAGGGCAGTTCAGCAAGGCAACAACTGGAATTGTCACACATTGTTGTAAAGCTCACAGTGCCAAGGTAATGCCTTCCTGCTTCAGGCACATCTATTCGTCTCTGCTATGGTCCATTTTCAGCTATTGTTGTAAAGGTTTCTTTCACCTCCCTGCACTTAGGTTATAGATCATGTAGATTTGTGTAGGTGTTTTCTTGGTTTTGTTATTCTGCAGAACTAGAAGTCAGTCACCAACTAGAGAGAACTAAAGTAGAGATTAAAGAGAAGAGAAAGAAGCCAGGTTTAGTGACCATAACACATTCTGTAGAGGAGACGCTCTATAAAAGGACTAAATATCCATCCTACCAGAGCACACTTGCAATGCACACATTTCTGGCTACTAAGGTACTGTGCCAAACAGGGCAGTAAATCCTCAACTGTTTGGCAGGTCATCTCAACACAAACGTTACTGAAACCAAGGAAGAAACGCATCCAAAAATTATTTTTCTGGGATCCACTTGCTAAGGGAATGCTCAATACATATAATTTGAAGTAGGTTGGTACTTCATGGAAATGCTTAAGAGTCAAAACCTACCCCACCCCAAAATAAAGAAATAGTTCATTAGAATTTCTACAGTTCTCCAATTCAATTTATAATCTGCTTTGCAGAAACCAAAGCAGTAACTAGCCTAAGGTGGTAGCATCAGTTCTGAATATGCACTCAAAGGATTCACTCACCAATTAACATTGATTCTTTCTGGTACTCTTTGCTGAGGTGGCAGCGCTGGGTCACACAGGACACGTATCTCTCCAGAACATACCAGCACATTTCATAGTAGAAAGGATAACGGAATTTGGCATGCACCTGAAAGCAAGATCGAGACTGTCAGTCCATGGGGAAGAGAGAGAAGTTTGCAGCACAAGGGCCAGTCATCATTCTCATCGTGTTATCAAGAGCACAAACAGTATGCAGGAGGGGGAGGGGAGAGAGGGTGGGAGCCAAGTGAGATGTATGCCTTCAGCATACTAAATGAGGAGACTGCCTGCCTGCCTGCCATGATAGCATCATTTCTTGGTTCACTAATTTGTATCCTCTTGGGGTGGTGGGAGAGGAAGGGGTTTGTGTTCTTGTGAAATCATGAAACTGATGGATGGCCCCTACGGTATTATTTACCTACTGTATAAACATAGGGTGGTCACATACAGATGTTAGTCAGTAAAATTCAAGTTAAAATAAAGGTGGTTTTTTTTATTTCCTAAACACTATCACATGTTTTTCATCAAAATGGCAGCATTACCCAAAATGAGTCAAGCACGAAATACATCTTTTTCAATTACGGTCTTCACAACAATTTGATTAAACAAATGATCACACAAATTCTTGATTATTGATAACTACACATTAAAAGTAAAAATCCTTTATGTGGTTTACACTTAACATTTTGGTAGCAAGTTAGCTTTTGCTACAAACAGAATAGAAAAGCAGGATTTTGACAAAAGATCCTGTCAAGCTGTGCACTTTTTCTTACACCTCAGACCTGTTGTTCTCACACAAAAAGCTTATTCTCCAACACCATGTATTTGTGAGATTATTTCAGATTCAAAAGAAAACAAAGTGGGTTTCCTTCCTTTCCAACATAGTTTTCTATCTATGGGAGGTCATTGTACCAAAGAATAACCTGGGAAGCTCCTAAAATGCAAGAAAATATGTATGTTTATTGTGATTTGTTAAAAATGGATGCCATGTATCTTGCATGCACTTGTACTTACACTGTACACTTCTTTCTCCTGGTGGCACAGAAATTTGCATTTTGCAGGCTTGCATGCATGCATTGCACTGGGATTATAGGAACTGCTTTAACGTATTCTATGCGTATTAACTGCTCACCTAGCCAAGAGGTGTCCACCCACCTTTAATGAAAAGCTGAACTGCACTGGAAAGGAGCATTATCTTAGAAAGCCCTTTTCAAAAAACAAAACCAAAACACCACCCCACCCCAGATCCCCCCCAGTGAAGCCTAAAACAGAACCACTAATCCAGCACCTGGAAACTCAGATTCAGCTCTGCAAAGCAGGCACTGTCGAAACATCTGCGTGTTGATACAAGTACTGAGCACAACAATGACTTACTAGAATGACCGTATTTGAAAACTGTCCCCAAAGTTGGACAGTCAAAGAACTTGCCTCTGTTCCCAGGGCACAGGAAATGCTACACTTTTAGCAGTAAAACAAAATGTAACGAAGGGAAAATATACTGTATTGTCCCACTAAATGTATCGCAGCGTAGGATTTAAATACTCCATGGCAATTCTCAAAAGTTAAGATCTCTTAAATTCAACACAAATGTAGCTGGCAAATCTGAACTGTATGTTGCCATGGGTCTTGCATACAGTGATGCTGCACCTTTTCAAATGTTTCTGTGTTGTTTGTTACAAAGCACATATACCAAAAAAAGAAGAAAAAAAAAGGGGGGGGGAAGGGGAGGGGGGGCAAAAACCAACCAACCAACATCCCCCTAAATGTGAGAACATTTAACCCCAGGGCCTTTTTGCATTGGAGAATATTTTTCCTTTGGTTTAGTTATTTGCCATAAAGAAGAGATCGAGTCACTTATCACTATTACGGAACACAGGGGAAATTAGCCATGCTAAAATATATGCTAATAAAGGAACTCAAATTTTTCCAAGAGAGCACTGCAGGAAACAAAATTTGCAAAGAATTGACTTACAAACAGGAAGCCGCCTTCCACCCCTCAGCCTTCAAAAGGTTTTCAGCCACATGCCTGGGAATATTAAAGACATCATTGCTCAACATTTGTTGACAGATTCTGAGCTTCACCAAATTTAGTTGTTACCAATATTAATTCAATGTGAAAGACAAGGCAGTAGTGCATGCAGTGCTCCCATTATGTATATCAATCTTTAATATTCAATTTGAGTTCCTAATTGCCTCACTATCGATGTTCCAACCCACAGCAAATCCCTCCATGCCTCTGTAATTCACTATTTGCCCGAGAAGGCTCTCCTTTTACAAACCTTCAGAAGTAAGAGCTACCATATGTAGCAAGAGATACTGTGCTAAGATCTACAGTGTCTTTTGCCAGTAAAGCAAGTCTAACAGTGCTTTAAAAATCTTTTAAAGTTTGCCTTATGGAGAAATACAGAGAGGTACGTTCTTTACGATATCCTTGGACATTTATTAATTATAATGGATGTGAACTGCATTATGTACATGTCCATACTTCTTCCATTGTATGCTTAGGTCAAATGAACTCTTATTGGGGGGGGGGCAGATAAAAGAAAGGAAGAAAGAAATTAAAAATGTCCTGTGATCAATTTAAAGTGTAGTACCCAATACAGACACTGGCAGAGGACTAAATCCCCCCACCAGCAGGGAAATACACTGGATCATCTAACAGGCATTTCCAGCTCTAACTTAATTTACAATCCACTGAATAGATTTTTTAATTATTCCTGTACAGCAAGAAAAATCCTCTCTGGAACATGATCCATTTCTTCAGTTCAAAGTTAAATTATTTTAGAGACTCATATCCCCCTCCAAAAACAAAACAAAAAACCCTAAGCGAGGCACACATTTTCCTTAAGAAAGTATTAGTCTCTTCTACAATGTCCATTAAAATCATTACAAACTCCACTTGTATTTAATCACTCTACTCACAATATTGAAAAACAATTTATGATTATTTACAAAATAATTAATCTATCCACTTAAAACGTTATCTTACGTTCCAGAAAACAAATCAGTAGCAAACACCATCATCTGTGAGTGACCACCTTACGTACATATTTTGAGTGCTTTGTCCCTATCCATGTTCAAATATTTTAACACAGTTAAATTTAGATGAGTTGGGAGTAAGTTTGACACATTCTTCCTCTTCAGTAATACAGAGCTGTAACACCCCTATGCCAAGATGATGAATCTCTGCATGGCAGCCTGCTTTGCAGTTATTCAAGCTGGTCTAGCAGAGAGCTAAACAGCTTGGCCTATTTGACTAGCTGTTAATTGGCCTCTAGGAAAGCCAGACTGCAAAATGAGTGTCTACAAACTGTAAGGCTGGAGAATATTTGTTTACCTCAATTGCACATTAGGAGCTGTTTCCAACAATAGACATGTTTTTTATTACTCCTTAAAACTATTTTTAAATGGCTATAACCCTCTTAAAAAGTCTCCCAGGGATATGACAAATTAAGGTAGAATAAGCATGACAAGTATATAAACTAGGCAATTTTATCAGGCTGTAAATCAGCATTACCTTTTCAACCATGTATTTATTCTTGTCTTAGCTGCTAAGACAATAACAACTACACCTAGCATAAAAATTACTTTGAATATCAGCAATCAAAGATGATTAAGCATTATATAGCAGGTTTAAACACAGTGAAACCTCCATAAAATTGCTCTGTGCAAAATGAAGAGGGGAACACACCTGTATTACACTTTGAGTGTGGCAAATTACTTCGTCAATCACATCATGTAATTTACTTCGGTGCTACACACAATGGAAAGATCAATACTGATGAGAAACTCATTTGCAGCATGTTCACACTGGCAAATTTGTGTGAACTACATACTGTACTGAGTCTGCTATACTAGCAAGTGTATGAATAGAATTATTTGAACAAAGAAATTACAAAATTTGATTGGCAAAGCAAATAAAGTAGTACACACTAGAATCCTATTTTGAAAACGTTTACCCCTTCAAGATTCCTGCGTGATATTTTTAGGTTTGGGAGGGTGTGGGGTGTTATTATTTCTAAATAACAGTATTGATTTTTCTGCCTTTTATCAAACTTCCGTATGCTTTAGTTGCACGGCTTACATTTTACTTCTGTCAAGAAATTCTTGCTATTCTTCGACTGTTCACACAGCTTTGTTATTTACAGCTGCCTACAAGCACAAGTTTGTGAACACAGGTACAGGTTGTGCATAACACATTGCTAGCACACAGCAACATACAAGCACTGAAATTGTTTCTATGAAGTCGTGGAAATTCTGGGCTGTTGGTTTTCATTAGTCTTTTTTAAAGCACTTAAGTATTTTTGGAGGGAAAATGATAAAGAACTACACAGACTTTTAAGAAAATCTAAACCAAAACTGACAAGAATAAAGGTCTGATTTGGGACTTCCAAACATTGCAGTATCCCTTTCCAAAAAACTGACAGGACATTTTCAAAGAGGCAGATAGCCCGCTCGCGGAATCTTCCCATAGGATCAAGGTGCTAGTGGCTTTTCAAAGGCATTTCAGTGTAACTGGATGGTAAGTTCCTAAAAGTTACCAAAATACTTGACTGTTATGGGGAAATCTGCCTCCTGGTAGAAAAGCTTAGGAGATCAAAGCTGCACCCAGCTTCCCAAGGAGAAGGACCTGACATGAAGCACTACTGAGCAGTTACAACCCAAGGTGTGTGATCTTGGTTTGCTCAAGTCCTGTGGGAACAAAATGTCAGCTCTTCTACTACTCCATGAAAGAGAGTGGTTCCTTCCCATCTTCCCCATAGACATCAATGGAAATAACTTGTTTCTGGCATCGATCCTGCCCCCCGGTCCTCACTTCTCCGTTCTCCATGGAAATTGCCTGTGCCAGCATCCTTCCTAGCAACAACACACCCTCCCCTTGAGCACCTGCAGCACATATATCCAGCATACATTGTTAGTTCTTATTTACAGTCACTCTGAAAACCTTCCTGTGCCTAGCACCTCTGTCTAGCCACAGTGAGCCCCTTCCTGCTTCTGCCAGCATAACTTTTTCCTGTCCAAATCCCTTTACTCTTTTTCTTAAGACACTTGACATTCTTGCCTTGGGACACCTATTCAAAGCCAGGCTGAACTCCACTCTGGTTCTCTACCTCCACTTCTGCTCTCTGCTACATTCCCTCTGTTCTAATTCCTCTGAATTTCAGCTTTTGTCTTCATCCCTCTTCCACTAAGAATTCATTTTTCTGCCTAATATTCCTTCTCTTCATTAAAATCACTCCAGGAAAGCCACTGCTCCCACCACTGTTTTGCAATGTGAAGACTACCAGGCCCTGGACCTCCTGCAAAGTAACAGAGCAGTCCCTTCCTAACACAGCACTGGCAGAGAGGCGCTGGGGGGAGGACACCCTTCCTCTCGCTGAGTCAAAGATACATTTCAAAACAATACGTTTTTGCTTCAGGCCTATGTACTTTCACTGCAAAGAGTGATTTGGGGTAAAAGCCCACTTGGAGCCAGAATTGTGCCCTCTTGCAGAGGTGAACAACAGTGAACTGTGCTGATGTCCAAGACATACCATTTTAAGACTTTTTAATAATTAAGAAGAATTGCAATTTCCTGCCATTTTGCCAGCCCAAGTCTCCATTAATACCACAGCTGGCACTTGTGCCAGTGGTTTACCAGCACTGCCTCAGTGCAATGCCTCCAAAAGTCAGCCACAAAAAGTCCCCATCTGAATTTGCACATACCACTGGTCCATTTTTGCATCAGAATGCTACGGTTGCCTTGCGTAGCTTATTTAATAGCCTACTAAAACAGCGGCACTTCCTTCAGATTCTGCTACTTTATGAAACTGCAAAGCATATGACAAGTAGGTGTTCCATTTATTAATTTAGGATAAAATTTTCACTCCCAACAAAGAGGCCGCACAGTAACCTCCTCCAAGATGTAATACTCTTTCCATCAGGTAGATGCTACAGGCAGATGAACATCACAATGTTCAGATTCATGTCCCACCCCAGACTCTCTGTGTTCTAAGACATTCTTGCATAGTATCAAGTCATTGTAGAAGAAAATACTGCAAAGTATAGAAGACTTCATTTCATACGCAACTTCTGTGCAGCTTTGTCAATTCAGCTGTGGACAGTAGAACCATCCTAGTCCCATTAGTTCTCCAGGCTCGGGTATCCATTCCAGGTGTGCACAGAGAGATGATAAGCAGGGGGTTACCAGAAGTACTGGTACAAAGGTCTGAAAAGCGCAATATGTTTTTGTGCAAAAGGGAAGGTGTTTATGAAAGTTTAACAGGCAGACAAAAGACACAGAAGGGACACGTCTGTGGGAAGTAGGGAAAAAACAGATGAGTAAATCCCACTAAAAATAGCCAACATTTGAAAGTCTCGTTACTTCACATTTACCTCTTGTTTCAACGACTCTTGACACGGAGATCCCGTCAGTTCTTGTTTGTCAGAAGGAAATATGAGAGAGAGACTATGACAGATCATAGTCACAAAGAACTGTTCAGTTAAAAAAGAATCAAGTATCCTTACCCTTGTTCTGTCCTCAATTTCATAGATGCGAAGCTGCATGGGAACATTAAAGCTATGCAGGATATTTCCACCGAACACCAGAGAATCTACTGGAGTATAAACTGCGTGTATCCACCCTAGAGGGGAAAAGCAAAGAACTGAGAATGCCTCATGCTATGTAGTATTACAGAGCAATTTGCAATCAAATTTTAACAACCCCCATGAACCCCATTCTGCAGGGGCTGAGAGGTTAAAGCAGCGAAAAGTTAAATGGTATGCTTGTAGCCACACTTTAAGATTAGTCATAACAGAAGAACGGCATCTTATGATGTACAGTCTTACAACCCTCTGTAAATTGGGTTCTTCTATTTATTCACAGAACAGTTACAGTGTTTAGTGAGAACACGCAAGCTTGTGACTCAACCACACCCATGACTAAGAAGTAAATTCAGTCTGTTCAATACACTTGGCTCTGAGACGTATCTACTGGCACCTCCAGTAGGGTTGCGAATCATGTTAGCAGTGGTGGTGGGCTAGGGCTGTGGAACTGGACTGAGTCACATCAAACTTCTTCCACACCAGCACCAAAGCATACATCTTCAGATGTCAACAATTTCAAATTATTACCAGCCCTCCTTCAGAAGCGAAAGTTTCATATCCTATTATCAACTTCCTGAAGCAAACGAAAAATCTTTTTCACTGCAAGCCCCAAGTTAAGGGATTTAACATTTCTAGTACTGGAGCTGATGAGACTTTTCTGACCCAATCCTGCAAGGGACTGAATTCATTTCACAGGCTCCAAAGAGGGGGAAGAATTTTCTATCACAACAAAAATCCAGGTATAGCAATTCAGGCAGCCACATACCAGCTCTTCTCCTTCTGCATTGTTTGCTTGGTACGTCAGCAGCTGAAGGACTGGCTATGCAAGACTGTAGCCTCTGATCTCTTCAGTGAAAAAGGAATTGATCCTGCTAATGATCTGGGACCCACAGAGACCTGACACTTTTTTTTCTTTTTTTTAATGAAAAGCATTACAATTTATAAACCAGCAGACAGCAAAGCAACAGAAGGGGCAGTCAATTTTTTCCTAACTACGCAGTACTTTCCATTAAAGCTGTGGCAGCTTTCCTTCACTTCAAGATCAGTGAGGGAACAGGAAAATGCTATTCAGCCTAACACATTCTCCAGCTAGTAGCCACAAAAGCTCTCCTCCACAACAATCTTTAGACCATAAAGGCCTGCAAAGCTTTATCTGAGAAGTCCTTGAGCCACAGCAGATGGCAGAAGTGGGGCTTTCATTTAAGGGCATGTTGGTAGAAGAGAGGAAGGAGAAGAAATGAGCACTAGAATTTTCTCCCTGGAAACACAAGCCCATCACTCGGATACATTTTTCTGAATTTCAGAAACACTGAATGGTTGAGGTTGGAAGGTACCTCTGGAGGTCCAACTCCCTGCTCAAACAGGGCCGCCTAGAGCCAGCTGCCCAGAACTATGTGCAGATGGCTTTTCAGTATCTCCTAGGATGGAGACTCCACAACCCCTCTGGGCAACCTGTTTCAGTGCTCAGTCAATTTACAGGTCTGATTCCACATGATAGATGTGACGCATATAAAAAAGCAGGTGGCGCATAGCTCTGGCAGCTCTCTGTATTACTGCATCTTTCCTGCTCCAGTTAGTATAATTTCAGTTACAGAGTTGCTCACAAGGATCCAGTCTGTTTATTACTTCCAAATCAAGAACAACCAACTAGAGAGGAATTTTTTTTCCATGGAAGGGTAGTGTGGCAACTACATACATCAACACTATGAAAACTCTTCACCGTTGAAGTAGTTTACCACCTCACATGAAATACATCGGTCTGTACTAAGAGCAAACTACTGGAAAAATAAATGATCTTCCTGATCCTAGTCTTTGGGAAGGAAAAAAGACCCAGGGTCAAGGAAGTTGGGCTACTGCTTCCATTAGGTAATCAAAGATTTATGCGGTTGGGGGAAAGAATGGAAACCATGTGCTGAAGCAAATCTGTTGCTGGGTCCCCAAAGCCAGCTTATTGGATAGGTGCTGAAACACAGAGTCAATTTGCGTGACAATTCAGCTTAATTGTCAGTTTTAGAGACGAACAATCTGAAGCTCAGAAAAGTTAAATGACTTGTCCATGGCCACACAACTGAGTGGTAGCAGGAGACAGGTCAGAAACAGCCAATTATCAGCAGAACACTGAAGAGTCCTCACCACTACTTCCCACTGCAGTTCTCTCAGCACAGATCAGTCAATGTATAAACATACTGGAACTGGCAGATGCAACAGATTATTTTAATGGAATGATCAACATAATTCTAAATACAATTTGTTATCAAATATTTAAGTAAAAGGAATAACTGAGCTAAAACCTGTCTTTCTAGTCCTATAGGAAAAGTAGAAAGGAGATGATATCCTTCATTTTATAGAGAATAAAATGAAATCCCATCAATGCAGTTGTTCAAGTGTATGCTTTTACTACAACTGCACAGTAGCCTCCTCCTACAAATTATATTTCCTCAGTGAAAATTTCACACTGGAGTGCAGTTGGTTTCATCGTTTCTTGCTCTTTGGGTTTCAGTCTCATCACACATTCCCTGACCTCTCGACTCTGCCCCCACTAGATGCCAAAGGTCTTTGTGTTAATAACTGCTAGACTTCCTCAGGAGCAGTCCCAATATTTTTGGGAGAAATGTGAAAGGATCTATCACCGGCTTGAGCCAATGCTCCAACAAATGGTGTCCCAGACATGACAAACCCTCAACAGAAAGATTAACAAACATGAATATAGTTTCAATCCTGTATTGTTGAAGAGCTGGTGGAGGTGCAAATTGAAAGTCTTCCATAAAGTATCTGAGACAACCTCTGGTTCTGCGGATAATGTATTTAATTCCCTACTTACATTTATAAGCCAGGTCTAAACTCATCTTACAATCAGTACCTTCAACTCCTAACTTCTGAGCAAACTAAACACTAGGTCCTTCAAGTGTGCATATTTCTAATAACAAGATGCACATATTTCTAATAACAAGACTGAAAATACTGCTTTTTATGACACAGTTCTCAACAACAAAATCCTGTAATAATGAAGCGCTAAAGTCCATCAGGATTGGGAAAATAAAAATAAACCAGAGACCAAGCAACAAACAGAAAGTCATTACCTGTAAAGTCCTTGGAAGTAAAGTTCCCACCCCTAGCCAAAGCAGGATGCAGGATGATTTCCAGGCATAGCTCAGAGATGGATAAGCATGATGCCCGTGGGTACCATCCCTTCACTGTTGAACGGTGTTGAGCTAGCCACACAGCTAAGTCCCAGGGAATCCCCAGATCTCCAGCAGTTCATGTGCTCCCACATGCAGGATCCAGCCCACAGCCCCTCTGCCAGCTACAGGGTGCAGCCCTGTCAGAGGAGTCACCTGCTCGTAAGATAGATTTTGGCCACTCAGCTGTAGAGCTTTTTTCAGTCACACTGCATCCCAAAATAGTTTTAACTTGCCTGAGGAATGTACGTGCAATATTAAAACTGCAGAGACACAAGCACCAAGAGGTGTATTCCAGGGACGTAGGACACTATGGGCAAGATTAGACAAAAAAGATGGAGAATTGACAAGGTAGAAAACCACAGGAAGACTGGCATGGATGTTACAAAGGAAAAAAAAAAATCTCCTGTTCTAATATGGACAAGGCTGTGCACGGAGAAAAACTGAAGAGGCCAGCACCAGAAAAGTAGAAGTAGGAGGAAACAGAGATGAGCAGAAAACAGGAAACAGTTTCCATGAGGGTAATATATTGTGGAAATGAGCTCTGAGAACAGATAAGCATGGATGGCACATTCAATTCATTCCCACAGCTTAGATACAAGCACGACTCAGAAATAAACTGAGGATGAATGTTCATTGTGACCATTTGCAGACAAGAACACCCATCTTCTAAGCTTCCCAATTACAAAGGTTTTTAAAGAGGAAGACAGACCTCCAGAATAGGCACAAGCTGCATGTATGAGTAAGACAAAAAGGACGGCCAAGGGGATTGCTTTAATATCACCCACACCAATACATCCCGCCTGTCTCACCTTCAGCTATGCCATTACTTTTCACCAGATGAATTGACAGGTCTGTTGACATGTATGATCACGTCACTCTATGCTGGACAGCCCGTCATGTCTGCACCTTTAAGCTCTCACAGAAAAAACTTGCCACACAGCCTCAATACAGACACCTCTGAAGTGCATGTCATCAATTCTCTCCTCAGTGACTGCTCTCTACCGTTTACATAAACCCTGGTACTACTGCACAACCCTATATGTTTCATGGGTTAGTGCAAGACAAGAAGTAACATCTCTCCCCTTGGTAATACTCTCAAAAACTGTAATATTCTCAAAAAAAAAAAAAAAGGAAAGCAACACAGAAAAAAATGCCACAAATTTAATTTTATCCTTAATGCTAAAAAAAGCACTGGAGTAATATCAGAACAAATGGATTAAGGACTGAGAAAGTCAAAAGTCAGTGGAATAAGATATTGTTCATTTTTGGCTGAAAGACACAAACAAAAGCACCTGCTAAACATTATCTAAGGCTACAATTAAATCCAACAGATGAGAGAAAGACATATACTGTGTGGCTTCAAGGATTAGTCGTGAATTAGAAAACTCTTCCTCGTGGGTGACCAGTTTCAAACCAGCCTGTGCTGACAGTGGTAATGACTGAGCGAACATGGAACCAGCCTGTCCTTCCTTTGCAGGCTGGTCCGACAGCTTGTGGCCGGAGCACGCTCTCAGTGCGGCAGAGCAGCTCCTGCACGGCCACTGCACGGTCCTGCCCTGTGAGCAGAGTACTTCAGACCACACGCCAGCGACGAGCTCAGCTAAACGGGGATAGACAGCTTTGGGAGTACAGACACTGCATAGGCACCGTTCACAACTCTCATTTCAGGCCTCAACAAGAAGACTGTCCACTTATGGTTTTTCTGAAGTTGATCTTTTTTATTGCAGTTCTTTGTGATTAATGAGGATTTCTTCCTTCCCAAAACAATCCTAGTTTATGAAGCCAAGCCAGCATTGAGCAGGAATTCTAATCAGGAGGCTCAGAAATACTCATCTGATTTACAGTTACGAATTATTCCACCACTCCTAAGATACACTTGAATATTTCGATGTTATCATCTCTAGTAAGTCAAGAAGGTAAAATTAACAGTAACAAAAGCTTTTCTGAACAGTTAAAAGGAAGATACAATCTCATTTTATAAAATTCAAAAGATAATAAGTGTTATTAAACATTGCAAACTTGTTAGAAGATTTCAGGGGCCTGCAAATTCCTACTGTACCTTCAAGGATGCAATCATTCATCTGAGAACAATAAAAAAGAATATTAACTTATAAAGCTACGGGGCAAACAGACTACAAGCTCCAAGCCAAAACCATGGTGCATCTGTTTCCATTAGTAACTGAACAGATATTTTGCTTTGTGATATAGATGGCACACATTTTCCTGCAATTCTACAGCAACTTGGGTGGAAAAGATGAAATAATCTATGTCTCAAAAATAAAAAGTGACTAAAGAGATATCTTAGAGTAGACACTGCCAGCAAATGAAACATTATTTCTCTCAACTTAAAAGAAGAATAATTGCATCATAATAGTGCCCACAACCAAATATATCAAGGAAAGATCATCTTTACATTTTAAAAGTAAAAAAATTACTAATTTTGCCCCGGTAGTACAAGTAATACAGCAACTCTCAATTTTACATCATTTGATAAGAATTAGAGCGCTGCAGAGGAATAGAACTATCCCACTGATAGAACAGTTCCACTGACTGGAAAACGGGAAACATAACCCCCAAAAGGGAAAAAAGGAAGACCCGGGGAACTACAGGCCAGTCAGTCTCACCTCTGTGCCCGCAAGACCATGGAGCAGATCCTCCTGGAAACTATGCTAAGACACATGGAAAATAAGGAGGTGATTGGTGACAGCCATTATGGCTTCACTGAGGGCAAATCGTGGCTGACAAATTTGGTGGCCTTCTACGACGGGATTACAGCATTGCTGGATAAGGGAAGAGCAACTGATGTCATCCACCTGGACTTATGCAAAGCATTTGACACTGTCCCGCATGACATCCTTGTCTCTAAATTGGAGAGACATGGATTTGAGGGATGGACCACCTGGTGGATAAGGAATTGGCTGGATGGTGACACTCAAACAGTTGCAGTCAACGGCTCAATGTCCAAGTGGAGACCAGTGACGAGTGGCGTTCCTCAGGGGTCGGTATTGAGACCGGCACTGTTTAACATCTTAATCCCACTGTCCCTGTCGCTGATAAAGTGCACTCTCAGCAAGTTTCCCGACGACACCAAGCTGTGTGATGTGGTCGACACGCTGGAGGGAAGGGATGCCATCCAGAGGGACCTTGACAGACTTGAGAGGTGGGCCCATGCAAACCTCACGAAGTTCAACAAAGTCAAGTGCAATGTCCTGCACATGGGTTGGGGCAATCCCAAGCACAAGTACAGGCTGCGCAGAGAATGGATTGAGAGCAGCCCTGAGGAGAAGGACTTGGGGGTGTTGGTTGATGAGAAGCTCAACATGACCCGGCAATGTGAGCTTGCAGCCCAGAAAGCCAACTGTATCCTGGGCTGCATCAAAAGAAGTGTGACCAGCAGGTCGAGGGAGGTGATTCTGCCCCTCTACTCCACTCTCCTGAGATCCCACCTGGAGTACTGCGTCCAGCTCTGGGGCCCCCAACATAAGAAGGACATGGACCTGTTGGAGCGAGTCCAGAGGAGGGCCACGAAGACAATTAGAGGGCTGGAGCACCTCTCCTATGAAGACAGGCTGAGAGAGTTGGGGTTGTTCAGCCTGGAGAAGAGAAGGCTCTGGGGAGACCTTACAGCAGCTTTGCAGTACCTGAAGGGGGCCTACAAGAAGGCTGGAGAGGGACTTTTTACAAGGGCATGTAGTGATAGGACAAGGGGTAATGGCTTTAAACTGAAAGAGGGTAGATTGAGATTAGGTATAAGGAGGAAATTCTTCACTATGAGGGTGGTGAGGCACTGGAACAGGTTGCCCGGAGAAGTTGCGGATGCCCCATCCCTGGAAGTATTCGAGGCCAGGTTGGATGGGGCTCTGAGCAACCTGGTCTAGTGGAAGGTGTCCCTGCCCATGGCAGGGGGGTTGGAACTAGATGATCTTTAAGGTCCCTTCCAACCCAAACCATTCTATGATAAAAATCCAACATTATGCTGTCACCTTCTATCTGAAAGCACACTCAAGGCAAAACACCTCTCCTCTCTGATCCTCTCCACTGATCTTCATTGCTTGGTCCCTAAAGGTTCCAGGCACGGAGCTTCCATTAATGTCAGTGGAAGCTCCCAAAAATGGGAAAAGCTAACAGCAACCAAAAATAGCCAGGCAGCTATGCAGCCCTAGCACAACTCCCTGCAAAAAATTTACCAGTCAGATTTTAATAGCCTGTCATTCTCCTTGATATAAAGACTATATGCTACTTTCTAGCCCCATTACATAATAATTCATCAAATACTGACTGGCATAGCAGAGGTGACCTAAGACTGCACACCCGTAATAGGCAGAATCCTACTGATAACCACTGATACAGTATTTGAAGCACTTTGAATCCTTGCAAATAGCTGCCTAGAGTCTAGCACAGAACATTCCTTTCCGTCCACTTTCCTTCCCAAAAACATTCATCTGAGAAAAGTCATTATTTCTGCATTTGACTGGAAACAAGAACTTTGGAGCACTCTCATGTTACTGTAATCATCACCACAGACCAACAAGAATATTTTGTTAGATTGTGGCTCATTCTTCAGCTCTCAAGAAATTAAGAGAGATTATAATAGCACGTTTCCATGTCAAAGGCCCCAAAGTGTGTTATAAAGAACATCAGAAAAATAAAGTAAAACAAACAGCTTACTCCTCAGTGGAACACTGCCAACTCCGAGGTGAAACACAACTGTTATAAAATAGCATGCAGCAACACTAGTGAGAAGTCTGAAGAAGAACCAGAAAGGAACACCACGTCCAGCTGACGGTAAGTTACCCTGTCTGGATTTTGATCATAGGAATGTCTAATAAATCAGCACTGCAAAAGTCTTCTACAGTATCTAATAGCAGTCCATTACTCAGTTTTCAGAAATAAAAAATGCACAGTGACTTCTTGGACCATTATTTTATGGACTATGTAGTGGTCTATTACTGGGACCATTACTGTCAGATTTAAAGAATAGACAAAAGTCACCCAAAATGGTCCAGCTACTTGAGGATTTGTGCTCCCCCTCAAACATAGATCTCTAAACTACCAGTTCACACACATCACAACATGCCATCTCTTCAATGTACTCACTTTAAAGCTACATAATTGGAAAGCCTACAGTAAGAACACCCGTGCAGAGTCAACCCCAAAAGCATACCTGCTCATGTGTCTACTGCCTCTGACCACCAGCAGAGGCTCAGAAAAAGACTGTAAGAAACAGAGGATGATTAGAGTAACCCTTGGTAATATTAGCCATCTCCTCCCAAAGGAACCCAAACCAGTATGTTTGCAAACTTTCTCAGACCAATCACACTGCAAACCCCAGAATCAAGTTGTATCCACAGTATGGGTGGCAACTTCCTTGGAGGTCAGTGAAACTGGTCTTCACAAAAAGAGAAGAAAATCCAAGTTTATGCATGTTCTGGCAGACTACATTGTCAGTAACAATCCAGAACTGGCTCGAGTTCACCTTTTCAAGACACATAATGATTATACTCTTACTTCACAATATTAACAACAGAGACAAATACTGCAAGACAAATTTTCCACAAGAGACTACTAGTTGGCCTACTTCTGTATGTCCCAATTTTGCATGTGTAAACTCTCTTGAATTTCAAGTGCAGGTGTCTACACCAAGCATATATACACACGCACAAAAGAAAAAGGTCCTTTTTTTGAAAGAGAGGTCTGTCAGGAAATTGAGGAAAAAAGCAAACAAGCTTAACATATTTCAAACTACTGCAATATCTTGTTTGCAGAGGACAACAGGGAAGGAGGAGAAGGACAATATCCATGTCGGAGCTCCATCACTCACAATCAAAATGACATATCAGCAAGACTAAAAGACTCAAAGGAGCAAGTGTATTGAAAAAGGATGAATTTTTCATTTTGTGTATGCTTAGTTTTGAGCTTGGGTTTTGGTAACAACGGTGACATTTAGGAGTACACAAGAGAAACTAACATGGTGTTCAGAGAATCGAGACAGAAGGGAATTCAATGCATAATGCGCCACTTGAAAAAACAAGTGCAAGGATAGAAGTAAAAGATGGTTTACAGAGCATAAACACTGGAGTGGCAGGCGAAGGGCAAGAGAAGGAGAGATGAAAGGTTCCAGTGAAGTTATGCAGTGATGTAAAAGGAGAAAAATACTTAAAGTAAAAGGAGAAGCACTAAAGATACTAAAAAACTGGGTAAGACATTGGCATTAACTTAGTGAGCAGTATTTCAAACAGACTGTAGGGGAGCAATCAGGACGTAATAGAAGAACAAGCGGCTGCATACAAGCCAGAAACATGTGCCTACAGTAATCCTGAGCTGTAGAAATCTGAGGGATGCTGCCCAAACACTGGTTCTGCGTGTCCCTAGCACAGTGATGAGAGATATCTGAACTATTTCTCCATAACACCACTGCAATGGACTCCAAACACTTCACACATCCTCCCTGCAAGCCATCACTGGACATATATATGGTACAGAAGAAAGCTACAGCACAAATAATACTGGACAAGCTCTAGATTTGATTGTGACTGATAGAATTTTGTTGTTCCCCTACTGAGACAATAACTGAGCACTGAGATTATGCTTTTCCTCTTCCAGATCATCACAGTTTATACCTGAAAAGAGAAGCACGCTCTATAAAGAATTTCCCTTCTATTTGGCAGGTGGGTCAGATATGCAGCATCCACTGTCCACTATACCAGAGTATGATGTGTTACCTTGACCAAATTTCATCTGTGTTGAACACTTAACCATATGAAAGATTAAACATTGAAAGACTGTAACATACACAGTGCAAACACCCTAGGGCCATAGCATTCTTTACTAATGTCTTCCTGCGTAAGGACAAGTTCTCTCCCACCCTGGGAAAACAACAGTCAGATTTCTACAGAAAAAAAATAATCATTTGCTGACACTGATAGTGACTATAGCTTCCTCCCCTCTTGAACCTTCAGCTGTTTTAACATCTTGAATCTACATCTGGCCATAAACCTGAGCATGGCACAACGTGGTATATTTCTCAACAATTATGCTGACATCAGTTTAGACAATTATATTAAAGGAAAAGGCCAGGTTCCTAGTTGATTTTATCACTTCACCACAGACTTTACCAAAGTTGATCATCCTTGACTCATCAGTGGGAACTGGTAAAGTAGGAGGTGAGAACTTGTAACGGTGCATCGCTTGTTTGGAGAAGTCCTATGGGGCCATCAGGAGTACAGCTTGCTTGCTATGCAAGGCCCCAGACACAGTATCCCTCAGAATCCCAGCTTACTTCTCCCCACCCCATACCTAGGAGGGACTCCTAAAATGCTGCAAGATGCACCTTGGCCCATAATGACTCACTATGCTGACGATACTTTGCTCAATTTCTCCTTGATACCACAGCTGCGATTGCACCTCTCAGTGCTTTGCAGGGTTAGAAGCACAGGTAGAAATTAACTGGTTTAAACTTAATCCTGAAAGGATGATGGCAGTGATGGAGACGAAAATATCCTGAGGCCCTGGGGAGCACTATAATTATGCCTTCTGTAAGAATAATTCCCATTCTTGTCCAAGTGGTTTGTAGTTTCAGGGATTTACTGGCTCTACTGCTGATCCTAGATTCTCAGAGAAAACTTCCATCTCCCACAAGCCTATGATTTCACTTCCTCGTATGCCTTTTTTACAGTCTTCTCTACCTACTTCATCCTTACACTGCTATGGTATAATAGCATTCCTAGGACCACCCCCAAAAATGACTTGAGAACAGGAGCAGAACAGGATATTTTATGGAAAAGGTCCTTTGCTGAAGTGTTCTCCGTTCACAGTCCAACGGAGCACTAGCTATATCACTCTATGCCTTCTGTGATCAGGCCTGTAATTAGAAGGTATTTGCCTCGTGGATGAGTTGAGGCTGGTCAAGAGTTTATCAGGCTCAACTGAAAGTATGGGACACGCTGGTTTTACAGGCACCCGTTATCAGAACTTGAACACTATGAACACTTATAAAGTACATACAAAACACATTCAAACATTAACCAATGTGATACTCACACAAACCAGAGCAAAGAGGTCATAGGAATTGACCTGTTTTACACAGCTATGCTCAATTCGCTGACCTGGAACAGCCTTTAATTAGGCATTTCCGTACTCTTAAAACAAACATAGAAATAACACCCTTTCACATAAATAAGAGATTTGCAAATAAGTTTTCCAAACAAAATACAGCAGAGCAAAACCCCCTGAATCCATGAGGTGCTTACGGAGAAATTAGTCATACATGCCTTTCAAGTATGGCATGGAGCCTAAAATCTCTGAGGTATTGGTATTTCTGTACTTTGGGCTTTCCTAAGAAAACAGAAACCTCAGTCAAAAAACACATTTGAAATCACTTCACTTCAGCCACCATGTTACAGTTGTGTCCTGTACAAGCTCCCACAACTTGCTGTATTCCAACCGCTGAGCATGACTAAACTAACATACAGAAAAAGTCTTATTCGTAGGAGGCTGTTCACAGGGGAATGAAGATAAATACGAAGATGCAGTAACAGGATCTAAGCAAACAGCACAAGCACACTCAAACACCCAGTTCAAACAGTAACAGCACATTCTGACCTGTTTCAAGGGAAGACCTAATTTCTTTAATGGATTAACTCCTCCACCCTCAAAGTCATTTTGCCTGTCACCTCCCAGGCTGATTCTTACCAAATACTTACAAATGTACAAATTTGTAGCCTTCAACCAATACTGACAACGCTCCCTAGCTGGCAAGAACATTCTTGCTGTCTTAGCATGACCTGCATTCTCTCTATCTCCAGGATTAAAAAAATAATAATCCTACCTCCACAGAGTAATTCTAGAGCTGAAGAACTACCAACCTGTCTTTCTGTCATGTAGAAAGGCTACCTATATTTATTTCCCTGCTCAGATCCCCACTAGACAGAGGCGATGTGTTACATCATTATAAACAAACTTACGATCCCATAATAGTCAAAGAGAGCAAAGCCTGATAACATCTTAAATGAGAAGTGTTACAGATTGCATGATCCTTAATCCAATTTAGGCAGGAGCAGAAAGGGCTGAAGGCACCAGCCTTCAAAGCAGCAACTATTTGGTTGCTTTGCAAGAAGAGCCTGAATCATGCAACGCAGCTACTGAGGTGGGCAGTAGCGTAAAAATTAAGTACGGCTGAGCTACTGGAAGATGTCCAGATTGAGCACAATCTCCATCAGCAGAAGTTCTGAAGAGTTATGACAATAAAATAAAGTTGTTTCCCCAAGAAGCAGCCCTGAGGGAGCACAGCGCCTGCTCTTCCATAAACTGGAATCTCCACTGAGCTCCATCAGGGAATCGACTACAGACAAAGGCAAAGAAGTAGGTTACTGAACTGCAGGTGAAACCTGCCAGAAAAGATCACAAAAACAGGAAAGTATTTTTCCAAGAAAGCTAACAATAGCAAAAGTCAGTATGACTCTGACGAGAAGTGGTGGACTAACAGCCCCAGAGACTTAAGTCCTCCCTCCTTTTCCCCAGTACAGCACAAGTGATCACTGCACACACTTCCTCACAGCACGTTTTTCATCAGTCTGGATGGGACAACTTCTGGAAAATTAAGTGCATTCAGTCCCTAGCCTTTATTTTGCCACAGCAAATAAGAGTTATCTATACTGGGTTTAGATGTGAAGGAGCATTTTACAGAGAACTGTTCGTCAAAAACAATTCCAGTGATTCCAAAAACAGTTAGTTAACAACTGATACCTGAAGGAATGAAGAACGTATAGCCTTGTTTCAGCTCAATTCTTTGGCATCGTTCCACCCTGTCTCCCAGAAAGATATCACTTTGCTTTCCTGAAAGAACCCATTCTTCATAAAGTTCTAGGTTCTGCAGAGTAGGTGGAATCAGCCAGAAGATCTAAAAATAAAACAAAGATTTAACTATTACCAACAGTCAACAAAAATAAATAGCTGAGAAATTCCAACAAGGTTATCATGTGTTAAACAAATGAACACGTAACACCAAGCCTGCGTTCTGCATAAAACACATGTTTTCTAGGTGCTGTACACAGAGGCACACAGCAGACAGCAGCAGCAATTAGTCCATGTGCTGGAAGTGGCAAGATAACTGTCAGTTGTCACCTCTCTTCCATGAAACATCTTACTCAGAAGATGCCTGCACAGTTTACTTTCAGTTCAAAACAATGCGTTGGTATAGTACAACTTCATTGGACTATATAGATGAACAGTATCTGTACCACAGAGATGTTCAATCTGCTGTGTTTATTTCAGTTCCCACCATATGCTGTCTATACTAGAATTGGGAAAAGCAACCTAAAACAGTAACGATGTGAATGTAGCCATACATGCTGTATATTTTAACGCTTCTGTATCCTGTAATATTTCAGTTGAGGCATAGTGTGCATGTGCATACTAAAGGAACATGGAATCTCTAAAAGGAAACAGAAGCTCTAGCTACAGAAGGAGACCTGTGAGGGCACTCTGACCCAACAAGGGTACACACAGCCACGTACTCACTGCACGACACTTCTAAACCGTGCAGCAATAACAAGCCTAAAAGCACTACCACCAACAAACAAAACATTTGGTATTTCAAATAAATCACTCAATTGTTTCATAAAGGTGAATGGTGTCCTTCTAGTTCAGCAAACTCCGTGTACATCAACAAAGCTAGCTGAAATAGACTGATCACTGACTAGCTCCCCCCCCCCCCCAAAAAAAAGAGGAAAAAGAAGAAAAATAAAGGAAAGCAACCCCTCCCCTCCATAAGAGGCACAGAGAAGTAAAAACAAGCAGCAAACAACAAGGTTCACCTACCTTCCCCCCACGGAAAACGTGATACCACACTGAAGTGCCACCAAAATCGATATGAAAATCAGTGAAGCATCCTTTCACACTCATCAAACAGTACCTGTAAGCAGAGTGAAGGACAAAAATGAATCAGTGTGAAACAGTATTTTTCACGTCTTAATTTGCAGAGGTTAACTGCATGTACGATACTGTTTCCACCAATTAAGTTTCTGCATTTATAGTACTGGGGGTTGTCTCACGAAGTAACTATAACTAGGTTTCTGCTGAAAAACGTGTATCTCCAAGGTTGAGTTTGCTATTCGTTCAACTGGAATGAAAGCTTTCAGAGTTAAGGAATGGAAAAGCATTAAAAGTTATGCTGTTCAGAAATATTTCTTATGCCATTGCCAATCCCCGGGGTGATCTGTTTAATGCTTTCCCTTCACTGCTTGAGAGACATAACCTTCTCCAAAAGTTGTACACAAATTGCTTCAAAGAGTAAAGTTTTTAAAAATCTAATTTGCTTATAAATCCTCCTGAATGTTCTTTACCTACTTGCCACTAATGCCATTTTTGCAAGGCTTGGGGGACAGAAACCTCATTTGGCAAATTAACTCCTTTTTGTTCACATTTCTAGGCATTTCTGCATCACAATACATAAAGGAACCAGCTGGCAGCATCGCTAAGTATCAAATCCACTATTTTTTACTGCCGTCTTGATTCAGGTTTTCAAAGCAGTTTAAAGTCAGCATCACTGGAAAGAGATACAAGAGCTCTCATCTCGCTGCATGAATCTCAAGCCTCCAGCCACCATCTGTAACTAATGGCCGAATTACAGCCGCCCTTCTCACTATAGGCACCTTTGCAAACGCAGGAAACACACACCACTTAACCCACTAACCTCTTTTCCTTGTTCCGGTCTCCGTTTCATGGCTTTTTTTTTTTTTTTTTTTTTTTTGGAGGGGGGTTATGGAAACAGTACCAGTACGGGATTTGTAAAAAAAAAGAAAAAAGGTTTCATTTAACTGTGTCTTTTTCTCATCACATTCAGGTAGAGAGAATCTCAGCAGTATGCAGACGGCGTGCAAAAGTCCCTCTAGATGATAGGCTGGAAAGGACCTTACCATGTGTCTGCAGAAGGCTGGCAAATCAGAGAGACTATAGGTACATAAGAGCCCGCTGCCTAGCAACCACATCCCGAGCTGGAGTTGACAGAATGATACGCAATGCTGTCATGAAGACAGTCAATTTGTGGGCTTCAAAAAAGGTCCTGCGCCTTCATCTCACAATTAAAACCTCTCCTTGTGCAATTACACGTATCTACTCTTGCCCACTCTGGAATTATTTTTATTTTATCCTTCAGAAGCAGGAAGAGAGCTTTTTCTGCCCCTGGGGTATTTCAGATGCTTCAAAAATCACAGCTAGCCAAGAAGCTGTCTAGACTCTCAATATGCTCCATTTCAAAATATGAGTCCTTCTCTCCCAAATAATTTTTTTTAAATTTCTCCTTTTATGTTTTCTCTGCCAAGATGTTGTTGATTACAAGTCAGATAGAATTTAAAAACAATAAAAGAAGCCCAGAAAGGAAGTTGCCTTTCTTCCAACCAAACTGCAAAAAGTCACAGATTGAATAATTGCTCATAAAACAAAAAAACGACATGGAAATTCTCAGTTTCTGGGCAGTGTTGAGTATTAGAGGTTCATGTTGTTTTAAAGTAAAAAATTCAAATCCTTATGGAATCAATTATTTTCAGTTTCCAAAAGGTCAGATGTAAAACACATCACACTAACAAAAATCTTCTAAGACAGTGCTACCTACCAACAATTACCCGTTCATACTAAGATATTCTGAAAGAGCATAAATGGCCTAAGCATTAGCCAGTTTTATTTGTTCCTCAGTAGTCAATAATCTAAACTTGAAGCTGTTGATCTGTTTGTATTCAGAGGGGAAATAACAGGATTGAATTCTGTGTCAAATCAAAGTGCTTAAAATTTAGTTTTGTGAGGAAACACCAAGGCAGATATAACTGTGAACATACAACTCTTCTTTTTTTTTTGTTTTTCCCCATTTTCTTGAAACTCCTCTAAACACAACAATTTCCATTCCAATAAAGGTGGTTTTAGTGAAAGAGCCACATATGGTGACTAAAAAAAACCTACAAAGCATTTGGAAAAAAAAACCTAGTTTTTCTTTCCATCCACAAATGAACCATTCCATATTTAATTTCTGCTGTTAATCTTACAGGGCTGCTTTTGTCCAGCCCGAAGAGCTACCGAAAGGCTCAGGAGCCTGAAAAAGCAATCTTCTGCCATATAGCAATCTCCCTTGTTGCCAGTCTGGCACAACGCCTTTGCATTGACCTCTACAGCTTCCTCTTCCAATGTACACCGCAGTCACATGGTCCCAGCACAGCTCCATGCCACAGCTAATCTTATACACGGCTCGGCTCCAACCTCAGCAAGCGGCTTCTCATCACTAACAGCTGCTAATCTAGGGGACAATTCAACTTTTCAGGTTTTTCCGTAACAAAAAAAAAAAAAAAAAAAAAGGAGGGAAAAAAGCGCCATAGCACAGCATCCATGTTGAAAGAAATCTAGAAACTACATCCCACTGCGTGCTCTGGTCACAGCTCTCTGCCTTCAGCGCTCTGGGCCAGAGCAGGTAACGTGGGTTACAGGAACACAACCCCAAGTAGGGCATGGGGAGACAATCTGACCAGTTACACCCTGAAAAAACAGGCGATGCAGAAGATGCCCCAACTTTAATTTTTTTCACAACTGCTACCACATCCAATCCCTGCATACTCCACTTTATCTCCCTGCACAGCCTCAGTTAGGGTTTTAAAACATGCAGCTGCTTGTAATCTGTTGTGGGGGAGCTTCCCTTCCCCACAAGGAAGGGAAGTTCAAGTTAATGTATTGTTATTTTGGAGGAAGGATTTGTGGTGTGGGGGAAAGGGAAAATTTCCCCCCAAAAATCTGGGGAAATTTGTTAAGAGAAATGATGCGAAGAAATATGGAGTAACCTGCAAACTCACAGGGAAGAACAAACACAGAGATCCCAAAAAAAAAGAGAGGGAGATGATACAAATGAAGCTGAACCACTAAGCAAACACAGAGCACTGGGAACACAGAAACAACACAGAGACGCCGCTCCATAAGCCAGTGCAGATACCACACTCCCAGGCAAACCCACAATGCACTCGCCACGCATAGCTACAAACCCGCAAGCAAACAGAGAAACAAAGACAGCGACAGACACGCCGGGATGCGAATGCACACACGCGCAGGCACACACACACAGGCAGGGGAACGCAGAGGCGCAACGTACATGCACATGAACTCGGGGGAGACGCGCGAGCACACGCAGAGGCAGCATTACCCTGAGCTTAGCTCCTTTTCTCTCGCAACAGATACAGCGCACCATTCAGCTCTATTCCCTCTGGCATTGCAAGGGCTCCCCTGCCACTGAGCTCAGCCCATAAACCACTCCCAAACCCCAGCAGAGGCTTCTGTTTTTTGTTCGGGCCAATGAGAAAAGTATAGCTCACTCTTCCTTCCTCCCAGGAGCAGCGCCGGCTGGTTGAAATCCCTAAGCCTGAAACCGAATACCACAAACCCATGAGCCAACTGCAAGTGCCAAACCAGGGAAAAGGAGCAGGCCCTGCTCTGTGCGTTCGCTCGCTCGCTCTCCCCTCTCCCCCAGGCCGGAGAGGTGCTCCCAGGCGTCGGACGAGGGAGGCTGCGGCGGGCCCCCCCGGCACCCCGGGGTCCCCTTCTCCCAGGCCTCGCCTCACAGCATCTGGAAGAGGGAGCTGGAGGGGAGAGAGCAGGAAACAATAGCTACCTTTGGGCGACTCCTCACGCTAACGGCCTGACCCGCACTGAGCAACACTCCCACACTGTGGCCCTGTAACCGAAAGCCACAAATTACGCCGCAAGACAAAAGAAACCATTGTCACCCGGGAGACA
>NW_008824469.1:973675-983191 GCF_000699105.1 Pygoscelis adeliae
GGCTGCCCGTGAGGGAGGGCCCCTGCAGCACCCACCTCCGGCCGCCGGGGCCGGCTCTGCCCATCGAGGGGCCCTGCGGAGCCCAGGCCAGGGTGGGATGCGTACCCGTGGCCCTGCCGGGGACCTGCCTCCGCTCCCAGCCCCACAGCTTTCCCGCAGGCACAAACGCGCCGGGCCCCGTTCCCCCCCTCAGGAGCGGGGCAGCCTGGCTGTGGTAACCAGCGCTTCCAGGAAGAGAGTTCAGCACTTCCAGGCTGAAGTAAAAGCAAACCACCGCCTATCAAGACCAAATAGTAACTAATGATTAAACACGGTGCGTGCACCAGGCACTTCAAAAGCACATGAAAGACCCGGTTCCTGCCCTGAGGGGGTTACGATCTGAGTCAGTCAGGCAAAAACAACACCTGAGATAAGAGAAAGCCTATCTTCCGTGATGCACCTCAGCCTGCACCAAAGATTTTGTGAAGCGACTGCAAATTACACCCACAGATCACGCTGGGACCAAAGTAAGTGGCAACACTTTCCTGGTCCCAGCCCTGCCCCAGTCCCATCCGAGGTGAAACACCGAGCTCCGGTGTGCGCGGGGTGGGTTCACACCTGA
This sequence comes from Pygoscelis adeliae, assembly GCF_000699105.1. Classification (NCBI taxonomy): domain Eukaryota; kingdom Metazoa; phylum Chordata; class Aves; order Sphenisciformes; family Spheniscidae; genus Pygoscelis; species Pygoscelis adeliae. The sequence continues at coordinate 974,277 of NW_008824469.1, forward strand.
GCGTGCCACTGCCACAAGTGGGGACTTCACAGGGAATGTGTTTTTTATCTTCCAGCCATCAGATTTTTGGCATGAACAGCCCACGTAGAGGATCACCAGAATGGCACCCAGCTACCAGCTTAGGCTGCCTGCTGGGAAGGTTACCTTTGAACTGTAAGAATGAACTGTAAGAATGAACTGTAAGAATGAACTGTAAGAATGAACTGTAAGAATGAAGAGGCTTTTTTTGAGGCTTTTTTTTTTTTTTTTGAAATTGGAAGCTTAAATTTCTGAGAAGGTGCCCACCGCCACAAGGAAATGAACCAAGCTGCCAATTCACAGCGAGCTGGGCCCGTCTGCCCCTGGAATAGCATTTTGTTATCGGTGAGAACACAACTCGTTTCTCCACCCTTGTGACATGGCTGTTCAGCTCCAGGCTCACCACAAACCATTTTAAATACCGGTGCTTATTTCAGTTACATGTGTGATGCTCACTGCAAGTCCTCCAAGCTCTACACAAAGGAGAATTTGAGACTAACACACTGACTTGAAGACATGAGATTTTATTTACTTTGCTAGCTTGGAAAGTTTTAATGAGAACTTGTGCTTGTTGGTCTAATTTTCTTGTACTTAATTATATTTATAGAGCGGTTTTGTATCAAAAGCAATTCACAAATGACATACAAAGTGCATACGAGTATCTCACATGCATAAAACAGCGCCAGGTTGCGTTGCGGGACCTGCGAGCTCGTTCAATTCAAAGGGAAATCTGTGTCTCCAGAGGCACACCCTCAGCTTCTAATTAGACCACAGCTCAGCAGAGCATTTTAGCATCTGTTTAAATCCATCCCTACTTAGTAAAGGAATGAATAGAAAGGAATGGATGGCTGAATAACAGCCTAGGAGAGGGAAAATAGGGCTGACTGAGTACATGGTAACAGAGCAGCATCCTTTTGTGAACAGGTAGTTGTTTCACAGAAGATACCCCATCCTTAATTGAAGAGTAGCAGCGATATAAAGACCTATTATAGCAGTGCTTAGATATTTTAAGTAATAGGAAGAATTTTGAAGGCAAGAAGGGTGTAGTAGTGACTGAGGCTTTCATTTTCTTTTGTTCCATAGCACAAACTTTATCGAGTTGTTAGAAGTGCCTGTTACTATTTCTATAGCCATCATGTCCTGGCACACTTGCTATTTCACTGCCACTGCTTTGCAAATAGTCTTGCAAGGCTACAAACACAAAACCTAGTAAACAGAAAGGATAATAATTTCAGCGGGGCAATCTGTTTTGATAAATGAGAAATCAAATTAGTACATTTTTTTTGTTTGGTTCAGGCTCAGCTGTATCCAGATTGCTTCAGTCCTGGTTGAATTTAAACAGAGAGCTAAATCTGAGCTTGTTTTGAGATACCTGAAAATGGTTATGGTGCACCCTGATGAAAGGAAGCAGTTCTGAGCCCAGTTCAGTTTCGTTTTGTCACAGTTTTCTACCCTTAGGATTTGCAGTACCACAGACATCTGAGGCAATACAAGAAGCTTCTGCCCCTAAAAGCTGATGTTACAACAGCACTGCCTTTTCCTCCTACCCTGGCTCCTGGTTACACAGCATGCTGCCCTCCCTCAATCAGGCTCCCGTGTTTGTGAGGCCCTTCGCAGGAACTTGCACCCAGGGATGTGAAAGAGGGGAGGCAGGAGCAGGCTTCCTCAGTAGCAATGAGCTGCTCGCTCTGCTCACCTGGTGCCTCGTAGCCCTGCACCTTCCGTGAACTGTAGAAGGGGTTTGTCAATGATCCCACTGCTGTGCTTTTTTTCCACACTTCTGCACTGCCGTTCAGTTGGCGCAAGCATTTATGCAGCCGTGTGGTGGTTTGGATGGCCTGAAAAGTAACCAATTTTTCTTCTTTATTTCTGAGTCGCTTTTCAGCCAGACCAGTCCCCAGTCCAGTTTACTCTGCAGCTGCACAACGGCATGTTCTAGCAATGAGGATGGGACAATGTGGGCATGGGACTGTTTTTTCAGGGGCAATGCCAACTTACATCAGTTTGAAGTTTGTCACACTACAATCTCAGCTAGCCATCCCCTTGATTTCTCCTGTTGTCTTACTGCTTAAGAGGTAGTACTTCGAAAGTTTTACATATTTTTGACGTAAACCTTTTCCCCACTTAATTCAGTCCTCTAAGACTCCTATTAGGTAAGTAGTCACTTACTTACAGACAGAAAAACAACCTCATTACCCAGAATTTTTTTAACAAGTTAATGGTGCAAGTCCAAGTGAAAGCCAGGGCGGTCTCCAGCGCGCGTAGTGCTCCTGGTAACCGAAGCAGCGCAGCAGATGGAGCGTTTTCTAACTTCACTCCCAGCACGGAACTTGACGTGCAGGAGCCAAGACACACACATTTGTGTCTGGTAATGCCATCTGTGTCTGCAAAACCGCAACGCTTTCGCTGGAGTGCTTTTTGTTTGTAGGGAACACGTTAATGGTGGGTATCACATACTGCAAACTCTTAGTATTATGAGAATGCTAAGAACAAGAATGAAATGAAACAATCCAATTTCTGAGCAACGAGAGTCATTAATAAAGCATAGGAATATTGACGATTCGCATAAAAGAATGGACAGCATGAAACAAGTGACAGCACTGACATTTAGCTCCACAGTTGAACACGATCTCTTTAATAAGGGCTTATACCCTCTGGGTACTCACAGCAATAGCTGGGACTAGTATCTACACAGGAAAGGGTCAATCTGAATTTCCAAAGATGGAGAAAGCTGATCTCTTGAGGTGTTCCTATTTAAACTGGACAAGTTCATGGAAGAGAAGTCTCTTGAAAGGCACTAAGCACACAGAAACCACTTCCACCTCAGGCTAGACCCTGCCTGAACTGCAGACAGTGGAAGTTCAGAAGATAATTTTAAGGGGCGGCATAATTTTATGCTCAGACTCTTCTTACACTCCTCCCAGGGCATCTATGACAGCAGCCAACAGCAGACAGGTTACTGAGCACCACGGATCTTTGTTCTGATCCAGCACAACTTCTCTTGTGCTCCTAGACTATCAATGTTTGTTATTGCTTTTATCTTTGTTGCTTCTTCAGACTGATGAGGGGTTTGTGCCAACAGTGCTGTAAATCAGCTTTCTCTAGTCTTTATGCTAGATGATGCTCACTAGCAACATCCTCATCACTCCAGCTGCATCACCCTTGCCTTTAACTCTCATGCATGGTAACTCCTTTTCCCCACATCAAACTCTATTGTCACATTTCAAGCGCTTACAGTCTTTCACTGTTTAGCTTCCCTCTACCTATCACATCTACTAGTTTATCAAGCTGTCAACCTCCACCTTCACTTTGGCAGTGACAGCAACCTCAATGGCTCTGTGTCTGCTTCTTCATCAGGCATCTCCTTCCTTTCTACCAGGCCATCCCCCACACATGGGAAAAGCTCCATGTCAAAATCTGTTGAATCGCTACTTCTCTAAAATCCCTCTTTGAAACCTACCATCTGGCATTTCATGATGCAAGTAGTGAACTGCAAGAATATACTCTGCTTTTTCTGCTAGATTCTGTTAGTCATGTTGCTACCTTATCCTTTAAACCATCTCTGCCTTGTTTTGTTTACTTGCCTAAATTTTTTTCAGCATCTGGAGTAAGCTTGCTCTAGGAAAGGGATAATTTTCTTTACTTCTTACCTTGTACAATCCATGAATCCTGAAGCCCTGAATCATGATTCAATTTCTTAGCTCTAGCAGATTATAAATAATGTTATTTAGTAGACTAACCAGTTGGGAAGCAACTTGCCTGGGTTCTATTTTCTGCTCTTGCCACTGGCTTATTGTGTGACCTTGGGCAAGTCACTTAGGACGTTTCCAAATGCCTATGTGAAATTTGGCACTCCTATCCATATCTAGTTACCCTAACAAGCAGCTTACTCTTTTCAGAATGATGGAGTATCTTTAGCTTTCACTGAAATCAATGGTCCTCTGAGTATATCGTAGGACCAGGCTTCCTCATGATGCCTGCCACAGAGGCTCTTCTATTGTGGAGACCTTTACCTTCCAAAATGTTTTTTACAGAATGAGAGTAAATCCTGCATATCACTTTCTGACCGCACACTCCGTTGTATATGTTAGTACCAATCTATTTTAGACATTACAGTTTGGAAACAGTTCTGAGCAATTTGCAAAATGCTAGAGGTCAGTTCAACAGCAGAGCCTGGGATGCCGCCGGCATTAGGTCTGGCCAATAGAAAATGCCTCCACAACAGAAACAGCGGCGAGGGGCTTCCAGGTTTATATGGTGTTCATCAGCCATACAGGTCAATAGCTATTATATCATTAACAGTAACTCCTATTTCAGTTATACTAATTCCTATGAAACTTACAGTGCACATTTTCAGGCCCTCAAAGTAATTTCTTTTTCCAATCATCACATAGAAACAGCTTCAAGGAAGAGATTCAAACAGAAGAAACAGTGAGGTGAGGTTATACTATCACAACTTGCCCAAAAACTAGAGTTGAGATAGGCAGAAGCAGAACAAACTGCTCTTGTATTCGGTCTCAAACCTGCCCTGAGTGGGTCCACTGAAACAAGAAACGCAGCCTATATAGTCAGTCCAATATTTGATCTTTCTCTTGAAAAAGTCAACAGAAAAGTGAACTGGCATGAAGGGCAGCGACAGAGTTTTGGGGGAAACACACACCTATTAAAAATGGACTTCAAGTTCATTTCACAAAACATCTCTCATCTAATAACTTTTCAGCCATTAGTAGTTTAGAACCTGGGAAGGATCTGAACCCAGCCTACAGAAGTACCTCGAATATACTGTGTGAACTGTATGACATATCTGTATCCTAGGAATTTATTTCTTTGGGGAGCACTTTTGGAGAATTTACTATTTAAGGTCAGTCTGCCATTTTCAAAACAGAGTTGCTCAAAACTGAGAAATAAAAATGCACTTTTCAAAGGGGTTTGATTAAAGATTGTATTCAGCAAACCGTAGATTATTTCTCAATTAAAAATATTTAGAATAAAATGTGTTGAAAACTTCTAAATATTAATATTTAGAACAGAATATTCCTCTCTTAAAGACTGTAACCACAGCCTTTAAGAACATGAAGTATCCATAAAGCTCTCAAATACAAAATTGTTCTCCTTAAAAGCTGGTACAGTCCATCAGTAGGTATTACACAGCTCAAGCAGGTCAGCCACACCAACACCCCTTCCTACTCACTGAAAAATAAATAAATCCTTATTGCCTCTCCTACCAGCTTTGGAGTTCAAAAGGAATTAATCAAAGAGGTCAAGAGTAGAGCTTTTTAAATACTTAAACAAACTTACTTTTTCACTTTGGGGTATTTCATCTCTGAAATAGCATTGGTAGCATCCGTCTGTCTCTCCTTCAAATGCTGTGGCCACATATTATCCACCCAGTCGACTAAGTCCACCTGAAAGCCCCACCAAAATCAATTGTTAGTTACTGAACACACAGTAGGATATACTCCTGTTGGCTAAAACTCTAACAATGACAGCAGCAGACCGACACAAGCTCATAAACAGCAAGAACCTTGCTGTTCAGCAAAAGTCCTATGGACCCAACTTGTAAAGCACAGCACTTCATCACCACAACTCAGCCCTTCACAACCCACAGCAAGGAGAGTTCTGCAGTCCATTTAACTGGGTGCAAATTCTGACCTATGGGCACCTGTGAGCACCTTCTCTTGCAGCATCACCTGCTGTCTGTCTTCAAATGCATTTTTGTAGCCAATAGCCTAGAAACTGCATTTATTAACATTAAAATACAAACATAAAAGAGATTATACTGTTCCAATAACTTACATTTCAAGGAACATTAACACCATCGTTCTGGCCAAATTCTCATCTGAGTAATCACATTATCGCCTACTGTGCATTTCCTTCATCATTCTACTTGAGTATAAATTCACCAAACTTCTTGTCCAAAAGCCAAACTTTTAGGAAGTGTGGGCAGGAGAAAATAGCAAAAGCTGAGCAATTGGAAACATACTGCCAGCAAGGTGAGGAAGAGATAGAAACCGAGGATTGTTCAGGGATACTGAAACACAGCTCCTACGCTGGGTGCCAGAGCACAAACTGCAATCTGTCCATCACAGCCACAGCAAGGACAAGCCTGTGACTCACTCTTTGGTCTGTTTTATGATGGAGCCTGTGTGAGATATCCAGAACACTCCCTTCTGGTTATGCAAGTGGATCACATGTGCCAGGTCTCAAAACAGAGGAAAACACCAGTCAACTTGGGAAGTCCAACAAAGCAGGCTGTAGTGCTGCGTTTGGCCACAGTGGGGCTGTAAATCCTGACCCAGCTCAAAAAATCGTGATGTGTGAATGAACCTCCATTTATGGGTCAATAAGGACTGCAAGACCTATCCCAGGCATTGGTGACAAAGCTGTCCTCTGACTGTGTGCAGCAAGAAGGGAGAAGTCCAATTCAGTCACGGTTAGCACCCCACTTTGCCTCCTGACTGCTAATTCTTTTTAAAGGCCCACCCAAGAATGTTATTCCTATGAGTCAACTCAACTGTTTGTATCCCCAGAGGATTTTCATAATAGGGCAATTAGCACATGAAATTCTTGCAGACTGGGGCTGACCCCATCTATTTCTCCATCTGCAGCAGGTACTGTTGATAACACACAGTACTTTGAGAAGATGCAAAGGGAGATAATACAGGCAGTAGAAATAGTACCAATTCCATGAATATCACAGTTCTATGTGAAAACAAAATGGATGGTTACTGCCCTGATTCTGAAAAAATTCCCACATCCTGTTACTGCAACCTACAGTCTTTACACAACAGGGAACATGAATCAAGTATTTGTGCCTTACGTGGGCTCAAAGAGCTCTGCAGAATTCAAAGGATCCACTTATACAAACATAGTATTCAACTAGTAACTGACTTTATGTACTGGACTTTCTCTGAGCCCCTAGCACCTTCTCTTCTATTCCCAAGCACCTAATGGGAATGCAAATCTCTCTTTCAGTGTGATCTAAATATCCCTGGTTTTACAAACAATTGAGCACTCAGGCCATATTAAACAGATATGAAGTATTCATTTACATGTGGTAACAGGTACCTAATTGCATTTTTCAGTCCTGAGCACCCAGGAAATTTACACAGATGTTTTAAAAGCTCACCAAGCATGATGTGCTTGGGAAAACCGGGATCAACTGAACCCCAGAAACTCCCCAGAGCACTTCCAAACTGCCCACTAGTGTCTGAATGACAGCAAAAACCTACACAAACTTCTAAATATGTGCTTAATATTCGTGATATGTGCATAACAGAACACAAAAGCCTACTTAAGAATTACTTCTACAAATCAGCAATTAGAGCTTCCATCTATTTTTGACCTGTTCAGGCATTAAGTGTGGTGTTTATATTGTCTGCATAGGCAAGAGATGTCCCCAGCAAAAAAAACTACTGGTATAACTAGAACAGCATGTAGAAATGAGAAGGAGAAAAGTGTCTGAAAACAAAACATCATAGAGCTATAGTTTCACACCCAGCAGTGCCTTGAGCATCCAGTGCCATGAGCAGATTCAGAAGGAACAAGCAGCACACACGTTCTGCTTTGAGAAGTCCCGTTGTTCCCTGATCAACCAGGACCAATGCCCAAAGTCTCTGCCTAGTCCTGAGGAGACACTCTGAAACCTCCAATGCCATTTCCTCCATCCCCGTGTATTACTGAATTGATGCTCTAATCCTCACCCACACATGGCTACATTTTAGTGATAAATGAAATCATCCTTATTAACAAGGTCACAGTTTCACTGCCAGTGACTCCATTGGGAAATGAAATCACAAGATTTTTTACCTTTAAAAAATGTGTACAAATCTACCCCCTTCCTCTGACGCTGCCAATTCTGACATAGCAGTAATTATGCTGATTTAATTATGTATAAATTTCTACATTTAATACGTGTTGTCAAGTTTTTTGCTTTGGAGCCCCCTGAACATTTTTTCGTTAAGAGGAGGGTTCATATATAAGGAATTTAAGCTTCCTGATAATAGCTTTAAATTTCCTCCTCCTTAGAGGAGGAAAAACAATAGACAGGTATTTAATTTTGGATGGAATTTCCCCTAAATACCTTGAGAAAAACTGGGTATCTGTGCAAATTGCATGATTAAGAGCTCATCAGGTACCTAATTCCTGTAAATTAAGTTCCACTGTCAGGGAGACCAGCTTTCTACTCGCATGAAAACAAGATCCTAACACTAAATGGACAGGAGTTACAGGTACTTCACATCACCTTGTTTAAACTCCATGTTTTATTTCTTACAAAGCAATCGATCAGCTTGTATTGGGTCTGGCTGAGATGGAGTTAATTTTCCCCCTGGCAGCCCTCATAGTGCTGTGCTTTGTATTGGTAGCTAGAAAGGTGTTGGTAACACACCAGTGTTTTGGCCGCTGCTGAGCAGAGCTTGCACAGCATCAAGGCTGGCTCTCCAACATTTCCCCCCCTCACCAGTAGGCTGGGGGTGGGCAAGATCTTGGGAGGGGAGATAGCCAGGACAGCTGACCCAAACTGACCAAAAGGGATATTCCATACTACATGGCGTCCGCTCAGCAATAAAAGCTAAGAGAAAGGAGGAGAAAGTAGGGGCATTCATTATTTATGACGTTTGTCTTCCAGAGCAATCGCTACGCATACTGAAGCCCTGCTTCCCGGGAAGTGGCTAGACGTCGCCGGCTGATGGGATGTAGAGAATAAATCTTTTGTTTTCCTTTGCTTCCATGCATGGCCTTTGCTTTTGCTTTATTAAACTGCCTTTATCTTGACCCACAAGTTTGGTTGGGTTTTTTATTTTTCCCCATCTTATTTCCCCCCCTGCTCTGTCCTGCTGAGGACGGGAGTGATAGAGCGGCTTGGTGGCACCTGGTGGGCAGGCCACGGCAACACC
>NW_008824469.1:985114-990085 GCF_000699105.1 Pygoscelis adeliae
TGTTTTTAAGATTTGGTTTTATTTCTCATTATCCTACTCTGATTTGATTGGTAATGAATTAAACTAATTTCCCCAAGTCGAGTCTGTTTGGCCCGTGACGGTAATTGGTGAGTGATCTCCCTGTCCTTATCTCAACCCACGAGCCTTTCATCATATTTTCTCTCCCCTGTTCTGCTGAGCAGCAGAGTGATAGAGCGGCTTTGGTGGGCACCTGGCACCCAGCCAGGGTCAACCTGCCACAAAGCTGAAAATAAACACCATCACCACAGCATCCCTTACCACATTGGGGCGCTTGACAATGTTCTCCAGCTTCGTGTGACTGAACTCCAGGCTGATGACATTGTAGAGCTTTTCACGCTGGGCCTCCGGCGTTTCATAGTATCTCACAAATTGAGACATGCTCATTTCAACACCTTTCTGCGTGTTCACATCCATCACATCCACTATCCGTCGGCTTCCTGCAAACACACAGAGACACTCTCAAAACATTTACCTTTGCTTTATTTATATATGTATATACATAATATATATATATTATTATATATATATGTATAAATTCTCAACAACTGCAGGGAAGCTGTTATTAGAGGGTGAGAGACCAGCATCAGTCCCTCTACAGGTCCTGAGCAGCTCCAACAGTGAGCAGGGAACTATCTTGGAAATGGACTTTGTGCCCAGTATGACACTGAACAAGTCACTTGGTGTCTCTGCTTCATAGAGATGGAGAGTTTCCTCCTTTACATGAATTGACATGAACAGAAGTACATTAAAAACTATGAAAAAGCGATATAATATGGTAGCAGGGGGCATGCAAGACAAATAGCTCTCCAAATCATACTCTGCAATTTTCTAAACATCCATATGCGTCTCAAGATGCTTTTACTCATGTACAAAAATTATCCATAAAGACCAAACTGGCTTGCGTCACCGGATGCTATAAACTGCTCAACACCTTATACAGATTGCTGAGCATTCTCAATTCCAGTCATCGTCAGTAGAGATGAAAGCACTAAATGCCATAGAAGAGTGAGACCCCACTTTGGATCTCAACAAAAACTACAGGACATACTTCCAGCTTCTCGAGTGGCAGACATACAAGTCTCATTAGCACCAGAACGTTGAACAGCAGTTTTAGTCAAGCCTTCAGCTTTACACAGATTAATCCACAATCTTCTCTTTGGCCAACTGGAAGGTTTCACCTCTCCCAGCAATTTCATCATCCTAATTAGCAGTTCATTTGTGCGTGAGCGAATGGGAGCCCATGAGAGACATGCCTCATTTCCAGGACAGAAGGATTCCAGCAAACAAACTCGCAATGCTTCCAAAAAATCACTTCAAAACCATTTTCATTGCTGAAGAAATAACTCGAAATAAATTGCATTAAAACAAAATGGAGGGCCGATATATGCCATCAGAGAGAATTATTAATAATTACAGCACCTGGCCTATTGTGTGCTTGGGAGCAGTATTTCAGCAAGAACGATAGTTTGGATTGCATCACTCCATTAAAAACATCCTTAGCCACTGATAGCAATGACAGTGACAGATGTGATAATGATTCTGGAAAGGAACTCAAGACCATAAAGCTTTGTAATCAAAACGAAAAATTTATACAGTGTAAATCTGGAATAGTCCCACTGGCCCGTCAGTCAAACTCTTCACTACAAGGCCGGTGAACAGGATTTCATCCTTAGTCTGAGCTCAGGACTGTACGTAGTGTTGCCACCTTGAGGCAGGATGGGGAGAAAGTTTAGTTACACGTGAAAAAGCAAGAGTCCTTAAATTTGGTATTTGCATGTTTGAAACAACATACATAAAACCTAGTTTTGGGTTGGGCTTTTTTGTTGCTTTTTTAACTGTTAACTTTATTATCTGGGGGGGGGATAGTCTTTTTTCAACTCAATAGGTTAGCAACTGGGGTGAAATCCTGTTAAACAGCCCCTGAATAAAAGCCAGCCTGATTTCTGGCTTCCAGTGCCTGGGGATTAAAGCAGTGGCTACAGCCCAGAGGGGTTAAGTACACAGATACTGAAAAATTATATTTGAAGGACTGTGTGCCAAAGTCTAGGATCTGCCATATTATAGTCTAGGTTTATCTCAGCTTTGCTGGAAGTGACCTTGTACAGCCTCTCAATTATCCTTTCTGAAAGAAAAATCAGCAGTTACTTGATGAATTAAAAGTATGAGGCCTAGTTCAATAGCAGGTTTGTTAAATGTACATGATTATCAATTACGGGCAGAAGAGCTAAGATTTGAATTGATAGTCTCTTGACTTCCAAATTAGAGAGTAATTTGAGGGGATGTTTTTCTCTTAAACCACAGTACTATCAAACAAGCCTGTACATAATGATTCCTGGAATACTGCTCGCAAAATTTGAGACGTATAATTACAGGTTAACAGCCTCCTGCTCGCTGCCCACTTCCTAGTGGTTCTGGCTTACTGCCAACTTTATCTATTCTTTTCTGAAAAGATTCAGCTCTTTCTTCTATTTCCTGCCCCTAGAAGAAGGTTAAAAAATATCCAGAAGGGGAGACAGGTAAAGAACAAGGGAAAGCAGCATGCTGAGGCTCCAAAAAGCGGTGACAGGCTGAGAGAGCTCAGGTCAGGCTGGATTTCTGAACATCTCCAACATGCACTTTACTTGATGTACCATTTCTGTTAACTATTTCCTAGATATCCTCTTGCCACACTCTCGCCCTGCCCTCTAAGAAGGGATCCCACTCAATTAAGCCCAATGCAGGGCACCAAGTCCTAGCAGGATCTCAGCAACCCTGGAAGCCTCTTGCCCTCGAATGGACCATATTCCTCGCTTCAGCTCATCACTCACTGCACATGGATTAACATACACCTGGATCCCTAGCTGGCAAAGCGCATCTCTTACTGCTGACATGGGAAGCTTCAGTGAACCATGCATCACCTCATCCTTGACTTCCCAGGATTTTTTTCCAATATAACTCTTGACCGGCGAACGCCTGGATAGTGCAGAATTAAGAGGCGTTTCCTCTCCTGCAGCAGATGTGACTCAGAGGCAAAGTGGTGATGCTAGGGTTCACTGGAGGGCATTTTACAGCCTAAAGAAGAAACGTCTTCCTCCTCTACTGCTGCTTACTCATCAAGCACAAGTGAATCCCCAAAGGATCACAAAAACAGTAACTAAGAAACAAGCTAGCACCATCTTTGACAAGAGGAACAGACAAAAGCAAGAAGGAGAGGGAAGAATCAGTTGCAGAGATGTAAGCTGGAAAATCAAATCAATTGCGAAGTGCTACTTTAGAACTATGCTTCATTTGAAAGCTTAAAAAAAAAAAATCAAGCTACTCCAGCCCACATATTAGTAAAATCCGCAGTAAAATTAAGGGGGGGTAATAGCATATATAATATCTGTTCCCTTCATTTAGAGGCCTAGTGACCGAGATGCTGTAAAGGTTTTAACAGATTAAATCCTACAACATTGCTGTATGCTGCAATATCATTATTTTTTTCACATAGAAACGAACACCTGGAGGAAAAATGACTTGTGCAGAGTCCCTGCCTCCCACTGCCCACCCTGTACAAGTTGGTTTGGTACGGAGGTTTGCTCCTCACTGTTCTGGGCTTCTCGGCAAAAATATTTTGAGAGCAACAGGGAGGCAAATCTTGGCCTCTAGTCAGAAAGAGAACTGCACTCCATGAATGCAAGTTACACAGGCACCTTGCCTGCATCAAGCAAACGCTTTCACAAATCATAGCTTCACCAAGTCCACCCCAGAGACAGACTTCAGGAGTGACGTGCTCCAGCTCTGAAGTCATTCAGCAAAGCTCTCATCGATCTCCCCTGCAGCATTTGCGCCCACACTTTGCTTCGTGTATAGAACATTGTAATGATCTGCCAAAGAGGGAACAGTGAATGGGAAATTCTGGGACTATAATAATCTCCAACAGTTGCTGCTTCCCATTTCTCAAAAGGTGAAGCACTGCCTTCCCCTGCCTTGACCTGAAACAGCTTCATCCTTTCCCCTGACGTGGATTTAGCATTGATATTAGGAGCATTGGAAGCGAGAGGTGGTCCATAAGCAAAGCAAACATGAACCACACAGTAGAATACAAAAAATGCACAGAAAGTGTGAATCAGGTGTGAAAATTACACCAGTGTTTTCTAGGCTGCTGTCTCTTCCCCACGGCACCACTGGCAGGAGAAGGTACAACACTCCCACCGCAGAGGAAAGAAGGAATGTCCTTTCTGTAAGAATGATTATCAAGCCTGTCCATTAGGAGGATAAAGCTACCTTGGGGAATTATTTTAACCCTTTGTGACTGAAGTAAGGTCTGTGCCCAAAGTACAGTATGGTGTCTACAACCAGAAGCCAACCTCAAATGCAGAGGGATAGACCTGCTGGTCCTTTCTAATCTTTATGCTTCTTACTGGGAAAAAAATCCTTGGTTTGTAAAGCAGGATTTTTGGCAGAGCCTTAGGAAATCTGCTAGCTTTACTAGCAGGTTAATTGTATCTAAAGACTGAGGCTTTGACTTGCATCCTGGTTAATCCCGCTGGAGCTCCTGGAGCTGGAAAGCACGTATTCTTCTGCTACCCAGAGGAGACTGTTCTGATATTCCATACTAACTCGGAGGGCCAAGAATCAGAGCAGAAAGTCCTTGCTCAAGTGGAGCTGTTCACAACATTCCCTGCATTTCAGACCCAGGGCAAGAACAACTTAACTTAAGAGCGACACATTCCCTGCATTTCAGACCCAGGGCAAGAACAACTTAAGTTAAGAGCGACACGTACCAATACCATCGCTCCCAGATCCACCAGAGGGCACAGAAGAACAAAGGGAAACAAGAGTCCAGCTCGGACACTTGCACACATCTCTCCCACACGTCTCCCAGTTAGTTTTCTCACCTAGCATTTTCCCCAGCACAGGCTGGTCCACCATGAAACAAGTATCCCCAAGCCATCCAGCTCCCCCCTTGCAGTGCTCTCTGCCTTTCCC
>NW_008824469.1:990131-1001593 GCF_000699105.1 Pygoscelis adeliae
AGCTCCCCAGCACATGCCATGCTGGCTGCAGAGCGGGAGCCTTTTCAGTGGGGTTAAATTATTTCCTTCTTATGGAGATGTAAAGCTACAAGTACCTGACATGTACCTTCCCCCTCCTTCCCCTCTTCAGTGTCTGCAGCTTTATCATTTGGTATAAAACTGCCAAATTGCAATAACCCATGTTATTAGTTTCTTTCACGCCACAAAAGGTAAGGTATTTAGAGCATGTCCACAGGAAGAGCTTAAGCCAGCAAAAAGTCTTAAGCCTTAATGCTACAGGACTAGACTAAAGAAAGAGGCTCAGGGCAAATAATGTGTTTTAGTGGCATTATATAGAGTCAATTAGTATCCTTACCTCTACCCAAAACATAAACTCTAATTTTCAGCGATTCTTTGAAACTTCAGTCAGTGAAAACCACATGGAAAAAAAATTTCCATATACAAAGAAAAATTTACTTTTAATTTTTATACAGTATCCAAATGCATTAAACTATAGTACAAGCATAATCCAGGTAGCTGAAAAGACAGAGCTAGCACACAAAGAACAATTACAGAAAGGAAAATAATACAAGTTCTAAGGAAAGTGGGTAGGGATATAACTTTGTTGAAAATCTTATGCTGTATTTATCTATCAAATCTATTTTAAGACCGTTGATCGTTTCCTAAAACGTCTCAACATAAAACATATTTAACAGTAACAGATAAAATATAGGAAAAATGTTATAAAAACTAAGTAATTTCATGTTAATAGCATTTTATAGTATCATTGTAATCTACACTATCAAGAGCATCTTTGCATACTAAGAATCCTACAGAAATTAAATGATTTCGTTAAGTGACATGTTAATCTGGCAATAGCAGAGTTCTTTATTTTCCAAAAGACAAGTACAAAGGACCATTGATTGGATCAGTGCAATCTATTCTCCTTTTATTTTTAGGAAAGCTGCCTCTGACGCAGGACCACACCCCAACAAGGAAAGGACAATTTAGGTTTTTATGGCCCTATTTACATTGTAAATTCCAAGCTAGACTTTCTTGTGATGTGCTCCACCAGTAATATTAATGGTGGGAAGAAGAGTGTAGCTGTGCCCTGTGCATCTGGCAACATGTGCCAAAGCCCAGCCTGCAACTCAGCATCCAGCTCGGAGGGATGGAGCATGCTTCTCCATCAAAGAGAGGTTTTGGGAGATGGCTGAGATGATTCAAAAGCTCCCTGCTCCTCGAAGGTCTCACCTCTCCTGTCCTGGCTATGCATCCCTGACCTTCTCTCACTTTGACCCTGGCACTCCTCCAACTTTGGGGCAAGCAAACAGAGATTACTAAGATATCAAGAAAATATTTTCCTTTTTCCGATTTTCTAGTTTTCTGCTGATAGGGTGAACTGGATCAGCTCACTGATGGGTTAGACATGCACCAAAGCTGGACTGGGAGAAGGACCTCAGCATCAAAAGCCAGCACGGCACAAGCAGGGGTGAAACAGCCAGAACTGGGAGGGAAAGACTGCCTCTTCCCTTAGATTGTCTTTTCTGCCTCCTGAAATCTCATCATCAGCCCATAATGAGAAACATTATAGCTTTAATTCCCCAATACTTGGCAATTAGGAAATGGAAGAAAACCTTCAACTACCATTCATGTTACCAATTAACATGTGAATTATATCAGCAATCCTGCAGCTCTCCTTTGGTCTAGATTGGTATTTAAAGGTGTCCTGTCAAAGGGTTGGCAACACCACCACGCATCTAGTATCCACGCATTAATGAGGACATCTCAAGATATATATAGCTGTGATTATATCAGACTTCCACAACATGCTGATATTAATATATATTTTTAGGTACAGGCATAGCTACACTTGAAAGGTCATTTTGGACTAAGATAAATTATGACACTAAAGCATAACAACTACCATGAAATATTTAGGATTTGGGGTGCTATTCCTCCAGAATAAGACAACTCTCTTCTAGTTTGGATGAGCTAAAGCAGAGGATGCTTATTGCAGAAGAACAGTGTGACTACGGGGAGTTATTCTAAAATAGCTATTCTGGTTAATTTTCCCACGTGGACAACTCATTTTTAAATCCACTTGGAGAGAGAGGCTTTGAGAAGACCATGACCACGTCAACACAGCAGTTCAATTTCACTTCCATGTTTTGACATCATGGAAATACATTCTTTTGAGAGTTTTCATTTTTATTATAACATCATTCAAAGCTGATTTACTGTTGTTTATATCAGGACATGAACATAACTGTTTTTAGCAAAACTGTCCCAGTTTAACTAATATTTTTTTAAAGAGTTTGACTGTGTTAGGCAAAGGACAAACTTAAAGAGAGCTCAAACAGGAAGCTCAGCTCTAAAAATAGAAACGGTTCTACTTCCAAAATGGCAAGTCAGCGGACATGCTAAACATAGGCAAGCGAGTGTTGTAATATTTCATTTTTATTTCTAAGAGCCAAAAAAAGGCATAAAAAGGGAGCATCAAATACCTTCTTTTTATTTATTTTATTGCACAGAAGACCCTAATCATGGATCAAGGCTCACTCATCAGACACTCTTCTGACGCACAGCTCCCCAGTGGAAACTCATGACAGAGGTAGAAGGCTACATCCATCATATTTTAGCCCAGCATCAGTTAGTCCTGAGAACTAAACCATCATTAAAAAATAATAATTAAATATATAT
Source organism: Pygoscelis adeliae (assembly GCF_000699105.1). NCBI lineage: Eukaryota > Metazoa > Chordata > Aves > Sphenisciformes > Spheniscidae > Pygoscelis > Pygoscelis adeliae. The sequence continues at coordinate 992,814 of NW_008824469.1, forward strand.
ATATATATATTCCTCCCTCTCTCTGCAAGGGAGGAAGACAGTGTGAGTTTTCTGCCAGGTCAACTTTCTGAACCACCTCACTGCAAGAAAGAGCAAAGCCAGTGCCAGCACACAGGAAGGGGATAGGAGGGCAATGCCAGAAGTGGGGAGAGAAGGAAGAGCATGAGCAGGACACCAATTTAGACTTGCTTAATTGGTATGGCAAAAAAACAAGTTGTTAGATGCAGTGGGTAGCACAAAGAATAGAGACACTATACCAGGGCACATAATAGGCAGCAATAGCGCAAGCTAGATGCCAGTTTAGATGACAAAAAGATGGTCTGGCACCAGAGCACGGTACTGGAATTAGAGGAACAAGTTTCTATTTCCAGTCTATCAGGAACACTGGGTAGGTTTTAACCTCACTCTGCCCCAGGTCCTGGTTTCACGATACAAACTGTTCACCGGTACTCAAGAAACTGATGAGGCTTAAATAGTTTTTTTAAGCGGGGTCAGCTCCCTGCCTGCGTCACAGCACACTTCCACAAACATCAGGGTAAGGGATGTACATCGAGCACCAGCACTGGTGGCTGCTGTGGGAAATCATACAGTGACACCAAACCATAGCCCCTTCTGATATTACAGACTAGAGCTTTTCTTAAACAATAAGCTATTTAAGAGGCACAAAGCCAGTGCATGTTGAATGAAGCAATGTCCTCTGAAAGTCTGCAATATGCCACTTTAATATAGAGAGATTTCCACTTTGTACGTGCACTGCTCCACCTTAATATCAGTGGATGCCAAAGTCCCAAAGGGTTGCTTCAGAGCTGCTACAAACCGCTTCAGTTTTCAACAAATTAGGTAGAGCCCTCAGACTGTAGAAAAATCACTAATGTAACCTTCACTTGAAAAAAATCCATTCAGAAACTCTGAAGTCTAGTTTCTAATTTTAATTCTGCCCAGGAGAGGACACAGCGCAGCTCCACAACTTTGTAATTCTTCCTAGAACTGAGCAAACAGGGAGCAAAGAGAGGAACAGCTCAGAAATCACATTACGTTGTCTGATCAACATACACGACTGCTGGTGTCCCACAAAGAACTAATAGATCCCATGATAAACAAAACCCCACCTGTCAAGTCCTACTGGTCCTGCTTACAGCAAAGTATGTTGATCTCTCTATCGCTATTGTTTCACGGTTGGTAAGAGTATCCTAATAGCACTTGCTCAAGTCTGGAAGGATTTATCTGTACTTCCTCACAAGCTACTATGAGATTAGGGAAGTAAAATGAGTTCTGTACAGTACAGTAGCCTCATCAAAGAAAGAGGGATACAAAGAAAACAGGAGAGGTCGCTCAAGGGAAAAGAAAGGAAAAAAAAAAAGACAAAAGGATGAGCCAATAAGTCTTCAGTGCTGTAGTTGGAAAAGAGAAAACTGCTAGACAGAATTGGAATGAATCGCTTCAACAAAACAGCACTTTTTTTTTTTTTTATTGTCCAGATGTTTCCTCTTTGTAGTTCTCACATTTAAAAAGAAATGCAACAGCTAGAAGTCTGGCCAGCTCACACCAACAGTCATTATAAACCCCTTTGTTGATAGACCATTGGTTTGACTCCATCCTAGCTTAGAGGCACTTGGAAATTATCATTTTCAGTGGTAACATTTATTTGCTGATTTTAGTTGAGGTCTGACTTAGCAGATTTCCCAATTACTGAGAAGCTTCAGAGCATGAAGCATGTTGGCAGTCCCAACAGCATGACTGTGAGGACATTTGGAACTTGATTTTAAAAACAAAATGTTTTTAAAAAATAGTGGGAGATTTTGAAACAAGTTTTGGCCACAAAACAGTATGATGGAGGAACTGTTTGTTTTTATAAAGACTGTATCTCAAACACATGTTGCCATAATAATGCAAATAGCCTTATAACATTTGAGACAAATCACTGGCCTTGACATACACTGCTTTCTGATTTTCCATTTTTCCCCTTGAAAAAGCTTGTAGCCAGGTACATAACTTAGCTCCCTTAAAGCACAGGTTTTGGTTTTGGATCCTCAGATCAATGGGAATAGCAGTGACATGCAATTATTTTACAGTCACTTGTGAGGAACATCCAAGCTCAGCCTCATCCTGCAAGGAGCCATCCTTATCTCCTGTCTTCAAAGTGCTCTCGGATCCCCCTGCTCCTCTCAGCTATTGGAAAGATGTACTGTCTCTTGTGGATCCCTTGATGAATTTAGGGTGTGACTTGCAGGATCCAGAGACTGAGGTACCCTCAGTCTGAATCTTCACAGGCTGAAGAACATGTTCACAAGTTGTTTTTTATAAAACTACACAGACATTGGCCTTCCAAACCATGAGAACAATGAAGATGCTTTCATTAACTCAGTTTTGGTTAATACTCCAACAGTCCCACTGACACGAAAAGGAAAAAAGTAGAACCCAGAGAGCAAGCCAGGCACAGATCACACCGTGGGGCACAAAAAACCCCATGAGCAACAAGAGAAGAAATCTTACAATGAATCGAAATGTGTCAGACAAGTACCTCCCCTCCCATAAGATCAGTCTTGACCACTGTCCCCTAGAAGAGCCTGGTCCACTGCATTTTGAAAAATGCATTATTTGGACACTAGGAACAGAGCAAAGACCTCACTGCTTCCTCCTTATCCCTCCACACAAGACTTCTCGAGATACAGCAGCTAATGACTCCTGACTCAGCTCTTCTGCTCTTCCAAACGTGGCACTCCCATTCACAGGACAAATGCCCACACAGGGGGAGATCCATACATCTTAATCAAGACTTAGATGCAAGTCTGAGGGCAGACTTTTGCACTTCCTTTGAGCAGCCTGTTTAATTTTGGGAAGCACTCCTTTCAACAAAGTTTCTCTAATGAGCCTCCCTCCTAACTCCTCCTGGTCTCCAATTTCACAACTTCCTTGAAACAAATGGAGCGTTGCTCTATAGAAAAAGCAACACTAGGTCCCTATTCAGCAGAAGTGATGGAAAAGTTTTCTGAACTGCAGTGTGTGGCTGCTTTGTCCTTCTTTTGTATCTGCACAGCCCATTTTCTTTCACAGGATGGAGAACTGTACATTGATTAAGACAAAATTTCCCCTTCTTGCCTGCAGACCACACTACGAGCCTCTCAACTTGCTTTGTCGTTCAATGTGAATTCAACCATGATACAATTTTCAGAGCAGATCAATTTGAGAGGGGGAGCAAACATGCAGGAGGAATGAACCAAAAAAATCACTAGGAAGTAGTTACTCAGTTATCTGGTTTGCTTTCAGCTTTTTTTGAGTAGCTAACAAAAAGCTGAACACATTTGCACAGCCAACTCGGGAACTATTGTGCTAACGCACCAGAAGAAATGTATGCTAATGTAGAAGAAATGTATGCTAATATAAAAGAAATATTTTACATGGTCTCTGCCCTCCCTCCTGCCTTTACCCACCTGATCTGCAGTCACCACCACCACAATTTTCTCTTCGGTGGAGACTTATGATTCTTCATTGAGTACTGAATGAAATTTATACATATGTATATGTATTCATCTAGAAACATGTGTACAGTTTTTAATATATATAAATCACATTTTATAAACCCAGAATAATCATTACCGACAACATGTGCATCTCTTTCCATTCCCCTTTCATTATCACCTACTTCCAGAAGTATGGATTAGGGAGGTTCTTGTCTTTCTGTGAAGTACCTGGCATGTTATTCTCATTCTCACAGCAGCATATGTATTTAACAGAACAAAAATGGCTAGATGAAAGATACAGAGCCTCACATAGCTTATGGCTGTTATGTACACTTGACGGGCAGTAATCCCTTCTGTCCCAACTGAATTTAAATTATTTAAATCAGCCTGCTTACATTAACTAGTAAGGGAACTTGTTCCACCCCATCACAGTCCCCTGCACAGAAGAGGCCATGGCTTGCCACATTCAGTACATCATTTACAGTTTACTGAAGTTAACTAGAAACTGAAACTCCCTAAATTCATTTTCCAGCACTGCACTGAACAGACACCTGAGCAGATCATTTCACCTTTCAGGCCCGTTTCCACCTGTGAAAAGAAGGCCACACTATTTACTGTGCACCACTACACTGTGGAATTGCAGTTACTCCTACAGTGAGCAAAATGTTGCGATGCCAAACTTCAGAAAACTTGCTTAGGTCTCTCCCCTGTGAAAAAAACCTTGACAGCCAGTGAAATACTCCTCTGCAGGTCTAATTTCTTCCATTGATGTTAAAGCTCAGTTGCTCACTTCAGTGCGGTATGATGAAGTCCTTAACATCTTATTCACTTAGTGAATAAACCATGAGCAGATGTATGACAGCGCACAGCATCTCCTCCAGAACCGATACTTGTCAGCAGCACAAGAGAAGGCTGACCTGCACTTGCAGGGCCAAACCCCCTTATTTATAGGGCTTTTGCCTTGCAAACATCTGGGATTTAATGATGTAATTTATTCTATTATCTTTCTCCACTGACACCATGATTATAAACTCATAGTTGAGGCAGAGACCTTCACACGTATTTCTTTAAACACTCAATTTGCAACTGAAATTTTTGGCTCAGTTCCTGTTCTTTTGGTGTTTCTAATGAGAAGGCAAAACGCAGCAATAATCAGGTATCTCTTCAGCAAAGAAAGCAACAGGATATGTAGAGCCTTGGTGTTCCTTTCACCCTTTGTCTTCGAGATCAAAGCCTGCCGCCAGGTCTTTAAAGATTTGACAGAATCACAGAAATCAAATATTGAAACAATCTATTAGGTCCCATCTTGTGCATCGTCTCCTTGGGCCAGATGAAGATTGCGCTCTGCAACAGTTTTGGGAGCTTTGTCATGTTTGCTTTTTACTGACATATCTCAATGCACAAATTTTATCACAATTAAAAGCTTTGCTGCTTTCAACTTTACCTGGATTCTTTATACGAGACAAAACCACCAAAGCCTTTCAACACAGTTTGTGAAAGAACACAGCAACTAAATGAAGGGAACCAAACATTTTCTATCCATGTAAGCATTATGGCCCAGTCCTGTCTACAGCATCAGATTTTAATAGCAAAATACATGACTGATGATACATTCTTCACTGCTCCTACACTTATTTTTTTAATTCTACAAATAAACCCTTAGTGAATTAATTAAATAAAATCAATCGGTGAGTTTATGTCAGTTTTTAGACCACCCCATGAATAGTATAAATCCTGTACTTCCACTGTTCCCACTGATACAATGCCCGGCTGGGCACAGTGAATTCAATACAACAATGCTGCTGATCCTACAGAAGTGACCGCTGTGGTCACAACTTTAACCTCTTCAGCCCAGGGATCACAATAACTGAAAGTCTCTTTTTTTTCTTACAATCCTCAGCATGTTTTGAAATCGCCCCTTTTGCCACTAGCCAGGATTGCAAGCTCGACTTTGGGGGGGGTGTAATACATACCCTGGCACACAAAGCTACACCAGCCTGTAGAGAGAGGAGGCAATGCATGTTACAGACCCAGCAGCACCACTGAGGTTTATTTAGTGGTTTATTTAGTTATGAGTGTAAAGGCTGGGACTCAATGGCGATAGACTGCCAGCCTGTGGCATGCAAACTGAAGAGAGGTCAGCTAAAAATAAAAAATAAAAGTAAATACATCCAGTAATCCCATTACTGTTTCAATACAGACACCATGCTTCTGCAGGGACTCCACACCTACCCAGGGAGTTCCTGGGCATACTGTGACAACCCAGGAAGACAAAGGCAGTGCAGACATCAATTACAAGTCAAAGGGCAAGACACTGCAGATGCCACAGAAAAGCAGATACTCTTTTAAACTCAATCAGTGCTGACCCAAGCAAACCACTAAAAAAAAAAAAGTAATCAAAGCAAGAGAAAAGAGCTTGGATTGATGCATACATTCATGTATGCTTCCTCTTTCTTTCTTTCTCTCCTTCATGTAGTTAATAGTTTCCAAAACTACTCCGTGGTCCCTTCTTCAGATTATATTATTCTTCACAAACATCATACAAAGACAAAAATCAAACAAATGAAAAAATGGAATGCTTTGGCTTTATGACATCAAAGACTAAAGCAAATGATTGCATTCAGTCCTTGAATTCAAGAGTAGCAAAAGCTAGAGATGGTCAATAGCTACCACAGAAGCCCTGGTTTTCAAACAGCTTGCTGAGCAAGGCAGTTACCTTTCTCCTTGCTCAGGCTGAGGCTAATCTTGGCAAGTGTACTTCATTTGTTCTTTAGTGTAATTAGCACAAAGCATTCACACAGGTATGTATGTCTGGAAATTCAAGCAGACATATCCAGGAAAACACACTTTTTCTTTCCTGCCCATCTGTGACAGACACCTTTCTATGCTGTGGCCCAGAAGCACTGTTGGCGGAAGAAGCCAACACAAGAGGCCTGGAAAACATCGATTATTCTGTATAGCTACCTCTTCTGGGCATGAGGAGCAATATGTCACTCAGAATCACACAATCTGAGGAAAAATTAGTAATAGCTATTGTGCTGTCCCACCACTTACCACTTCACATATCTGTTACCCACCATAATCAGTTCTTCAGCTAACTTGAACACCCCCCCCCTTTTTTTTTTGTAAAGGCACTTCTGCTGAGTTTCTAGAGAGCTCTGTGATTTACATTTACATGACTAGCAGCCAGGGAAAAAGAACAGTGTCTGACAGTCTCACCACTAGCCCTGTCAGGGAGTATCCTTACTGTTTACTGGCTGGAAGACTGACTCTTCCAGTTAACTACAGAGAAGAAGAAATGGACAATGGAGGTAAATCCTCTGAACTTCTGGGAGCCCTGAAAACAAGGGAGTAGGAGAACATGAAAGAAAGAAAAAGGACATAAACCAAGATACTATGCAAATCTAAAGACAACAATCACAAATGTGGAAAAATTTTTGGAATAAAACCAAGCCCCAATGCTTACTAGCTACTGCTGTGCACTTGTTTTTTAAGTAGTCCATATGCATATATTAACACCACCAATACACCAGCATGGCATGCCAAGAGTGGAAAAAAAGGAGCCTGCAGAAATAAATCATCAAACTTTTAGAGCAGATGTGGCAGACATTTAAGGAGATGTCAAGAGGGCCAATGACTCTCTTTATCAAGTTTTAAATCAACTTATGAAGAGATGACAGTGACATTCTGTCCTTCAGAATTAGCAATCGAATCTACCTTAGACAATTAAATTGCAAAGCTTAATAGTTATTAAATTACAACAGAGTTTTTCTTCTTTCAAGAGTTATCTCAAGTTCCTATGCATGCCAGTTATTCCTCTCCTCTTCTCCATTTGTATTCTTGGCTCACAGCCATTTCAGAGATCAGACAAATTCCAACTGCTGAAATTAATCCATTGTCTCAGGTTTAAAGAATATATCCAGGATATCTTTAATACGGAGGTAGGAGTCTAGTTATAACCATTATTCCAACCGTGCAGTTTGAAGTGTTTGCTCTTTAAAGTGAAGCTACTGTACGGGAAGAGTGTTTCATCCACACACATTACACATAGGTGCACATTCATGCACTCTAACGTGCAAGTCATAAACCATAGGTCATAAGCATTACCAAACTAAGTTACAGCTGGTATCTGCATTTTTTTAAACAATGAAACCAAAAAAATCCAACAAGCAATGGCAATGTTTCTTTGGAAGTCTGGTGAAACATTAAAAAAAAAAAAAGACACCTAAGCCCAAGTAACCACACAGGATGACCAAAAAACCCACCTTTTTTTTTTTTATTATTATTATTGCCCCAGACTAGAATTTTCAAAGGGAAATTAAAAAAGCTAGGCAACCAATTGTTGTTATTTCCTTGTGACTTAACAGGTACTCGAATATGGAGATGATACAACCATCACGTTAGAACTAGAAAGTAAGATTTCAGAATACTTTGAGACCAAAGGCTCAGTAACTTCCTATGGAATTTATGTTCTTTGGAAAAACCCAGCACCATCTCTTTAAAATGTTCTGTAACAGATGTGTTTCCCCGGATTCAAAGAAGAAAAGAGAACAAATGATAGGTTTAAATAGCACCAGCATACTATAATGATGAGCACTTAAAAACCAACAAGTTTACACAGAACACAACATTTTTCAAGCTATGTTCTCTCTCTATTGACTCCCACGCACATTCAGATGCAGAGAGTTACGATGATTCCACTTCAGTCGCAAAACACCATTCCCCTCCCAGGTTCAGCAAGGCATTGAGTAAGTTTTGAAAACACTGCGCTTCAGAAACGCAGATACCTGGAGGTTCAGGCAAGATCTGAGGAGCCTGCTAAAAAAATGCAGGGACAATCACAGGAGATATTAATAAAACAAGAATTTTCATCTGCTTTATTTGAACATTAGCTGGTGAGTGTAACATATATATTAAGCTAAAATGAGAAAAAATTATCAGCAATGATATGCAACATGAAAATTGCTCACCAGTTTCCCTAAGTCATTAGTAGGTAATTTAGAAATTTGGCATGGAGACAGGAATTGCCTTCAGGTGCTCTCAGTGTCAATATGGCTGTTACATATGGCACAAATTCCACGGCGACAGAAACCATTTGCCAGAAGAACCATGACTTTTCAGGTATAACTTACAATCCATTTCCCAAATATTTTAGATCTTTTGAATCAAAGTTTCCACCTGCGATGCCAGAAGTCATCAACCATATTAAAAAAAAAAGACAGCAGGTGACAATGTTCTTGACCAAATTACAGGTTCAGTACAGTAACTCCAAAGGGAGCTTGCCCAAACACAATAAAAAAAGACCCATGATGTGCGGCA
>NW_008824469.1:1001622-1013929 GCF_000699105.1 Pygoscelis adeliae
CTGAACCAGCTGAGAAATGGCACACTTCTACATTAAAGTTAATCTCAAAGTTAATTACGACTGTTATTTCTGCTCCATTGTTTTATAAATCTAATTTTATTTATAAATATCCTCCCGCTTTGCTGGCCATGTACACAGGAATCTCCACCCCCCTAATACTTCAAGGGACATCAATCTTGAGGAAATGCAACTCCCACACTTTGACTGTTACAGGAAAAACAATGTTGTTATGCAACACTACGCTGTTCCAAAACATCTCAAAGTCAGATCCTCAACTTCAGCAGTTTCAGAGACAGAAATGGCACTTTATCAGCTATGGAACAAATTCACAGAATATTGCGAACAGGGTCCAGATTATTACAAGGTTTATGCACGAGGCTCCTCTGCAGCAAAAAGAGGTATTCCGTACCTACAAATGGGCACATGCAGGTATTTAGGAAATCCATAAAATTTAGGACTTCAAAATACTCTCATATTATTTCCTAATTTAACTGCAGATTGACCAACAGAAATGCTACCAAATAGCACTTCCCACACCACTTCTCTAACATTTTCTGCCAAAGAGGTTTGGGGCTTCGGGCTTTTTTTTCCCCTGAACTTATAAATGGTCATAAATTAAGCAACATTGCCAAGTTTTGTTTGTGAAAGAAGGTTATCAGAGATAACCCCTCTCTCACAGATAACCCCAACTGAACAGAAATGAGGCACAAGTTCCTTTCCCTTGTTTTTCTTAACGTCATCTTTTCCAGACTTGATATTCCTATTGATTATTAAACTCAAGAGTGATTTCAAAAATCCGTCTTTCAGAATGCAGCAATGGGGCTAATTTAAAAGATTAACTCCTGCCACAACACAGGTAAATAAAACCAGTAAATTCTAAATATCAAGAATGCAGTTAAATGTCTCCATGAAGGACTGCAGCTAACATATCCAAAACTCAGCTAGCTCCACAGCGACGACTTCACAGAGTGTGGTATCGCTATTCAGTAACAATTTCAGATAAATGATAAATAACACATCCATCTTCAGCAAAAGCAGATTTCAAAGAAACATACAGTATAATCTCCTACTCAAAATGTAGCTTTTCTTAGAGTTAAAAAAAAAATTCTTTTGTAAAAATTGCTAGGAAACATTTGATCATTACGGTCACCACTTCTCTGGTTTGTGTCTTATCAAAAAGACAGGCAGTTTGCAAAGCTTTGTGCTCAGTCTCTCTTAGCAACCTTTCCTCAAAGCACTGACCTGGCCTGACACTGATAAAGACTGTGGGGAGAGCACAGGCAAAAGGTGATATGGCTCCAATCATACCTTTTACAAACAGATGCTCTACAACAGATTAAAAAAAAATAGGAACTTGATCAATAGAGCTGCCACTTTCCAGGATCACAAAACTGTGTGTAGGACACCTGTTAAAAGCAAAAGCATTCAGTCTCTTTCAAATGGCCAATTATCCAGCATGAGATCAGAGTCCAGTCAGTACAACTACTAATTAGGGTTCTCCCAGCCTTTTTAATTTACAAATTGCTGCTCCATGCCTTCTCCCAGATTCTGAGCGTTATCACAAATGTCTACAAACACAACCGGACAAGTATTTCAAAGCAATTCTGTTCTGTATAGAGTTAATCCAGTGCATTCAAAATAACTTACCCACTAATAGCTTCACATCTCTGACGGTGAAATCCGGGTCAGGCATTCTATAATCAGCAAAGAAAGCAACGTTAAATACTGTCAAGATAAGTATGGGTACACTTTCGTTACCATAATAAAAGAGGAAGAAATGTATAGTGCTCTTTGTCCGTAATGCAGTAGGTGGAATCAAGCAAGGCCTCTCTGAAGTGTGGACAGTGCAAGTTTTAATGACATACATAACATCTTTGCATTGGCAAGTGTACAAAAGTTTCTCTACTTGTAATGAAAGAGGAGAAGAGGTGTCTTTTCAAGTGCTCTCTAGCAGTGCTGGAGTCGGAGGGAAGGGAAGAGGTTGGGGGTGATTTCAATAAAATCCTAAACCTTTACAGCTCGCTCCTCCTAAGCAACTCGCAGTGCTTTGCAACTGGTGGTGCCTCACGTATATTCCCCGAGGTAAGCATTATCACATTTGCCAGTGGATACAAACTGAGGCGTAGAGCAATAAACCAATTTGTTCAAAGTCACATCATCATAGATTGGATTCACTGCTTGGAAATAACATATAAAAAATAATGAATTCAGGCCCCTTTGTTTTAATGACTATTCCAAACCTCCTTGTCTGGCAGAAGACAACCTGGCTGTATTTGGTGGGTAGGCAAATTGTTGTTCAATTCAATTTGGGCTAATTCAGAGCTAAATTAAATGGTAGCATAATCAGTTCACCGATGTCGATGCATTTATACGATCAGTTCTAACACAGGCAATGTTTTACGGTTTAATGTAATTAGACAATAGCCTAGTACATCAAGTGCATGAATTTTATGTGTCAGGAGAGAGTAAAATTCTGCAACATATAGACTGGATGGAAAAAGAAAACGAAAACAGTAGTGGGGTTTTAAAGCTGATTTACTTTACCTTAATGACAGTATTTCACATTTCACATTGCACAAAAACTGACTAAGGTATTGTAATGAAAAACAGCCCTGTGGGACCTGCCAGCTAGGTGCTCTGTCTGACTTGTACTGTCCTGGTTTGAAGATAAACAACTTGCTTCTGGTCATAAAGGACTTTTGACAAAATTCAGTTAGAAATCAGAACAATCCAGCCCATAGGCAAACTTTTAGAGCAGTAGTTTTTACTATTAAGAAAACACTGAAAGGTAAAGTTAAAAAATCAATTTACTGTCATGCATATATCTTGAGAACTATTTGCCAAATTCTGTTTGTCCACTTTCTTTTACCCTTATCACCTTCCTCCGGTGGGATGTGGAGGCTGGACAGTATCTTTTGTTAGTTCTCCGCCAACGCTCACATCTTTGCATTTAGCTGTGAGGGCCCCACAGCTTTGGAATTCACTCCCTCGCCAGAATGAAACAGCCTGAATCTACTGACCTTCAGGGTTCATTCAGAGCTCATCTTTTTTTCCAAGCACTAGAAAGTCAGAAGTAGGGAATGCCGGTAACAAGAACATGCAAGGCTTATCTTCAAATGCCACAGCTTGCCTGTATTTTATGTCAGACATGTAGAATAATTAGATGGGCAATCTTTTTCACATTTGTATAAATCAAAATAAAAATCAACAACCAAGATAGATAACAACCCTAACTGAGATACATACAAGCAAATCAAGTCTTTCTGAGAGCTCCAGCAGTAGCCAACAATAAACATTACTCAAACTGGAAGAATACAATCCTCCCTAACAATAAAATTGCATGTTTCGCTCTTTGGAGGGCACACCTGGCATATCCTTGCTTTTTTCTCTGCAATCTCAGGATGTATGATACATTAGAGAACGAGTACACCAAGGGAAGAATTTTAGGCTTGAACACCACAGGTTTCAAGTACAAGAACCCATTTTGTAGTTGGGTTGCCTTGAGAAGTCCAGCTTTAATTCAAACCCATTCTGCTGGCTACTGAGACCATAAATGACCGCACTTCTTCGTCTCCAGGCCCACCCGGTATAACTGCCACACTCACTCTTATACAATTAGGGCAGGTTTGCTACAGCACTATGATGGCAAAAAAAAAAAAAAGTTTTCTTGAATGTCACCAGTCCTAAACTAATCAGTAAGTGTTGGTTCATTTGTTTTCCTGCATATAAATCCAGAATACCAACAATGCAAGAACTGAGCAGAGATTTTTTTTCTTCTCACTGTTACGCAATTTTCAGGCAAATGGATCTTGCGTAAAAACACTATGAATGCTTTGAAAGATTTCATATATCATAAAAAGTAGGTGAAGAATAGTATAGCGGGGTGACTTGACTTAACACCAAAATATGACAGACTACATTTGAGATTTTCAGCATTCTGTAATATACATATCATGTTGTCTCAAACAAAAAAGAAATGCAAACACCTTAGTGTGCACTGGTGCAAACTCGCATTTTAGTAAATGTTTAAATATTTGCCAGAGAAGTCTCCTATTCAAGTCCTAACGAGGATGAGCTCTGGCTAGCATACATATCTGATTAACCACAATACAATGCAAGGTGACCGCTGTTCAGATAAAAGAGACAACATCTCTCCAAACAGCATTCTCTCTCCAAGTTACAATCCTGGAAACAGCCAAACAACCCTCTGAGAAAAACAGCTCCTCTTCTGCTAAAAGATCACAGGTGGACCTTCCTGCTTCTAGCCATACAAGTAACAGCTCACGATGGTCAGAAATATACAGGAAAGCAATTTTCAAAGTTTCATTATAATAATTTTTCCTCATTCATCTCATTCCTTGCCATTTCGGAGTACCTCCAAGCACAGTAACCAAACTGTTCAGCTATGCTTTGTACATCTGCCAGGCACAGACATGCAAGCTGACTGCTTAACAGCAAACACAAGTGGAAGCACATATCATCAGTTATTCAAAATGTCTAAAAATCATCTTATATTTTTTATATATATATGTATCTCAAAAGTCACCCTACATATATGCGGATCACCTACTCTACTATTATCATGATACACACAGCCTCCTCTGGACAAGAGACAGTAGTGCTAGAAAAGACCCAGTAAGGCACAATTTCCTCCAGAGCCTGAAGTGGAACATAAGGTTCCTGAGTTTCATCAGCAAATGACTTGGATCCAAAGGCAAACTGTCCAGTCTTGCTCTAGTGATGGAAGACGGCAGACTATGACACTCATTATTTCAAGCAGTAAATGTCAGGATGATGAGACTGAAGGTTCTCAATGTTTCAGATCCATTAGGTAGGTGTCAACACTATCTTGATCTTGCTGGAATACAATGCACGCAGCATTTATGTATCTACACATCCACAAAACTCATATATTGCATGTCAGCTACTTTTGATAGATACACGTTAAGAAGTAGAAATGTAAATAAAATTAAATCGTGTTACCCTGCAGAGTGCCAAATAGGAAAGTTTGCTCATGCATTTCACTCTGTCATTTAAAATACACATAAACTGTGTTTCCAACCTTCTCTCACTCTAGTGACTTTTATGCCCAAGTGTGTACAATTCCTTTACAACATCATTTCAAACTAATAAGTCATGCTCATTTAAATAAAAAAATATTAGAATATTGAATGTCGTATATGAGATTACTGATCTACAAATTCTAGTATTTTAATCCCCCAGAGCAGTCAGTATCCAATGATTCAGCAGAGAATGGAAATATAAAAACAATTCACCTAACTAACTGTGAAATGGAAAATACAACTGATTCCATGCAGGAACCATCCAAAACTCACCTATCAGATAAAATTTGCTCTTACTTTTGTCAGCATACTAATTCATCAAAAATATCCTCAAAAGAAAAAAAAAAAAAAAAGCTTCAGTATTTTTCCTCTCTTCTCTGACAGTGAATTCCAGCTAGAAGAAGAAGTTGCACATGATGAGTGGATGGTTCACAAAAGGGAGAAAGGGAAACAGCCCTAGAAAGGAGGAAAGACGCCAGATTAATATTAGAATGATACCAGCAGCCAGTAGGAAACTGAAGAGCTGGCTAGTCAAGCCTGGCTGCTGAGACTATTTTAAGCTCATCACAGCGAACTGAAACACCTATTTCTCCTTCGCTGTCTAAAGCATTAGTGTGTGACAGAGAGTCAGGTAAGTGACTCCGAAACTCTTGCTGTGGATTAGCATTTACTCCTCTTCCACCTCTTTGCAATCCAGTTCAGAATTCAAAAGATGCATTATCCTAACTGCCAGAGCTGCAGAACTCCAGCTGAAAAATTAAGGCATGCAGCATTCAGTCCTGCTACTTCTTCACTTCCAATGCGTGTTCCAAAACTGCTATTTATTTGACTGCTTTCATAATGCTTACAACGAAAGGTACCTGATTTTCAATGGTCGTCTTTGAGGTGTGGTCATCTATACGTGGATTCATGCTGTGTATGTGTGCATACACATAAGCAAGAGGCCAGGTCTTTTTTTTGCCTCAGCAAAACACAGAAGTACATCTATAACCTGGCCTGTCTGTACACATGGCGTATAACCACAGAAGGGGCAGGTAGACAGCCAAAGCCCTCCCTTCTTCAAGGTCTTAACAAACATTACTGGTAGCTTCCAGGAAGGAAAAGGAATAGGAAGGCTGACTGAATGCATCTAAAAACAACACATCTTGAAGAAAAACAAGGCAACACATGACACAAAAAAACAGATTACTCTTTACATGATCCCATTAGCTTGAGGAGTCTCTGAACCCCTGGATCAAGAAAGACCAAAGACCGCTGTCCAAAGGCAGTATCACACCAGGAGGCTTCAGTGAAAGCACACAGCTAACCAAAAGTGGAGAGGAGTGCCAGGTGGCGGCTCTCCAGATTTTGGGCACAGGAACAATAGGGAAGCCAATGATGATGTGTGAGCTGAGACTTGAGTGTTGAAACGTCTAAGGTGAAACTGCCTCATTACAGAATCCTGAATAATGAGCTATCAAGAAGAAACAGATATTACATCTTGTGGTTACAGACACCAAGAAACAAGGTGTCTTTGTGAAGGATCTTGTGCAACATCTACAGCACGAGGCAGCCTGAGCTCTGGAGGCACCACTATCTGGTACAGGCAACCATAGGAAACACTGGTCCCAGGCTGCAGTACTCGTTATCCATCTCTGATAATGCTCTGCCATTTGCAGCTGAGGATCTGAAGCCCAGTAATGTTTGTGTCTGTGGGATGAGCTCTCACTTCCGTGCTTCTCCGCTGATGGAGCACTAGCTGAACAAGTACCATTGGCACAGTAGGAGCTGAAACATCTCCCCAGTTTTCTTCTTGTACTGTGGGGAATTTGTGAACTTCCTCATACGCAGGAGGAAGATCTGGCTGCTAGGAAGGTGCAGTAGTATCTCTGGCTCCTAAACACTCCCCAGTTTCACAGAAGAGCTGACGGCTTCTTCCAGAAGAAGAAATTCTTGAAGCTTTTATCACTTGCCCTTTAGAAGCAGCAGTTTAAAACCAATGCATATTGAGAGAGCAGTTGTCTCAGATTATTTTCCACCATTTTCCACGGTAGATATGTCCTTCAGCTGACTCCTCCAAGAGAAGCATCTCTTGAAGAAATAAACTGAACAAAAAAGTAGCAACAACCTTCAACAAAAAAAATCTCCCTGCCAAGTTGAGCAGAGAAGCCAAAAGGAGGGTCAGAAAAACAGAGGCTCTAATGCAGCAGGAAAAATCATTCTAGGAGGGAAAGCTCCTGTATTTGGAGGCTGAGAGGAAGCAAGGAACTGGGATGCCAAGTTGGGTGAGTAGAGTAGAGAGCACAATCCTTAAGGGAGCAGGAATTTCCTGTAAATAATAAAGCTTCTGCTGAAGCCAAAATGATTCAGCTTCAGGTGGTGGTTATATATACACATACAGTGTAAATGTAGATTCGGACAAGCACTCAATGGAGATGTCATTGGCTCTCTAGGAACTAGGCTGGCCAACAGTGTCACGAGTGAATGTAGAACAAATGGTACTTTACATTAAGGAAACTCAGCTGAGAAGATAAACAAGAAAATGATTCCTCAGGAAAGACGATACTATAGTCATGTTAATATGCAAGCTAAGATTAAGGAGGAGGCTTCTGCAGGTGAAGCATAATTAAGCTATGAACATGGAAGACTTTTCTCTGCTTCTCAAGTTTTCATAAGAAGGTTATATGGAAGATTGTAGACTTCAGGAATATCAAAACAGATGCTTTTGTATCCCCTTTTCTGCGCAAACTCTAAGGATCAATGCTTTCCACCTGACCACACCTTCTCTCAAATAATACAACAGAAAAATCAGGTTATTTTCTATGACACCAAATAGGAGCATAGAACTGTTTAGAAACTGTAAGAAGTGACCAGCCTTTCTCACTTAATAGCTAGGTTTTCTATCTATCGTCTAAAACATTACAGAATACATACACGTTTTCATCAGAAAATTAGGATACAATCTAGGAAAGGCTTCGCAAAAACAAATAAAAAGATGGTATCTTGGTGTTTGCTTTTTTTTTTTTAACAGGAAACTATACTGTGCATCCAGGACTAAGTAGAGAAATAGGTGGGCTTAATAACCAAAGAAAAAAATATCCCAGTAAAACATAATGGCACAACAAAATAAACATTACTGTAATTACTACTGAGTACCTATTAAGCGCTTCTTGTTCAGAGTTCAACATATAAAACTATTTGACTACATCATGAGAAGCATCACAGCAGCTCCTATTCGCTCTTATAGTAAAAGGACATATACTTGTCAAATACCCCAAACATTATTTCTTCTCTTTCTCTCCTTAAGTTATATTGGGGTGGCTTGATTCTTTTTAATTAGTAATTGGGACTCCTCACTTCCCTAAACTTTGAGGTGTTCCAGCTGAAACTGAGCAAAGTAATTATGCTTTCAGAAAATTAATTTTCTGTCTTTCAGATATAATCAGTTACACAGCCCTAATTTCCAAAAGTATCAAGGAACATTTATCTAAACTATGGATGATGTGGCTGATAAAGTGTATCATTTTAATATTTCTCTCTTAGACACCGTCACTTTTACAAAGAAACTTGCAGGATTCTCTTATTAACATACCAAATCTTTTATGACTGGATATTAACAAAATACAAGCTCAGAAAGACTCTAATAATACCACATTTTAACTAGACATCATTAAATATTTAAAAAGCAATAACATTCTGAAGAGATACAATTATAATGGAAAATGACAGGCATCATTAGACATTCCACCTGTAATGCAGAAAACAATTGAGAAGTCAAAAATTGAAGGGAGGTTGTTCTGTCATGACAGCATGGATTGGATGCAAGAACCTTTGAATTTTATTCCTAACTTTCATCACTGACTTACTTTTGATTGTGTAGTTAAGTGCATACAGCGTGGTACTTTTATAGACCTCATTATCTGCTTGTTTATAAGCGGAAAATAGTAATTCCTCTTCTCAAGGGTGCTGACAGTCTTGCTAATTGCAATACATTTTGAGATCATCAAAAGAAATACCACATACAAGTGGAAAGCATAATGGTTATTTTATAAAAGCATTTATTAATCATCAAGATTTGGTTGTAACTTACTTAATTCCCAGTCCATCCTTATTTCTGAAGATAAGGGGAACTCTGAGAGCTTCTCTTTGCACATACTCAAAAGTAAAATCTGTTTGAATAATGAATAAAAAAAATCCAAAATCAATTACAATGGCATTAGCACCTCACATTACATTTTCTCAAAACGCTCCCCCATTTCCCTTTTCTCACCAAAGAACTCCGCTATCACTTAAAGAAAAACGTAAAGAGAATGCATATTTTAGGTCCAAACCGGAAACCAAATGACAGACAATGCTCTCCCAGCTGCTCTCTATTTTTCCTGTTCACTGATGCACATAAAATAGAATCCAGTCAGAGTTTGTCAATTAAGGTCTGGGTTGAAACACCCAGGCTGTAATCAAGTACCAAATTAACAGTTAAAAGATAATCCTAACTTACTGCAAATCAGCCTAGTACTTTGGGGGCAAATGTGTAGTTTCAACTGTATGTTTAAGTTTATACATTTTAAGCTATACATTTCTACTTAGGAAAAAACATAGTAATAATGCTTTCTTGAGAGCATTATCCAAGTACAGCAGAAAGCCCTGATTCTGTGAACTCATAATTTTCTTTTTATGTGAGGGTTACTATTACTTTCAACAGAGTACTTTTTTTAAAATTAATCAGAAACATAACTGCAGGAGCTGATAGACAGAAATGTTATACAGCTCCTGGCACTTAGGGAGATGGTGAAAACGGAACAGTTTTTTGTGTGGGAGTCACAGTATAACACACAAGCAAACTGAAAATTAAACATAAGTTTGTTACGTTAACACTGACCAGTATCACCTTGTTGCTTCACTCTGAGGATTACACAGAACTGGCCCTTCCTGGGGATTTCTTTATGCAATGGTCTGATACAATAGCAGTGATTTGAGGATTAGAGAGAAAGTTACAAGGCAGCGATTTGGGTGAGCCATGCCTACAAAACCCCACAGTCCATTTGGAGCCTTCCACCACAGAGAGAAGAGGAATTCCTGCAGTGGCCACGTACTGTTTCTATGGTTCTGCTGTTCCCCCTTTCTTAAAGAAAAACATGACTTTTATATAGCACCCATACGCTACCTTGAACTGGAAAACATTATTTGACTCTTCAGCACTACAAAATACACTACATGCTGCCAAATACACTATACACTTGATGTATGATACTCAGGTACACACAAGTAGTTTAACTTCTCCAAGATTCCCAGCAATGCACATGCTTCCTGGGAGAGCATGAGAACCTCAGACTCGAGCTTATATCACTGATGTTTCTCTGCTATAAAACCCCATACTGAAAGAAATAGGGGAAACAGAGGCTAAGCTCCCATGCCTGCAGATGTATTACCCTCTATTTTCACAGCTTTTTCCTTGCTGTATTCAGTTAGTAATTATGACAAGTAGGGATATAATATTCCTACTTAAAGTTACCAAATCAGAGCACAGTAATTACCCATTTACAAAAACATTAAAATTGCAGAAACTTTATTGCTACGAGTCTCAAAATAAGTGTAATGAATACTCCAATTAACTAGGGTTACCAAATAAGTATTTCTGTACTAGAGAAATCTTCATTTCTCATAGGTATTCCCATTAAAACTCTTCTGGCTTTAGGTAAGCAAATAAATAAACCACAGATGTTTTTTTAAGGACACTCTCATCCAAGACAGAAAGTCAACAAACATCAAGAATAATATCAGTGGGAGAAGCAGAGGCAAAAATACAGGCTAGCAGACTAGAGAACAAGTAGCTACGACAAACCGCATTCAAGCCAAAAATCACACCACTGCCTTGCAGCATCTCGAAGAAAACTTCCAGCCCACATTCCCAGGAAAAAAAAAAAAAATCAAATAAGAGCTATCATTAAAAATAAAAACAAGGACATGGGAAATAAAAATAAATAAATACATCGCTCAACCAGTTCCATGTGTTCATATAAACTGACTTTTTCATTCTTACTAACCACTGTCATTGTTTCGCCTAGATTCAATTCAACTCTTGGATTTACAGAAAAAATAAACCAATAGTAAAAATAAAAACACAGCAAATAGGAAGGCAGACCCTTTCTTCCTAATGCCTCAACAAAGCATTTAAATCCCTTGTGGGGTTGAACAAAGCAGACACAGACCACAACAAAATAACAAAAGACACTCATTTATTTTCAAGTTCCCCAGAATGAAAAAAGCTACCCAAAGATTTTAGAGCTGCTGAGCTAGGGAAGCTGTGGATTGTATTATAGTTAGCATGTAGCAATGGCAACCACTGGAGTATTTGGAAGATGAGGGTAGAATGCAATAATTTTCTGGAAAATTAATTAACATTTTCCAGCTAAAAAATAGGTGTTTGTGTTTTGTTTGGAGGAAGACGGGGCAGGGTTGAGCTTATCTCCTAAACAAATACCTTCCTAAATAAGATCGGGATTTAATTTCTCCACCACATTAACTTTTCTAAAAGGAGCTTAAAATGCTCATGCAAAGCTAAGCCTAGGGGAGAAAAGGAAATTTTCTAAACTAGATTAGTGGCTCCATAGTTATAGCCATTTCAGGAGGATTACAGCCAGAACTCCTCTTTCCTGAGAAAGCCGGCTTAGACAGGGAGTCCTGAATGAGGCCGGTTTTGGTGATAGCCATCTGGGATTCAGGATCCGTTTCAACAATGCCGCAGTAAATAAAGGTGACTTGCAACCCCTCCCCGGCCTGTTCGATTCCCGGGCAAACCTCTCCCACTTTCCTTCCCGCCGGGCAGCCGTGCTGCAGAGCTGGGCTGTCTGGCTTTGCTTACCACTTCGTAATTTAAGTCACCTAAGCAAACCAAGTAACTACGGGGAAGGGAGCGTTGTAATTTAATATACGATACAAACACAAAGAAGTTATTGACTTTAAAGTCTCCGACCCCGGCGAGCAGGCTCATCGATTGCATCCTTTTGCAAAAGGGGTCCCGGCTTCAATAGGGGGCGGAGGGGGGAGCAGGAATCACCTCCGGCTAAGTGGGGGCTGGGGTTTCTGCCTCTCCTTTGCCAGGACCTAATTCCTGAACATCTCGGTGGTGCGCTGGGGTCAGGGTAGCGGAGCACGTTGGAGGTGGGGGGAGAGCAAGGCGCTGCCGTTTATCACCACGCCGCCTCCCAAGCACCGCGTCGGGGCAAAAGCCGCCCTCCGGGTGCGGGGGGGGACGGGGCAGCCCC
>NW_008824469.1:1015147-1015992 GCF_000699105.1 Pygoscelis adeliae
GATGCACCAGCTGCCTCCGGCGGCTCTGCCCCTCTCCCGGCAGATCTCTCCCTGCAAATGTGCCCCGGCAGCCAGCCCTACACCCGCGCGCGGTGGATCAGCACAAACCCTTACCCACAGGAGAAAAAAAATATATTATCGTCCCACCCTCTCCTTCCCCTCGGTTAAATTCCACCCCCTTCCCCAGTGCTTAAGCTGCTCTCTTGCGAACTAAGTTCCTCTGCTGCCTACGCTTTACATGCATTTCTCCCTTTGCAAACAATTAAGCAAAATCAATTAAAAGGCACAAATAGGAAATAGGCAGAAGCCAGCTACACACCAATCTTCTTCCAGAGTCTTTCTCTGCCTCCATTTTTTTGGAGAGTTTCATCACTTAATTGTCAACAGTTCCTGTCCTGCATTTTTGGCCCAAATGGGGAGGAGGAAAAACAAAAGCCATCCAGCCGGGGTCGGTGGGGAGGACAGCGCGTGGGTCGTGCAGGACGATTTGATAAACAGATTCTGGGGGAAATAATTAAGATGGCAAGACACAAAATGAACAAAACCTGAACGCAAACAAGCTACAACACAGCTGCATGCACCACCTTTTCCATCCCGTGACACGGAACTAGACAAGAATAACAGGTGTTTGGCTGCAGGAAAACTAAAACTTGGGCTGCTGTGCAGAAGCTGGCGTTTCAAGGCGAGCAGGAGACAGGCGTAACTCGCCGAAAATTCACAAGCTACAGCACCGACGCGCTTCGTAATCCCGTAAAAAAACCGTGAACGGCTGCCAATGCCCGTTAGCAACCGCATTTTTTTTTTTTTTTTTTTTTTTTTCCCCTGCCTATAAAATAAAACCCCGG
>NW_008824469.1:1017314-1023247 GCF_000699105.1 Pygoscelis adeliae
CCGGGGGGGAGCGGGTGCAGCGCCGGCTGCCCAGCCTCGGGTTTTAAACCCGGGCGCGGTTTGGGAGGACTCCTCTAAAGTGGCGAATTAACGTGGCAAACGCTGGAAAACAATCTTGTAACACAGGGACTGGAGGTGAGTGACGGCGTGCAGCTGAGCGCTCTCTTCTACGTACGCTTGGCTCCGCTGTGTTCTCTACTACACGTGCAGCCAGTAGCTGGGCGAGGCGGCCCTTGGGCTGGTGCGTGAAGTGCTCCGGGACCTGTACCGACATCTGTCCCCTGAGAGCGGGTTCTCGTGTCCGTAATGTGTTACTCGGTGTTAAACAAAGCAAAATTGCCTTTGTAATGTGCATGCACAACAGGTAGTTAGAAATCGCACAAAACGGTAAAAATCACATAAAGTAGCTGCTGATACCAAAAATTTTAAGTATAGCAATACTGCGGACTCGTAAGGCTATCGGAGGGTCTCATTTCAAGAACACCGATTCCCATCTACTCTAAATTGATGCTGAGCAAATACTGGGACCATCTGATTGCAATAGCAGGGTCAGAGTGCAGGTTTTGAAGAGCTTCCAGGTCCCAAAGCGTGGCTCGTCTCTGAAGTGACATCCTTTACCTCCCCTCCACACCCCCCCAAAGAAAGGGAACATCAAAGAGTACCTAAACCCAGGATTGGGGGCAGATGGCTCTGACAGTGCTCCTCTGGTTTGCTTTTTGCAATTTTTTGAGATGGGCGTTGAGAATAAATGTTTCTACCTTCAGTATGGGACTTGTTCACTGTTGTCTCTCCTGCGCCAGCAAAAATTGGGAGTGCTGTGATCTAACCGGTACAAATCTCAGAAGTAAATTTCGAACTGTCTTTCCGTGGCTTTCATTCTCAGATTACTTAAACGGAGACTGAAACTTTCCTTAAAATAGGGCATTCTTCTTTACTATGCGTGTCTGCTGCTACCAGCAGAAACATATTCACATAGCCTCCAGTAACCCTTTGCATACCTAACCAATCACGTTCTAGGTACTATGTGAAATGTATGAAATACTATGCAAAAGATAAAACTCATTGAAATTCAACTTCGTGGGCCTCGCCGGTCATGGCTTTGGAAAGATCCGTATTTTAATGAATCATGGCGTGCATAAAGGCAGGAGCGGATAGAGTTCCAATTTAGGATTTACTCCTTCTGCATCTGCCAGTAACTGTTTGCAGAATCTTGAAAAATCGTGTAATCTTTCTCTAATGTCTCCCTATTTGCAGATGATTGAACTTTATTATCATACAGAAGTGTTGTGTAGGCTATATATTGAAGTGTGGATTCCAGATGTCTATTATAGCAAGTGTGTTATTAATCCGTAATCCTGAGAAGATGTATGCGTATGTTGACCTTTCAGCCAAGATTACTCAAAATTAAATGCATGTGTACATTTGTGGGATTGAGGCCACAGTACTTGTACAAGATAAATGGATGTTACTAGAGAATCATCAGACAAAAAACACATAATCCATCCTTTCTACAAAAGTCCACCAAAAAAGACAGAACAGACATAAAAGAAAATAAACTCATTTTTCTAAATCTTTTTTTTTTTTTTTTGACATGAACAATCTGGGACTCTTGGTGTATCAAGCAAGCCCACCAAAGACTGTATTAATCACATACACCTAGAAACACCAGAGCACATTGTTGAAGTATGGAAGTAAGTATGTTTCTGAAATATCACAGATTTAATCTATAGATCTCCAAAAATAGAAAACACATTTTTAACCTTGTTTTAAGACAGAAATGATTCTTATCGAACTACAATTAATTTTACCATTGAAATAATACTGTATTAATAACAAAAAACCTGTCTCGAATGTAAAAGAACCGGGGAAAAAAAGGGGGGGCCGGTAGGATGTGGATGACGAGAATATCCACAGCTGCATTAAATAGGATAAAAACATTTAGAAGCAATATTAAACCTGTGTGCTGCAGGACACAGGTTAAGTGCTGGCAGATGAGGGTTAGGGCTCGTTTCCCCTCCGAGCGGGTCATGCCGCAGGTTTCCAGCAGTGCCCGGAGCTGGGCCCTGTCAGGCAGCGCTTGGTACGGGACAGCCCAGGACTGCCGCAAGGCTGGGTTTCTTCACAGTCAAAAATACAGGAAAAACCACTTCATGTATTAATGCTGTGAAAAGGGAGTGGTGATTATTGAGAAAGGAGCTAGGCTGAACTGTATTAAAAACCCAAAGAAACAAAAACAACTTTTGCTGGATGTTAATGTAACTTAAATTAAGATCTAATCGTGACAATGTGCTGGATCCTGACCTTGTTAGCTTGAAACTAGGAGCTGTCATTTAATTAAAGTTGTACTTAAACTTATTTTAGCTCATGCTAAAATAAGAACTAGAGTGCTGTGCTTGGGAAGGCTGTATGAAGAAATGGGTTAATTTCACCCCTACTGAGCTTTCATACATAGTTATTTCCCATTGGATAGAATGGACTGAAATAATCTTTTAAACATTTTTTAAAATCTCTTTCATCACATAAGACCTACTCTTCTATACATTACCTTGGGTTAAGATGGAAGACTAGCTATTTAACCATTTAATTGTTTTGTGAAGGAAGCTAAAAACAATTATACGGTTTTTCTAGACACAACAGATCAAAATCTCTCCTCTGCAGAAATTCCACCAACTAAACTTTAAACTCTACTTTAGATGAGATTTGCAGAGATGCTCGCCTTAACCTCCTCGCTGCTTGGGACTGCTGACAAACCTTTATTTGCCCTTTGCAACTGCTACTTCTAATGTGTTGTTTTTAATGCAGGTCTAACATAATTTCCATTTTGTGGTAACCTGATTTGGTTTTGGTACAATAACAGGAACAAATGGAAGTGATGATTTGCATGTGAAGCTGGAAATATAAGAAAAACCGCTATGCAGAGGGTAGCACCTTTGCATGCTCAGTACCGTATCACATTAATCATATGGTACTCAGCGAACCTATTCTTATTCAGTCCTCCTACAGAAAATACAGAAGTACATTTTTAGCAGAAAAAAATTACGAGTATCCTTATGACAGTGTACAGATTTCTCAGGGCTTTCTGGAAAGAAACTTGGACTTCTGCCACCTGCTCGGATTGTGTTCATGCATAAATGATCCAGAGAATGGGTTGACATTACCTCTAATTAGGGGTAATAACAGCCTGCTGCTGAAGGAGCCAGTTCCCTTTCTCTTGCATGTCACGTCCCTCATTTCTCCTGCATTAGGGCTAGTGTTCATGCAGCCACGGGGTAAGTCAGTTCAGTGACCTGATCCAGCAGAAAACTCACCCATTAAGAAAAATAAAGTATATTTTTTTCACTAGGTCGATTCACTTAAGCTCTGTAGCCATTTGATGGCTGTAATTACAGGATGGAGAGGAGAGTGGGGTGAAATGAAGGAAGAGTGCAGGACTACACCCTTTTGGTGGCCTTCCACAATTGCACCGATCAGAGGTAACATCAAACCACAGCTTTGAACTCTAGCATGATTTCAGAAGAACTCCCTGAAGCATTTCTAAGAGTTAATTAGGCATGACTGACTCTTTTTGTTTCAGCTAACTCTAGAGTGGCAGTATAGAGGTGTGTAATAATGAGTAATTAGAGTTGGAAATAAAAGAATTTATCCTGTTTAGTTTGTACCTCAGAATGGAGCTGTAAAATGGAACATAAAGGGGAAAAAGGGTACGCTGCTACAGTCCTAATATTTTAGTTGCAGAAGGTGGCTTAACTTATGTTTTCCTATTTAATAAACCAATTTTTTATTTCTGATAGGAAAGGAAATTATGTTTATTTCAAAGCTACAATGCTGGGGCTTGGAAGCTTAAAATTACACATGGATTTGGTTTGGAAAAGGGGATGGGATGAGATGAGATTTCTTTACTGATTTGGTCAGTCCTTTTCCGTACTGTTTCCTTGAATGAAATATGAACTGAACACTGCATCAGTGTGCTATATTGTTACATCTTTCAAAGTTCTTCCCGATAAACGGGAATAGGAGTGATGGACAGTAGAGAAACAGTGAGTTCAAAGAGTCTCTCTTAATGCAATTATTTAGAAAGACACTTGAAGTCCCTTGCAGGTGTGTTTGGGTTTTTTTTTTTGAGAAATCTGATTTTAGGGAACAGGTCAAGACCTAGGTATTATTTGTACAGTAGTACTCACCCATGTTAACAGTTCAACCGTAATTTTGCACGGAAATGAGAAGGAATAGTGAACAATCAATCTTGGTTATGTACATAAACATTTTTCATAGCTTATGAGCAGCAATGCAAAATATTTCTAAATGTATGATTCCACAGAAACTAAATGACAGAGACATAAATGTTTGCTTGAGATGTGGAGGAAATTTTACATTACTGTTTTTTGATGGTTACCATTTCTCCCAAGTAAAATGTGGTAATGAAATCACAATACGGTTGTTACTCATTGCTTTGCAATGTGGTGCTCAGACTTCGCCTAAGGCATCAGTGGGAGGCACAGAAAATGCTGATTGTGGTGATGAGGTCTTCTGTTGGTTTGTTTTTTTTTTTAAGAATTAAAATGCACTGAACAAAGAGTAGTATTTTAAAATGCTAACTTATGCTGGACTTTGACTCAAATGGATCCTATACAGTAGTACTGTCACCCATAAAAGAGAAAGAAGGTGGCAAACACTCCATGGAGTCACTTATACAACAGCAAAGGCTTTTATGGAAAGACTAAGTCAAACTCATTCTTCTACAGAGGTGTTTTAATGCCCCTGTAGATAAAAATCTAACCAAAAGTTGTTTATAACAAGACGATTCCGTTTATTTCCTGAGAAGGGAATGAGATCAAATCTACGTGGTAAGAAATGGTAGTTTCAGGGAATGCCTCTGAAGACTTCAAATCGTTAAGATTTTTTTTCTTGGATGCTTCAACTATGTCTTTTTTAAAAGAATGCCATGTAAATGAAAAGCATTACGTGACCTATGTTGGTATAGATTGTCATCACCTTTACTGTGCTTAAGTAAATGAACGACCTTGCAAATCGGAGAAAGGTGTGAAGAGCAGAACAAAGCAAAAATGTTAAAGACAATGTGCCGCATTTTTCCTACTTGTAGATAAGGTGGAAAATTTCAACGCAATAGAAAATCACCAACGCTTTTGGTTTCTAATGGAACTAGCATTGCAGTGATTCAGCTCGTATGTGACCATCCATGTGTCTGTAAATAGTTAAAGTATCCTTGTCCAATATTATTTCTATTGTTAAAATCGTATTTTTCTTACTAGAAATCAATAGCAACAGGTTTGTTTCTTACACGTCCCTGAACTCTCCAGACCCACAAGTTTGATGTGGCACAAGCACTGTATTCAGTCTCACCTTTTCAGAAATCATCTTCATAACTGTGCCATGTATTTGCTGGGGAGTTCTGCTATATGCCTCATTTTTCCCTCTGTAAAACACAGAAAAAAATAAATTATGGTTTAAAGGGTTTGCATGAATGTGGCAATAAAAAAAAATCTTTCAACACTGGCATACGTATCTGTTGAAATGTTCTGCTTTATCAACTTTTATCAACTGCTTGCTGATGAGCGAGTTATCGGGAGCTCTGGGTGTACAAAATGGTTATTGAAAACCTTAACTACGTGACAAACGGTGAGGTGTTTCAATTTTAATTGGAAGGGAGGGTGGGTGCTCAGACTGGGTTAGATCACAGGACAGCTGTAAATTAAATCTTTAAGCTTTTTAGGAGGGGAAGCTAACGAAGGAAGTAGTTGAGAAATCGCTTTGTGGTTGTCTTTTGAGGGAAGGCAGCGAGGAGTGGGGACGGAGCAGGGGCACGCCCCATCCCTTTCTGTCCCGCGCGGAGGGGCACCCACCGCCGGTCAGAGGTGTACAAAGCCGACTGAGAAAACTACAGATTCCCGTCAGCTCCGCTCCGAGCGGAGGCC
>NW_008824469.1:1024428-1059489 GCF_000699105.1 Pygoscelis adeliae
GTTTTTCCTGCGGGGGGTGCTCGGCGTGCCGAAGATCACGCGTGGCGGGACGTTCCTCCCGCTTGCTCTCAGAGGAGACACCGTGGCGTGCTGTAAACGCGGAGGTTAGCATGGGGGTTTTTTTCGGTGTTTCACCTGGCTTCGCGGTCAGGTGTGACGAGCAAAGTGGGCTCCGCGCGGGGGGTCCCGCAGCTCTTCCAAGGCTGCGGTGCTTCGCGCTCCCACTCTTCTTCCCAGACCACAGCCGCGCACGTTGTGCAAACGGATGCAAAGGCAGGTGTTGCACTTGAGCTATTTTTAGATAAATTAAGACAAACAACTGATTAAAGTTGACGGTGTCCCCCCGACTCATTACATCCATCATTAGTCATCTGCAGTTGCGATGTTTCTAACCTTTTTTTTTTTTTTAAGGAAATCTTGGGTGTTGCTTAGTTTGGAGTTTTGTGCATGTTTTAGAAACGTCTTTTTTGTTAGTATGTTTTTTGCTTTCGGATTTGATATAGAAACATAGTCCGGTAATCCTAATTATCTCAAATGAAAGTTATATGTAGATTGAAATACGGTAATTTACAGGCTTCATCATATGGCCAGTCCTCTAACATACTAAGCTGCTAACTCTGTAGTCAGCCCCTTTATTCATCTGTGTTAAATATGTTCATAGTTATAAATACCGAATTGTACAGCTTTGATTTGTTTTGGTTTTTGCCCAGCTTTTAACAAGGTAAGTATTTTCAGCCCTAAGATATATTCCCTGTAAGAGCCATTGTTCTAATTAGAGGATGCTGTTTGAAAACATAGCAGCCGTCTGCAGCAGCCGTCTGACGGTCAAATAAATGTCACTGTCCTCCTTCAATGGCTAAAAACAGACTACAACTCTTCGGGGGTAGTGGTGGACTGCTACTCGTTTGACTGACAGGCGACTGTGTTGGTGCAGCGGTATATTCGAGTTGGTTCTCCTTGGGTGACATGCATCAGGCTGGTAGCTCATACTCCGCTGCTGCTAATGAGTTTTCCTTTTTGCACGCCCGTTTTCCTGTGTCAGAGCAGTTTGTCGAGGTGGTTTCTTGAGTCAGGCTTTTACACTGAGAGCAAAAAATGGGGGGGGGGAAATGTAGTTTGTTGGTTTTTACAAATTTTCATCTAAGGGAGGTTGCATCTGCATTAATATAAATACTATTATTTAAAAGTCATACTTAAGCTCTTAAATCCATTTGGCTTTTCTCTAAATATATGCTGTGTGGACTCTCAAAATCCCATGGACATATGAGGTGATGTTTCTTCTACTGCCTTCTTGATTCTCTAGAAGAGTTCTAGGAGTTCAGTGTCCTGCAGTTGAAAATTGCTGCTTTTGAATTTATGTTATTTGGGGTACTTCACGAAAACGCCACTTTGTTCCGATTAATAAATCTCTAGTTGCCAGGAATGTTACATGTGAACATTCAATTTTCCGGAAGTTACCCCTCTCAAAAAATTCCACTTTTTCTTTTCCTTTAACAAGATCGTGCTGGAAATCACCTTGTAGCCTCATTGGTTTTGCTATGACAGGTAGTTCTGTAGCTCAGACTTCCTAGTCTATTTTCAGAAGAGCTGACTTAACTTTCAAGTATTTTTAGATTTCTTTTGAATAACTTTGCTTATCTTTTAACGTTGTCCTTTGCAATTTCTGCCTTGAAAAGCAGGGCCTTCTTTCTGCTGTCACACCTATGCATTGTTTACTAAATTCAGCAGATTCTTTGGCACCTGATATTTGAACAAAATGCTGCTAAAGTACAATCTAATCATGGATCTAGAGCTTACAACAGCAATTAAGCGTCATTGTTCCTCTGTTTTCCTTATCAACACTAGGAAGAAAGAGCCTAAATGACACATCCAGGACCACCCAGCAAACTGATGAGAATTGCCAGGAGTGGAATGTGCTCGTTTCCATGCCAGCCCCGTTGATCCTTGCTCTTTAATTAAACAGTACTTGCATCCTCTAGTATGAGCTAAGTTTATCCCCCCTAAACTGTTCCTTTATTTTGGACTGATTTTGTGTATAACTGCAGCCATTTTGCAAAGTTTATTCCCTCAAGATTGGTTACACATACTCCAGTTAAATGAGGCATGCCAAAGTCAAGAGATTGCCCGGGTCAGTGATGTGTAGAGTATGAAATACTCAGCCAGGTTTCAAACTCAGAAGTGTTATGCTTCCACGGAGGTGATTGACGAGAAACCTGTTTTACAATTAGTTTTGCTTTAGAGCTACACATCAGGCTTTGCCACTGTGTCTTAGCTTTGGAAACAGTTGCAGGGTCTGGTGGTTGCAAGCTGATGTTAAAGCTAAGTTCCCCCGAGTAGACCTGAGCATTTACTTTGTGCAGGTTTCCATGGATGCTATCATCCAGTGCCGTAAGTCTAAGGAAATCTGTGAAGCTTATAATCTTGCACTTAGTACGCTTTTCCAATTTATGGGGCCTGCAATAATAACAATCCCCCAAATCGTTAGAGGTAAAGAAAGAAATTGTAGATTGTAGGGTATGTGTGGTCCCTGAAAGAACGGAGGGTTCCCTCCATGCACTAGTGGAGGCATCGAATATTTCTCACTTCTGTGTTATGTCCCAGATATTTCTGTATGATTTCCCCCCCCCCCCCTCCCTGTCTTTATTTCTTAATCCAGTTTATCTCAATGCTGGAAATATTTTGCAGATTGTTTCAAATATTGCAAGCACTAGCTCATCCACACCTACAGTAGCAGTATCAAGAGCTCCACTGTAGACAGGCTGCTGGTAGGTTATTTTTGTTTGAACAATTAAGTTGACTTGTTAGCTTCATTTTGTCACCAGGGATGCATCGTGCAGTAGTATAACATCATGATACCAGAGTTGCAGATATCATTGGGAAGTTGTTAGATCCCAACAGACATCAAACTGGAAAGCTCAAAGATCGCCTCCCATCCACCAATTAACACCTCTGTGAAAACACCTGAGCCTAAATTAGAGATATAAATTATACGACCACTGTGGTTGACTTAGTTATATTTAGGATGTGGAGGACATTAGTTACCAGACAGCATGCTTTTCTTGTAAATACCTCTAATGTTTTAAGCTGGCTAGACTGTTGTCTAGGTGGTAATACGTACGCTTCAAATATTGAATATCATCAAAGAACTGTCAACTCTTGCCTTTGAAATATAGCCAATACAGTCTTCTGAAGACAGCTTCAGTCATGTTTTGTAAAAGGCTGACTGCACGGATAAATATTTATGAAACTGATTTCCATAATAACAGTTGATGTTGAAGTAACACTAGGTAGGACTCAGGCCCTGCTGCTGTCAGTGTTGTACAGATACTCTAGAAGTTGTTTTAGCTGTATTTAACTGGATTGCTGGTAGAATAACATGCAACAGCTGCATTTTGTAACCTGCAGCAAAGCGCTACAGGCCCAGTTTCATGGCTTCTGCTGCCACTTACCTTTTATATCGCTATTGCACTTACAGGTTAGCACTGTGCTCTGAAGAATCTTCCCCCATATAAAAGGTTTCTTCTATTCCAGTCATGAAAGCAACATCTTGCTGCTCCTTTGAGCATCCCTGTCTCAAGGTTGTAGACGAGCGAGGCAAGCAGCGTGGAGTACCTAGGGCTCTTACCGTTCTCTGTCTTAGAGCAGCTGTGAGTGGCTGCTTGTGGCTGCTGTAGTTTGGAGGATGTAAAGGTGATATTGAGCCACTGTTTCTTCTCCCTGCTGTGCTGTCTAATCTGACCTTGTACTTATGGAATAGATTTATTGTAAGTAACACTGCGTAAGATACTACCGTCTCATTTACTCTGATTGTATGGGTATTGCCTTTTCATGTTTACTAGCAAAATAAAATTAAATCCTGTATTTGTATTCGGTGTTAGCTTTAGCAAATGTTCATGTGTTTTGCCATTCTGCAACATATAATAATCCACAGAGTCAAGATTCTAGACTAATGGATAAATGATGCTTACATTCTCTTCTGTATGAAACCAGTAATAAGATCATTATTTTGACATCTTTTTTAATTTCTGGTGACTGATTCTGGCTCATACAGAGTCTTTCTATGAGCTGTTTATAACTCTTAATGAATGGTGCAGACACTCTGTGGGAGCCTGGCTCTGCGTCTCTGTCTCTGGGAGTTCATAGTACTGTCAGGATAACAGAGACTGACTGACTTGGGAGCTGAGGAGACAGCCAGAGGAGTGCTAATTTCCCGTGATGCCATGACACCCGTCTCATTCTCGACTTTCCCCTGTGGTCCCACACGTGGACAGGCAGTGGGGTGGAAAATGGAATTTGTTATTGAAATAACCTTGTGATGCGAACCTTAAGATTTGGAGAAACCACTTCTATGTGCGTGGAGGGTTTTTTCCTGCTAAGAGTAGCATGTGCTATGAAGTCACTTGCATGTGTAACTGCATGGCTAACTAGATATAGTCAAGTCTAGTCCTAGCTGCAACAAGTGAAGGTAAGACTATTTCTGCAGATAGGTGTTTTTAGTGATCACTGTATGCAATTTTGCCTTGCTGTGTATTGGTCCAGCAAGGTGAAGGTGTTGTAGCATTGATATACTTCTCCAGGTAAGATTCACATGCTCCTCTCACTGTGTGGATGGACGCTTACAAAATGCAGCTGTGATGTTCGATCAACATAGCTTTCTTTTAAGCCATTCCTGACATGCTAGACTGTATGAAAATTGTCTTGTCCTCTTAATCAGTTTCTTACTCAAGAATGGTAGCCGTGGCCAGGGAAGAGGAGGTGAGAACAATCTTTCAAGGGTATGCAGATAATTCTAGACTTGTTCATTAAGAAGTGGTTGGTGTCTTTAGTAAGACTGATGTTTGAAGCTGGCATTGTCCTTTCTGAAGGGGTTTTGCTTGTTACAGTCTGCAAGGCAGCTAACTGCATGACCAGTAGACATAGTAAGAATGTGGTCATACCGAGAGTCAGCGTTTCTCGAGGTATTCCATTAACTGGGTCGTTATGAGATTGTCTATATTTAAACCTAATAACTTTTAATAAGATTGGTTTCTTGCTCTGTGATTCTTGTCTGAATGTGTCAGATACAAAGGGCAGGAGAGTACTTGTGATTGGAGCTCTAGGCTGGACAGATGTCTCCCATACCTCACAAGATGCTAAATCTACAGCCGTCCCACTGCAGGGCTGTCAGTAGTTGTTGACTGCAGCCCCCTGGTTACAGAATGTATTCAGCTGAAATCGGGTGTCTGGTGGAGAAGCGGCAAGGAGTTTGAATTAGCTGTGGCTCTGTCTGTTTTGAAACCGTCTATCCATGGCACGCTAAACTCAATCGTGACTCACAGCTCTGTGTTAATGCTAGTATTTGATACCGTGAGAGATAGTATGGCAGTTACAGCGCAGACTCCCAGCCCGTGTTATATTCCTGCCGACCAGAGCTCAGAGTCATCTTCGTGGGGAAGGGGAGGAGAGGAAGTAATCTATAAATGGCTCATAGATAATACAGATTTACTTGAGATAAGGCATTTTATTTCCTTTTCTCTACAGCAGTGGCTACTGATTCTGAAAAAGATGTAAGCCTGTGATTAAGTCAGAAAGCTCTCAGATACTCTGTTCACTGATGTTGCTATTATACCTGATAACAAAGAGCACGTACCTTTTTTGTGTGTTAAAAGTCTCGAGTGTCAATATGACCTGCTACATGGGTGGCTCTTACTACAGTTCTTCCTTTTGTTTTCCTTCTGATCGTTGTCTGTAATGTTTTATTCTCCCCGGATAATTCTTATTTCAGAAACCCCTATCTTAAAACAGGAATTGAATGTGAAGCTTGCATTATGCTGGAACTAAAACCAACCTAGGTAAAGCCAACATACTGCCTAGTAGCTTACAAAATTGGGGAATAATGCTAAAATTTGAAGCAAGTCATTAATTTCTGTCCTGCTGCTGTGGTAAAAATGAACAAGTGACAAACCAGGACTGTTGCTTATCCTGCGTTTCAGTAGCAATATAAGCTTCATTTGCAGCTATGTATGTGACTGCTTCTTTATATTAATTGTCATTGCTGGTGAAAATTGTTTTATTAGTGTATCACAGCTCACTTCTTGCGAAGTAGTGGAGTCAATATTAGTCAGAGGCACTATGTAAGTGCTCTTGTATGGATAGAAACCATTCAGAGCATTCAGGATTTTGATTTTCATTTAAAAGCAGGAGCTTCTTTTAAGCCACTCTAGTCTAATAAGACATTGAAGCATTATACACAAGTAAGTGAAATGAACTTAATTCAGGATATTAAACATTAAATAAAATTGAAATGCAGATTCTTCTAGAGGACGAGTTGTTAAATTTCTTGCAATATGGTAGTACTCAGGCTGCCATGACTCTGAAATCCAGGGCTGTCAGAAGTCTTAACGTGATTGTGTGCCCAAATTCAGTTCTCTTTGAAAGCACCTGAATGCCTACCTTCTTTAGGCTTATGAGAACTCCTATCCTGCATCCTAACATCATGAGAGTCCTTTAATTTTGTCAAGAAGCTGTATTTCAGATTTACAGCTTTGTCAAGGGCTGTAGTAAATCTGTCAGTCATATCTGTAGGATGATCTGAAGTTAAAGTTAGCTCTTCTTTGAGCCAGGGATTAGACCAGATGACCTCTTGAGGCGTCTTCCAACCTACGTTATTCTATGATTATGCAGCAAGGCAGGATGCTTGCAGCATGGTAGCTGCACGGTAGAAATCATGCAGCAAGTGTTCAAAGAAGCTTTGAAAGCAGTGAAGGAGAAGGTGCTGAAACATGTTGTATTGGATACCGTGCAGACATCAGTGACAGTTCCTGCCCTGAGAGGCCTGTCAGCTGAACCAGGGTAGAAACCTAATAGAGGACACAGGAAAACATCCTCCTGCATGGAACATCAGCATGCACCTATGAGTTCAGGCTTTGTATGGATTTGGATCATACCACCGGCGCCCTGTTTTTGCAAGTGTTACCTTACAAGAGCAGTTATGATCTGTGCATTTTGAAATTGCAGCATGAGCAAAGGAGAGAAGAACTTCTGATGCTTTGCATCACTGTTTGAAAACAAGCACAGAGCCTCATAATGAAAAATGGAGCTTTTTGTTTTAGGTGCCTGGCTCAAGCTCGGCCCAGGAAGTAAAGAACAGAGACTTGAAATTGAAAAGAGTTGGCAGTTTTTCTGCTAGTTTACAGTGAAAGGGTTCCCAAATTAGCTTCCTTGGCAGTTTGAGGAGACAGAAAACATGAACTGATTTTTCACTTATGGGTCAAGCTGGAGTTACTCCGCCAGGCGTGAACACAAGGAGGCTTTGCTGTGCCCCCCTGGAGACTTTCCATCAACTTCAGTAGACTTTTAAATACTTCAGGCATTCTGCATCCTACAGCCTCCACAAAAGTCTCCATCTGAAGTATCTATTCATCCTGAATGAATGGGGGAGAGAAGTGTTTTTCTTGCTTCCCCCACTCCTGCTTTTAGGGTGTTTCTAACACCAGTGTCAGTTACAACTGCAACTTAGTGCATTTTCTCTTTGCTTATGGGTGTCTCTGTCCAGCTAGTTAGCTGCAGCATAATTTTTTCCTGTCCTGTCTGTGAGCCCATGAAAAACTCTCTTGTGCTTTTTGTTTCTTATGTACATACCCTCTAGCTTCTGTCACGTTTTGTCACTGGTCAGTTTTAGAAAAACATCTCCCTTGCTGGAGAACTTGTAGTCTGCAAAGAGTTGCCAGTGTGCTGTGGAGCTGCACCTAATGTGTCTGTCTTGTAAGTATATCCTGAATGTTCAAAGTAGGAGTCTCTTACACTAATCCTTTGGAGGGCTGAGCCAATAAAGCTGTCAGCGTCAATAGAAGTTATTTTTCCAGCTGCTGTAGTCTCCCAAGCGGGTAAATTGTGATGCTTTCCTTCAAAGCAGGTGGATGTTGTCTCCCTTTTAGCATTTCTGTTACTCATTTTGGTGTAGGATCTTTCCTGGCCCAGCAGTTGATGCAGCTAGTACTCTTCCCTTTGGTTCCAGCCATGGAGAGGAGGCCGTATTGCTTCTTGGCAGGATAGCCAAGTATGACTTAAACAACTTCAGGTGTCATTCCTAACGCCGGGCTCCCTTGGTGTTTAGCATCAGGCCTGTGCTAGCATGAAAACTGCTGTGGGAGGGACTGAGTTGGGAGAAGATGCTGAAACTGGCCCAGGCATGCACCCCCCCGTGGAATGTCCTAGTCTTTTCTAGGAGTCTCCTTTGGGAGCCTGCCCTCCCCTTGGTGCTTTGCGGTACGTGGCCTCCCTCCATTGGCTTTCAGCCGTTTGAAGGTGTACACGATGCTTCAAGGTTGGGATGGCCAACTGCCCTGCTTCTGCCTTATTTGCACCTTGTTAGTGTCCCAAACTGGGAGTAATTGGCAGTGTGTATGGCTACTCAGCTGCCAGCTTATTTTGCACATGTTAGAAGAGTAGTACTTGGGCTACCTTTCAAGTGATGTCGATGCTACCCACAATTATTCTTACAGAGGGAGTACACTTGGAATTACAGTAAGTAATTGCATGGTATGATTTGAGCTGAAGGAAGTTACACCCTTCCTGCTCGTGGGGTAAATTGTGACAAGTCTTAAGTAACAGCTCAGCCCTGCTGGATTTCGGAAAACTCTTCCTCTGAGAGATGATTTGGGGCCTGCCTACCCAACAAACTTCCTGTGCAAAGCAGGTCTGTGTTAATGTATTTGTCAGCCATATAAACTGAAGCCTTGCTTGTGTAGCTCACACTCAGGTTTAAGCTATCCCACCAGTGTATAATGGTTGTAGGTGCTCCTGGGGTCACTCTTTTAGGGAAACAACCAGCAGTGTTAAAAGGAAGTCTTTTTAACCCAGGAAAACTTGGATTCCTGGTCTGGATGTCTCCTTTTAATAGTTAGTTGTCCCTATGATTCTCTCAGTGGTTATCAAGGCACAGAGCTATCTGAGTATCTGAATGCTGCTTAAATTAAGCTGGTTTCTTGCAAGATTTTGTTTTCATCATGCATATAATTATAGCCAAATCAGAAATAGGTACGTTGAGATTAAATGTAATTATTTAGCATTTCTTTTTAGCTCAGGCTAGGCTAAGAAGAGGAACAAAAGATTTCTTCTTGATGCTCTGTTGAAATGGGAAGAGGAGCTCCAAGACAGCTGGTACGTTGGCGTTAAGACAGTCTGACTGAACTTCAGAATCAGATGCTTGATATCATTATTACGTGAAGACATTGAAGACACTTTGTATTTCTATTAATCAATATTTGGCAAATTAAATACCTCAGTTCTTAAAAGGAAATAAAGTCTTCATCTTATGAAGCTCTTTAGTGTCATGGTTATGTTAACATAATAAGTACTAGGATAAAGGATTAAAATGTCTTGCCATGCTGGATGATTTGAGTCTAGATATACACCAGAAAATTTACAAGAAAAAACTTTGGTAAGTATGAAAATGAATCCTTGGTGTTGAAGGATTGCAGTTGTTCTGTGAAAAGCACAGGAAGCCCAATATCCCACAAGTACACTGGGACTTAGCAAGCAATCCTGCAGAAGAGAGACTCGATGACCAAATGTTTATCCTCTCAAATATGAAGTTTCCCATGGTTGAGAAATAGTATTTTTAAATCTTCGAGCAAGACTTGTATAAGCATTAATATAATTTCTGGTTGAGGTTTTGTAACACTTGGAAACTGTTTGCTAGGTGGCTGGGTGGTTAGGCTTATTACGATAAAAGCTTTCAATAAAGGAGTTAAAATTGGCAAATGGCCTTGAATGCCTGTTGAAACACGTCTGACCAAAACTCTCGATTGGCTTAATACATGTGGTGCGTTAGCGGTTAAGAGTTCTGGTGTCCTGCCACATGCTGATTCTGGGAGCATAAGAAGATGGGATCCTGGACTAGGTGTAGCTTGGCTCAGCTCTTGCAAAATAGTGATGTTTGAATGTTCTTATGTTTTTGCAGCTGTCTTTGGGTCCCAGTTTCTATGTCTCCCTGCATCCATGTTACCCACACTTCATGAAATTTTCTTCATATCAGCTTGATGAGAATTGAGGTGTTTGAAATGTATGCTATAGGCCGAGTACTGTCTAAACCATTAATAATGGCATGTGGTAATGGGCTAAGCCTTTATCAGTGGGGCTCAAAAGAGCTGATTTGTTTCAGGCACTGTGTTGTATGAACAGGTTTCATGGTCTTTTTGAGGGCAAACTGGTATGTTACAGAAGAGCTAGGCTCACAGCTTAGTGCTGCCAAGAGTCTGAGGTCCTGGTACAAATGCTTCCTCTTCAGTTACACGGGCCTGTGCCAGCTTTGTTGTTCATCAGAGGCATTGCAGAAACAGCTCAGCTTGCTAAGCTAGCAGATCACCACTTCTTAACCAGGTTAGCTTTCGCTGGACTAGCAAGTTGAGTCATTTCGATGACGGATCAAGAGTGGGCAGCCAAGGTGCAGAAAGGGCTGGTGTGGATCAGTCTGAACTGTGCTGAATGGCAGCCTCTGCGTCTTCCTTAAATGGTATACATGTGTTTATATTTAAGATTGATGTTAGTTTTTTCCTCTGCATTTTAAACATATTTTGTCTATTTAATGAGATCCTTTGAGAAAGAGCACTAAATATAGAGACGTTGTTGCATTATTCCCTCTTTGGAACTGTGCTTTGTCTGAAAGGCAAATTTATCAGGAAAGATTATTTTTCAAGAGAGCTGCTGGGATTAACGTCACTCATCAATTGCACATGCATAAAACCACCTGACAGTTTTAAAAACTGTTAAAAGGCATTCTAGTTCATTTTCTTTATCAAAAATATTTGACTTGGGTTTATGAGTTTCCTAGTGCTGTTATTTAATGTTAATTTCTGTTCCTTAAGCACAGGCATTCTTGCAGATCTAAGTTTATAAAGGGGCATGGCTGCATACGATAGCGGAGGACTGGCCCTTGGAGAATCTTTGTGCGATAGCACTGCTCACCCAGAGATGAGGCTAGACATAGCTTCCAGAGTAAGAGTAGCTAGTGGTGTCTGGGAGCACTCTATATTATCTTTTCTGGAAGACTATTGTTTCTTTCCTTTAGCCTCTGACAGGCCTGTTTGGCTGCCATGGACGTTGTGGAGACTTTCATGCTCTGAATCTGTGTTCTAGACTCTGGTTAAATACTCATTTTGAGTGAAAGAATATAGCTGAGAGCCCCATGGAAAGGTGATCTTTCTAATGAAAGGCTCCTGCTCTTCAGAACTTAAATATCCAAGGAGAAAGGACCACCAAGATTGTGACGGGCAGCCCGCTGCCTTCGCAGGCTTTCATGTTACAGATACTTCAAAAGACTTCATATGGTATTCATTCTACACGTGTATGGGGCACAAAACATTTCCTAATACCCAGCAAAACTTATAATCTATAGTGAAAGATCAAAAGGTGCCTTTACGGTATAACAGAGGAAAGAAGAAATGTTTCACTTTAAGAGTCCAAGTACGTTGATCACAAAGTTCAGCTGTCTTGTTGGGATGAGCTGGAGGTGGCAAGGTGGTTGTGCTGTTAATAGCTTTTGCGCATACTGATGGTTTGCTCTGCAACAGAAGAGAAAGTATGAAAATGGTGGCCTTTGCTCGGTAGCTCAGACCTAAATTTGGACCCAATTGAAAAGGGTGGAGATTGACATGAAGATAAATTTAAATACAGACTATTATTTTGTTTTAAACTTAAAATACTATCTATAGTCAAATAATATGTAACGCGAGTAATTGCATCTCTCTCTTCTTTCCTTTTTAGGTGGCTATGGTAGAAGTTCAGCTAGACGCAGAACATGACTACCCTCAAGGTCTCTTGATAGCCTTCAGTGCCTGTACTACTGTCCTTGTTGCAGTTCACCTTTTTGCACTCATGATAAGTACCTGCATTCTTCCAAATATAGAGGCTGTTAGCAATGTGCATAATCTCAACTCTGTAAAGGAATCTCCTCATGAGCGTATGCATCGGCACATTGAGCTTGCGTGGGCATTTTCTACTGTCATTGGGACTTTGCTCTTTCTTGCAGAGGTGGTGCTACTGTGTTGGGTGAAGTTTCTTCCTTTGAAGAAGAAAACTGATAATCCACTCCAGAGCAACAGTTCTAGCATCACATCAGGACAGGCAGCAGCCATTGCATCAACATCTATTATGGTTCCCTTTGGATTGATTTTCATTGTGTTTGCAGTCCACTTCTACAGGTCGCTGGTGAGCCATAAAACAGACAGGCAATTTCAAGAACTGAATGAACTTGCTGAATTTGCACGACTCCAGGATCAGCTGGATCACAGAGGTGATACTATCTCCTCAGCTGTTACCCATTTTGCGTAAACCTGTACTTAAAGAAAATAAACCCACTCTTCTGCTTCTGCCTTGGTATGTTGACTCCCCAGTGGATCAACTGGTCGAACTGTTGATTACCGTTTAAAGAGAGATTATAAATGTTGTTCTAACCCTTTAGAGAGAAAAAAAATGTTGTTCCTTTCATAAAATTGTGGCTGACATCTGAAGGAATGGATGGTGGGGTATGCTTGCACTGCACATGCATCCTTCCTCTTGTGAGCACTGTCTAGATTTCTTCTAATGCTGAATGGTGGCTGTATAAATACATGGAAAATAACACTGTAAATTTGGGTATTTGTTAGGGATGGATAGAGAAGCTTTTTTTTCCCCTCTGTTTATTTGATGTTGGCATTTACTAGAAGATACTGCTTGTCCGATCCATATTGCATGGCATGATACAAATTACTTGGGATATGCAGCAATTAGCACTTGGTTTCAGTGCTAGCGCTGTTCTCTCTAGAAAGCTTGACAGATGGTAGAAGTGAAAGCTTTCCCACCACCTTCCCCAGTATGTTTTTCTGCCAAGTAATTATTACTTTACTGATTTCTCCAGCGCCTTTTTCCTCGTGGCAGTTACACATTGTATAACTCGCTAAACACCCTTGACTAGTCTTACTGCAATGTGGTATGGCCACATGAGTAGGAATGAGACTCTACTCTACTCTTCTTTGGAAGAAAATAAAAGCAATAACTGTTTTAAAGTTCTCACGAGCCAGCACATATTATCTGGAGAGATAGATTTGCCTGTTTCCCATTTAGGAATCTTTTTTGTAAAAGAAGGAACTAGATGGAAATTATCACTGGATAATTTTTTTTGCTTGAAAATCAGAACCACTGCTGTGTTTTTTTCCAAGCCAAAGTAGTAATTATTTTGTACTTTTATATTAAAAATAGATATTTAATAAATCCTCAGATGCAAGCAGCAAAAGTTGCTTTCTCTGCTTTGGATTCCCAAGTAATTAGCTATGCCTTGGTCTTCCTTATTTAGAAAAAATCTTCTCCTTGCTGAAGTGTTGTATTTAATAATTTGTTACACATTTTTTGCTTCCAAAGGATCTGGAAGACTACTTTTCTCTATGTAGATTTATTTATGAAAGTAGGTTATTTGTAATTTGTTATTCCATTTGGTCTCTTATCTAAAGAGGTTTGTCCAAGAAAGATTGCAGCAGTTGTCCTGGGCTGCTTCAGTAATTCTAGCTATGTCTAGAAGTGGAATTCTTTGGATGCAGTTCTTCTATGGAGCAGCTTTGGCCTTTAATAGGTAAAAGCTGGTTTTTTTAACACAAACTGAGACAGGTTTCAAGTTTAGTGGAACAAAACTTGACCTCCCTAACGTAGCTAACACTGTGGAATAGAAACTTGGGATTTTGAAATTAGACAGGAGTGAACGTGACAGTACAGTGGAGCTGTACCTGACTGAGCCTGGGCTGAACATGGTCTCTTACACCCAACCTCCATCTCAGGTTATCCCGGGTAATTCACAAACTGTAGTATGTGTCTGCAGGGTTAGGGTGGCAGAGTGTGTTTTCTACTGAAGCAGCCTCGTGAAGCGAATGGGACTGATCCCTCATGTCAGCACCACCGCAGTGGAAAGTGTTGACAAGGTTACCCGTGGTGCATTTGTATTCTGAAAAATAACTGTAAAAAACTGCTGGGCTTTCTTTTCAGCAGCGTTCTTGGTTCGCAAGCAGGAAACAGCTTTCCACTTGCCGTTTTCACCAGTCCTTCTGGCACACAGAGGCCAAACTGGATTTTCTCTAGCTCTGCCATTACGTTATGCTTCAAATATATTCTGTTACCGATGTAAATCTGCTGAAGGTGAGAATTGTGACTACAGTCCCACAGGTGTTCATTCATGGAGCACTGGAAGGATTA
The DNA here is from genome assembly GCF_000699105.1 of Pygoscelis adeliae. Classification (NCBI taxonomy): domain Eukaryota; kingdom Metazoa; phylum Chordata; class Aves; order Sphenisciformes; family Spheniscidae; genus Pygoscelis; species Pygoscelis adeliae. The sequence continues at coordinate 1,038,628 of NW_008824469.1, forward strand.
GTAAAGGCATTAATGAAGCAGCATTCCAAAACACGAAATCTTGATAGTAGGCACAAAATGTATTTTCCCATCCTTTACTGGAATACTAGCCCTTTCTTGGGTAAAAAGACTCTTAAAACCCCTCAGTAGAGGAAGAAAACCTGACTCGATGTTCACACTAGAGCAAATGGTTGAAAGGGTGCTGTCAGGCTTAAAAACTACGCTTCTGTCCATAAATGGTGTATTTAAAAGTTACAATGTTATTTTGAATGGAAGTCCAGAAAATATATTTTCCAAGTTTGTTTTGTAAAATTACTTGCTGTCTTGGATAAGTAGCCGAATTTATCTTTATTTTGTGGCTCTTTTACAACGTGACACAGAAGTGTGGGGTTTCTTGTTTTTGTTTAAGAAATACAGAATCAGAAGCTAGTGGGACAACCTTATTTTTAACTTTCTCAAGCTGGTAGGTTCTGAGCTAATGGCGCTGTTATTACAGCTGTTTTTCTGACTATTTTCTGCACTTTAAGCCATGATATCGAGTATGTTTCTCTCATTTTCCAGCTGTGGAAAAGGTAATGGAAGTTACACCTTGGGCACAGTCTCCTAACCGTGTGCCAGAGGCAGTAACCAGACCCAAACACATGGTTCTAAACATTAAGAGTGTACTTAGAGTTTGTTTTTTATCCCTTATTTATACTAATGGTATTATGCATTTACCTCAAGCATTTTAAACATTGGTTATTGTGTATCACTTTAGATATAAAATACTTTAATGAAATAAAATATACTCAGTTGTTGCTGATTATTTATCTAGAGGCCTAAAATATGCTTATTTTCTCTATATCCCTTCTCTCTTCAGCTATATTGTGCTAATCCTGACTGTGTATTTCTGAGGATCTCTTAAAATGTATTCAGTTACTCATTTCAGTCATAATACGAAGATAAAGTTTCCTGTTCATGCAGGCAGGTATAAAGAACATAACATAGTTGACATCCTTTTCCTCCTGTCAGCACTGCGGAAATCTTGGGACTAAGCATGTTGTATTGTTGTTATTCCCTCAGAGTGCTTAAACAGAAAATTAGGTTATCTTTCAGCGTAGAAAACATGAAGAGTCAAGGGACCAAATGAACTGTAGACAAGAGGTGATCCTCGGAAGCATGGTATTAATCAGGTGAACTAACGACCCACTCTCCCACAGTTTGTTTTTCACCAGCCAGCTGCAGTGCCACCTTCCTTGGGTCTTGTGGGTGCCTCCCGGATCGGAAGCCGTGCAGCCCTGCGTGGCTGGCGCGTGGTCCTTGCGTCGGGTAGAAAACGGAGCAGCCGGCGCAGTGCCGTTGAGTGCTGGGGGTCCAGCACATGGGCTGGCCGAGGAGCAGAGCTGGGGTGAGATCTGGTGCTCTGCATTTCTGGGGGTTGGGGAGGAGAACCAGCGTCACATTACGGAAAATGCACAGAGAAAGCAAGTGAAGTTGCATTAATAAAAATATTAATTGAAACATGATCTGTTATAACTTCAAAAGCCATCTTGGGTCACAGGTATGTATTGGGCTAAGTTTGGGGGGAGCAGGAGGGGACAATTACGTGACCGTACTTTTCTAGGGCTTTGCTTTTATAGCATACAATAGAAACCCTGCTTCTTCTCTAAGGCAATGTGAAAGATCTTGAAACCAACAGGAGTGATATTTCTTTACAGGAGGAATATGTCAGAGGAGCTGGGCAAAGAGTCGCTCTGCCTGTCTTCGTGCGTCTTGCTGCTTGTGGTTTTTCTTTTTTTCTTTTTTTTTTTCCTTTCTTTTCCAAAATAATGGGGGGGGAGGAGGCTTCTGAGCAAAGCCACCTGCACAGTGAAGCATACATGGGCAGCCTTGAGGGAAAAGTGAGGCAGACCACAACACGATACACCACAGTGTGGATTGAGACTCTAATGACTTAAGTAACCCAAGATCGTGTTCTTATCTCGCATCTTTTTTTCTCTTCAGCATCCGGTTATTAATTTTGGCTGTCATCAAACATCGCCTGGGCCTCTGCTAAAACACCATCTGGATCAGCTAGTTCAATCTAAATAAAAAGAATACAAATCAGTTATGCAGTGTAATTGAAGAGGCTTAAGGTTTTATAGATCTTGATTACTCGAGCATTAGCGGAGAATCTCCCATGTATCAGGACTTCAGTTTATATTGCAGCATTTCAATTGCTGTTTTAGAAACATTGCTACACTTCCCTAATTTAATCAGCATGTTGAACATCACTTCATCTCCTTGAAATAGCTCTGCGTGGAGTGGACTGATTCTCCTTTAACAAAACACATTCTTAGGCAAAACTGGCTTTAATTTGCGGCCTGTGGGGTCTCATCTATAGTTTTAAAAGGTAATTGCAGTCACCCAAGTGAGCACCAAAGGTCACGTGGAAGCAAGAATCTGGAGTCATGTAACCTGCATGCGACTGGGTGCAGATTCTTGAGAGGGAAGCGCCAAAGCCCTGCCAGGAACTTGTCATCTCACTCTGACCTGCTTTATGTCCTCATGCTTTCTGGGGGGTTCGTGTGTGTGTGGTGTTCTTCCAGGCAGAAGATGTCCAGTCTTTTTCTCATTTATTTTGTTATGCTTTCTGAAGCCTTGGCTTCAATAATAATAACAGCAAATATCCCAAGTCCACCATGTTGTGTCTTTCCCCATCTCTGCAGTTACGTTCAAATTCCACCTTGATGCAACCCCATCATCTACATACTGGAGTCCTTCAAAGCTTGTGACAATCGCTCTCTAGTTTTCAGCCATTTTCTGTCCTGTGCATCCCTCCTGTCTGTTCCTTTTACCTGCTAATGAAGGCACACAGTGATGCTTCTCCTGTGCAGAAGCTCAGATCCTCACTGTTGGCCTCTTGCCAGGTGAAAGCTGACTATTGAGTCCATCTCTGGTTTTAGCAGTTTCTAATGCTCACCTGTCATCTAATTTTCCCTAACAGCTGCTTGCGACAGTAATTTGACAAAAGGTTTATGAAAATCTGAAGTCAATTTTTCTCCTTTTATCTGTTACTTCCTTCATAATCTGAGATCAATAAATCTCTTCCGCTGGAAAGCGCAATAAAGGCAGTGAAAGTCGATGCTTCCTTTTTGCTCATAGAGCAGAATAAAATTGGGTCATAACTTGGTCTTCAGAGAGTTAAACAGCCAGGCTTGAACATCCTGCCTTATCATCCCAGGCTGTTGGGCTGGGTTGTTGAGGCTGTTCTCGGGTGACCTTTGACAAAGCTTGTAAGGTAAATATTTCTAGCTACAGAAGTACTGCTCCTTTCACTCTTTTTGCAAAATCGAGATTGTTTTTCCCTGGTGAGTCTTTGGTGTTTATTATTCTGCACTGCTGTGGGTGTGCCTAGTACTTACAGGATTAACTGGCCTGTCAAAAATGCCTGTGCTCAAAGGGCCCTTGCTATAGAAACGAGGTTTGAAAAAATAAGGGAAGCAAAGACGTAACAGCTGTGAGCTTGGTAGCTGTGCGTGCCCAGTATCATTTGCAACAACCTTGCCCCTGGAGCAGAGGAGGAAAGTAGGTAGCTTTACCTGCCATGGGGCCACGCTATTCCCTGCATTACTGGAATAAAGCGGTGTGCTGTGGTTATCCAGTGTGGTTCTGCTGGGCTCTAAGCGAAGAGGAGCTTCCCCACCCGTATCCTGCAGGAACCGTCCCTTGGAAATGCGATGCCTTTGTATTTCACGTGTGTGGCACGCAGACCATGGGGATTCAAGCTGAGACTCTGTTGGCCAGCTGTGTCACTTGGAGCCACGTCTGTTCCCTACTGATCCCTGTGCTCCTCCGAGGGCACGGAGCCGGGGATGGGCTCTCCTGTCCTCCGGCTCCTGCACCAAAGTGACGTGCAAGGACCCAGCAGCTGCCAGGCTCGGGGCCTGGGGTGTCCATGTGCCCCATCGTGCACCTCACTGAGTCTTTGGGAGGGGGGACGGGGACTGGCTCTTCCTCCGCAGCCTGTGTCGGTCATAAGGGAAAAGGGGAGCAGGGCGTGTCGGCTCTCAGACATCCGTCTGCCCGCCTTGGCGAAGCTACATGCACCTCTCTATCCGTGGGGCTGCTGGACACGGACAAGACCCTGACGCAGGGTGCCCAGGTAAAGGAAATAGGTGATACTAGTGCTGCAGCTGCTCAGGTTTCGGTAAGGTCTAGTCAGCTTTAGCAGTTTGGCTTGGTGAAATCATTTGGGTTTGACACAAATCCCACTATTGTCTCTGCCTCTATTGTCCCCGTTTCCTTTGTGCTGCTTCAGGTCTCTAAGCAGTTTTGGTGCACGAGAACTGCGTTTTTTCAGATGTAGGTGATTAGGAGACTCCAGCAGTGGCTGGACGGGCCGTTTGTCCCTATGGGACCGTTTAGGACACTGCTGGCCAAAAGACTGAGCACACACCCTGTGAGCTGGGAACTCCATGGGGATAATCACTTGAAGAGTGAAATGCTACCTGGAGACCTGTCCCGAGCGCTGGTGAATGCAAACGTCACTAGCAAACCCGAAATTTCCAGGCAATTACCTTTGGGATTGGATACTGAGTAGGGGCAGGAGCTTCGTCTCTGCCAAAGTCAATCAGAATTCCACATTTTGGTATATCTGCTGCCCAGATACCTTCAAACAACTGTCCCTTATCCAAGTAGAAAAATTTCCCTGGGCCATGCTTCTTTCCGTCTTTCCAACCTCCTTCATATCGATTTTCATTTGCTGCAATTAGATAGATGAACAGACCATGAAATCTGTACTGTTTCATTAAGGGGCTACAAACGAAACCAATCAACACAGCAAACTGACAGAAGATGAAATAATCTGTTTGGCTCCTCTTAGTAATTTCAAGGGGGCTGTGGGCATGGTGTGTCATTCTGCTTTTGTGGCGCTCCATTTGCTGTGCTGCAGAGGGAGAAGAGGCTGTGGAAGAAGCCCATGATTGCCCACTTGGAACAAGAACTGCGTTCACCTGCTTTGTTCTCCTGGTGATACTCATTTTTTGCTGATATGCAGAGCGAGTGAGCTCAGGGTAAGACTAGTCGCTGAGTCACTCTTCCCAACATGAAAAATTATAGGACAGAAGTTATGGATTTGTCACTGCACCATATCACACAGGATCTCTGGCTTGAAGAGGTTTGCTTGTCTGGGCAAGGAACAGCAGCACTGTCTGACTGTTGTCCAGTCAAAATAATCTCGATTTCAAATAATACTTGCAGTTATGTTTTTCCTCAATGAATTACAGAGCAAGAATTGCTGTGAGTGTCTGAATGGTTCAGGCAATCGGTTACAGATTGTTTTTCCAGCTGTACTGCATCTCTCGGCATTTTTCTGCAAGTTGAGAGAGGTTTTTTTGGTCTCTGCACTGCTCTCCAGAAATCCATCCATCCATCACCAACAGGGAAAGCAGACTGCGAAGGGAAGAGAGCAGCCTCGTCCAGGGATGCTGGTTGAGAAGGCGCATCATACCCATGGTGATGTTGGGGTCACCCTGCTCACTAGGAGAGTCCTCTGCTGTCCCCTTTTCCCAAATATAGTGTTTCTAAGCCAAAAACCACGGGGTTTCAAACCAAGCTACTTAGCGGAAATATCTTTGGGTATCAGCCAAACTCCGCCATTCTTCGTGGCAAGAGGTGGCCGAAATACCAGGGCACCCAGCATGGTGCCGCAGAGGTAGCTGGGGATTGCCAGAATGCCATAAGGCAAGAGGGAAAAACCAAAAATGCTTCTGGGGACCATGGCTGCTGGGCTGTTCAGGCAGGGTCTGGTTTACAGGTTGGAGCCGTGGCGGTGGTTATCTTCAGCTTGCATCTGGTGGTGTGCTTATCTGCAACACCGACCTGCCCTGCCCACTGGCCCAACCAGGGGAGCAGCTCGGCTTCTGTTCTGCAGCCACCGACGACTCAGAAACCACCCAAATCACAGACCTGGCTGTGATGCAGGGGCCATTGAATGCTCTGGCTGCACCATGGCACCTGGCTGCTCCCATCCGCTCTCCCTCCAGAGCATCTCGGAGGCTGCATTGCTCACAGCCGAGATCTCCTCTGTGGATGTGCAATGCTCTGGTTTAAAAGCCGTTTGGCAACAGGCTGCAGCAGAGGCGGCAAATGATCACAGTGCTCCCAGCCAAGCTCGCCCTCACTGGGCACGCTGCCACTACAAGCAATTTAATCTTGAGCTGCAGCTCATCGTGACCTCCGCTAAAGAAATCCTTTACTTTCACCATCGCAAAGCTGCCGCCACGTGGGCACGCTTCCAGCGGCTGAGCTGAATACATTAAGCTTGTGGGTATGAAATAATTGCTCTGGCTAATTTTAACCAAAAGGAATCCAGCTCACAATCAATTGTAGGCTACGCTGGAGGCAACCGGGCTCTGAAATGGCGCATCAGCCGCAGCTCAGCCCTGAGGGGTTGTCAGTTTATAATGCCGAGGGTGACTTTGATGGGAGTGAAGCAGATCAGTGGAAGGAGTTACCCCTGGAAGTGGTTGCTGATTTCATCTGGATGAGCCATTAGTCCAAAGTGACTTCGCAGTCATCAGAGAGAGCGCAGTCATGTATGTGATGTGCAGTGAAGGTCGTGCTCATTCCTCCTAGCTGCTTTGCTTAGCTAATTACTAGCCTTGAGATCACTTTCAAGCAAAAAAAAAATAGAATAGATGAATAATAATATGGAGATAATATTTCTTCAAATGTTCCTGGAACACAATGCCTTGTACTGCAAAGGATTGGGATTCTTGGCTTTGAGGAAAAATGTGTTAAATTCCAAGCAAAATGAGGGGAAAAAAAATCCCAAATTTCTATTTTTATGCTGAGATTGCCCCCAGCATTCCCCATCCGTGATGTGCTCGGTGTTATTTCATTGTGTACTAATGAAACCCCTGTGTTCACTCAACATGAGCCAGTGTCGGAAGTAAGAGAGGGGATGGAGTGAACTCAAAAAGAAAACTTCTCTCTTTTTTTTTTTGGTGCTGGAAACTGGACTCCTCTTTGGTATGCAGCAGTTAGAAAGTATGTCTGGCAAAGTGCCTGGCTTGAAAGGAGAGATTTGCTCTTCTCTGACCCAACAGTATATTATCTCTAACCCTAACTATCCCAGTCATTTAAATGTAAATCACAGCACAACCTGTGCTGCCTCCAGCCCCAAACCAGGAGGGGAAGGACAACAAAGGGGAGCAGCCGCTACCCTGACGTAAGGCTGCAGCAGGAGATGCGATGTAGCATCCAGAAATCGGGATGGCAGAGGCATCTGGAGAGCAGCACACCACCAAATACCTTGAAGGGGGCAGGCAGACACATTGGGAGAGGGTGGCCAGTACTTACGCAGCCGCAGCATCCCCTGCCCGCCGGGCCGGTCCACCAGCCACTGCCCCTCGTAGATGGATCCATCCCGGTAGTACATCCGTCCCCAGCCGCTCCGCAGCCCACCGCTCCACTCGCCCTCATAGCGCTCTCCACCGGGGTAAAACATCGCCCCGTATCCCTGGAGGGCAGCACAGAGATGGCCGGTTAGGAGCCTCTGTATTGAAAGGGGTCAGTGTTCAATTTTGGGATATTACTTTCTTGATATGCTACTCCTTTGCTTAGTACTCTTACTCATGGTTGCTGGTGGCCCAACTCAGTGGCTGTTCTTGTGTCGAAGGAAATGGGAGGTGATGGTATGGGATTTTTCTTTTTTGGCAAATGATTTTAGTCCCACAACAAAATCTCATATTTATATCTCAGTGTGTTATCATTGGCAGGATCACTGCTACTATTTAGCTAAAAGCGGGTTTTACTAGTATATAAACCTGCCTATGGATATGCAGCATAAAAAAAGACCTGTCTCTCAACATGGGAATTTTATGCCTTCCCACCCTGACGGTGCTTCCTACAGCCCAGTGTGTCCCAGGCTGGGCAACTCCTTCCCTTGCCCCTGGGCAGACCAAAGGTCTCTAAGTGATGCTAACCATGGAAATGGTTTTGCCTCTCCTCCATCCGTACCCCCAAAGAGGTAATGTCCTAAACAGCCCCTTGCCTTGCTTCCTTCCTCCTTCACAAGAAACTAAAGGCAGCCCTGAAGGCTACCTGCGGTGAGGCCGGCAGGCACAGGCAGCGATGCCACGCGTGCCTCCCCACAGCCAGGCGCCGGGCCAGGCTCCCGGGGCGGCAGGCGTCACCCCGGCGGGGCAGGCGAGCTCTGACATTGAGCAGTCTCCGCTCTTTGCTTTCTCTCCTCAGGCTCGATGCCGCTGGCAGGGTTGGTTGGTGAACTTCTGAATTAAGACCACTGGGTGTGTGCAAGCCGGAGACCCCAGGAGGTGTTTGTCTTACATGTTTGTTTGCCATTAAGAGAAATCCAGAGGTACCCCCTATACCAGGGAGTGATACCAGTAAGAAATATTTACATATTACTAATGAGTTTTCCCATAGGAATAAAGCGTTAATTTATCTCTGAACAAAAAATAAAATCAGTTCTGGAAATAACTGATTTTTCTGAGCATTAATTTTATTAAACTGCATGGATGTAAAGGGGACGCTTTTGTAGAAGAAAAAAACAACCCTGGTGATATTTGGATGTCATTATAAACCTTTCACCAAAGCTCAATCATGCAAAATATATCCTCAAAGAACGGGAGGGGAAGCTCCCTCCAAGAGACTGGAGCCGTAGAGCTGCTCACCAATTAGAAGCGTAAGAGGCTGTTAATTTAATTTCAGAGCAGACACAAAGGCGAACACAAGGTTTCCATTGGCAGATCAGAAAATGTTCCTACAAGGATTTTGCACGTAAGATTGCAGTCATTTTTACCAGATGACTTCCTCATTATGTTCCCTTTAGAAAAACCAGTGATTTATGTGACAGGCTTAATTTCCAAAAGAACTCATGTTATTTGTCTAATATGCTGTAAAACTCCCTGAAGAAGGTACATTTTCCTGCAGTGCTTATCATACAGGTTCCTCCGACTGCTTCAAGGATGAGAGGAATGAAAGGGACGGGTGGGGAGGATTAAGACATGGGATATGAAACCTCTTGTACCGCTTGGCCGAGCTGCAGGTGAGTCCGAGCAGCGATCGCTGCTCTGCGGCAGCTGGTGGGAGGTCGGGGCTGTAGCCCAGTCACCAGCGGATGAGCGGGATGGGTCCGTCTCCAGCGGGGAGACGGCGGGCAACGGGGCACTCTTGGCCACGCTTGGCTTTTTATGAACGATAGATTTTACTCTTGAAGCTTCCTGGGCTTTCTGCAGGTTCAGACTAAGATTTAAAGAGAGCCCAAGCCTGGAGGAAGGTTTGCTGCTGCAGCTTCTGCCTTGGGTCACACCAGCTGCTTCCCTATTGCCGGCTGTGGGACACAGTGCAGCTCTTGCAGCATCCGATGCGGAGAAGTGAGTGATGCCAGGAGCAGCAAGGTTGGGGAGGGCAGGGAGAGAGGGCTTTTGCTCCTGCTTTCATTTTCTTGTTCCACATATTCATTTCCCCAAAAACCTTCAATTCAGCCTCAGTATTTGACAAATCAGTATTTTAAGTGATCTTTTTGCAGTGTGCACCCAACTCTTCCCCACATTTGGGGAACACTGTCTCGCCACCGGCAGGCGCAGGAAATCTCACTTACGCATTTTCGGTCATTTTTCCACCAGCCTGTATACACCTTCTTGTATTCCTTGGTTACAGGGTCAGGAATGCTGTATGAGCCATAACCATCCCGCTTCCCAAACTTCCAGTCACCGCTATAAATAGCTCCGGTGCGTTTCCATACCTGGGTGCCTTTACCTGTTTAACAAGAGGAATGATGGGGAAACCGTCGCGGTTGTTAGGAGAAGGGATTACAGGGCTGCCTTCCTACAGCTGCATCCCAGGCAAGGTGGTGCTTCCTGCACCGAGGCAGGTTTATGTCTGAGATTCAGTTTAGCTTCCCGAGTCGGATGCATCGTTAATCTTGATCAGGGGCTTCCTGTGTGGCCTTTGCTGAACACACTTAAATCTTTCCAAACCTGGGTTTATGGCTTGTAAACAAGCCTGTCCTGCTCTGGCTGCTCTGCTCAGGGCTCGGTCAGCGTCTCCTTCCCCTGCTCTGTCTCCTGCAGCACCCGCCACAACTCGAGGGTAAATTAATATTCCTGAAGCCGAGTCAGGAGCCGAGAGAGCTCCAGGGACTGTGCAGCCAGGGCACATCCCGCTGCATGGAGCTGACTGCAGTTTGCTGTGTTTGCAGATGATTTTTAAACATCTATTTTCTATATATTTTGGGTAATTGCCCCTGAGTGCATGCAAAAGCTCTTCAAGTTACCTATTAGAAATATTTCTGAGTACATTTTTGCATGACATATATCAAAGACACACACATGTGCGTGTATATATATATAGTCATACATGAATGAATAGTCTTCCAGGAGCATATACAACTGCTGACCGCTCCCTGCCCCTAGGAACTTTTTTAAAGACATCTAAATTGGTACTTTTTCTCAAAATGATCTATCTTACCGTGTTTCAAGTTGTCCAGCCATTCTCCGGTATACTGATCCCCATTTACAGCATAGATGGTGTGTCTTAATCCACATTTCTGTGCTTTCCCATCCCATTCATGCCAGAGAGGCTCTGTAGCCCTGGGGTATTTTACAATGGGCATATTGTTCGTGGCTGGAGAGGAAAACAAACGATTGTCAGCAATAAATTAGAGAGAAATTACAAGGCAGGTACGGGCAGAACAGTCTATTGTGAGCTATGTTTTAATATGCACCTGAGTCGGTAATTGATGTCTGGCTTGGGAGGGGTCAAATAAAGATATAACAAACAGAAGGCATGTAAAAATACTGAAGTACAAACCAGCACCATCTGCAAATAGGCTTGCAGCATAGCCTGGTCTGTTAGGAAATGTTAAATAAGTCTCAGCAGGTCAGGTCTGTAGTGGGCATTGGTCTCTGCGCCTCCCAGAGGTCTTTGGGGAGCACAGGGAAAGGCAGTCCCTTCTCTGTACAGCCGAAACCCTACCGGGCTCCTTCCCACAGCCGCTCTGCCGCCGGCTCTGCACAAGGCAGGAGCAGTCATTTAAGCAAATTAGAAAATTATTTGTTTGCTAGGAAATGTCTCGGGACATTGGAAAACATTCACAAGATGGAGCGGGTCAGAGAGTTGGCCGGTGTCCCCGGGGCGCACCAGGAGCTGGGACACTTCATACGTCCAGCAGTAATATAGCTCAGGCTCCTTTACTGCTAAAAATATCAGTCCTGAAGGTGTCTTGTTAAAAGGGGTCAAAACCACAACGTTTCTATCTACCAGGAGGCTGCAGACTTGCCCAGGGCAGGACAAGCGCTTGTCAGTCAAGCAAGCTGCCAAGGAGGTGGCTGCCAAAGTGACGTGGGTTTTAAAGCATGAACAGCAGGCAGGGGATGACGGGCACAGCCGGGGGGTGATTCGGATGTCAGAGGTCTGGAGGGAAAGGATCAGCGTGGGAAAAGAGACAGGAGAAGAAGCTGTTTTGGCCCATTAATACATGGAGGACAACAGCAGAGTATGACGCGGTGGTGATTTCTGGGCATTGCCAGTAGAACGGCTTGCTGTTCAGCACAGTGGGAATGCTGGCACGGACTCAGAGGCGAGAGTGGTCTCCTACAAACTGTAAGTAAACGCCAAGAGGTGGCTGTAGAAACAAAAAGCAAGTTTCTATGAATGCTGTCGACATCCAGAACTTGACAGGAGCCCAGCAGGGTGGGATGCTCTCCGATTTTGTCTCCTGGGCTCCCCCTTCTGTCCTGATTCACTGGACTGAGCCATATCTAGTGATTTTTCTGCATCTCTCCCTTCTCAGGTGTGAGCAGAGCTTCCGCTCCTGGTGCGCCACGGGTGCCGGGGAGCCCAGCATGGGGGAAAGCTTGGAGGAGAGGGGAAAGGAAGGTGCTTCAGGTCATTGCTAGGGAATAAAAGCTAGAAATTATATCTAAGAAAATATAGTTAGCGTTCATCCTCAGTTCTCCACGTAGCTGTGGGAAATGGTCATTCAACAGCTATTTGGGGGGATATCATTGCTAAAAAAAGTACTTCTGTGTCCATGATGAGCCTTCCTCCCCAAAACACACCTGTGTTGTGTAGTGTGCGTCCCACATGGCTCCTTACCGTGGGGCTGTGGGGAGTGTGGGCAGGGCCAGGAGAGCGCAGGCAGGGCTGGGGGAGTGCAGGCAGGGCTGGGGGAGTGCAGGCAGGGCCAGGGAACTGCCTGGGCACTGCATTGTGAGCTCGGACCCAGGGAGGGGTAAGGGTTCCTGCCAGGCTGCGGTGGCAGGAGAGGGGCCAGAGAGAGGGTTCCCTTCAGCTGTTGAATTCGGGTTCCTCCTCCACCAACCTCAAGGAAAGGGGCGAAGGTGAACCCACCATGTTGCCAACCCTCAAAGCAGATGTTTTGTGCTGGCGTTATCTGTGAGGGCAGAGGAAGATTTGGCAGCTGGAGTCTCCTGGCCATGCCACCCACCTGGGAGCATCTTCGTTTGAGGACACCGAGGGCAGGATCTGTCCCTCGGTACAACGGAGTCGCAGCCCGCTGCAGAGGATGGTTTTTCTGCAACGCAAACAGAGGATACACCACAGCTGCTAAGTTCCTCCCTCGCCTTTGGGGGCTGCAGCCCCCGGAGAGGGGATCTTGCCAATATTTGCCAAGGGCTGGGGGTTTGCAGGACACAGAGCCGCACATTGCCGGCTCACATCTGTCCTCCCCTTGCTGGGGGAGCAGAATAGCAGAGCTACAGCTACGTGCACCCACCCTGACACCGGCCATGACCTCCGAGCAGCTCACGGCTGTGAAGAGAGGTCTCCTCACCACCCCCGCCAGATGGGAGCATCACCGTCCCATTGCTGCATCTGACCGCTTATTTAGCTCAAAGCTTAGGATTTAAAAACCCCAGGGAGGATTCCCAGCTGCGGGGGCAGCCCCAGCACCCCGCCATCCACTCCCTGTGCCCTCTGAGGCACAGCCCGCGTGGAGCACCCAAGGTAATGCAGGCCGGCGGGAGCCACCTTTATTTGCTGAATTCCCTTCCAAATTTACGATAGCGATGCCAGGTTTGCATAAGTGTTAATGTAGTTGGTATTTGCCACCCTGGATGTTTTTAGCCACCTACTACAAGGGTGCGGGGAGGCCAGCAGCAAGAGGCAGGTGGTGCAGAGCTGCTCCGGCTGCAGCCTCCCAACAGCAGCTGCAGCTCTTGGCGCTGACGGCTAGAGGCTGCTGCTCCCATGCGTCTCTGCCGCTGCTGTGCTTGGGGATGAGGATCTTACAGAGTCCTGCATCCTCCTCCAGACGCTGCTCCACGCTCCCACTTCGGAGCTTTGTCAGATCTCTGGTAAAATGCAGCTTTAGTTTGCACGGCCCCTATGGGAAGGCAAGTTTTTCCCCCTGGCCCTTCACAGGACTTCAAAGCAATGCAATTTAGCTACAACTGTACTTATTTTCAGTCTTACATCTTAACTTAATGAAGAGCAAGGTGAAAAACGCACGCAGCTGCAGAGAAGGGGCTGCTGGCTGTCCCTGGCAGCACCCTGCCTGCCACCGCACCGCATCCCTTTGTGTGACCTTCATGCCAGCTCTGCCTGCGCAGGAGCACCCTGCCTGACCATCGCCCAGCCCCGAGGATGCCCTGGGTGAGTTCACCCTTTGCATTGACCACTGCCCCACGGCGCTGCCCTATGCTGGGGTCCCTTTGCTGGCACCCTCTGGAGCAGCTGAGCCAGGACCATCCCCGGTCCTTCCTTGCCCCCACGGCGGTGTCTCTGAGCGGGATGCTCAGGGCACCTTTTGCTGCTCTTCCCCAGTGAGACCAGGGTGCCAGAGCAGCGATGGGAGTGGATGATGGGGAAAGCCCACGTGCTCGGTTTGCAAAGCACCCTCGAGTTTGGCCCACACTCTCCTGCCACCCCCCAACCCGAGAGCCACCCCACGGACACCAACCTGCGCTCAGTGTCGGCTGGGTGCTGCCGGCTGCATCGGCGGGGTCGTCATAGCAACTCTGCCAAACTCCTGCGCGAAGGGTCACGGGACCGCAGCCGGGGGAGCCGCCGGAGAGCTGGAGGATCAAGCGGCTGTGGGTGGAGAGGGACGCCGGTGGGACATGGGTTCACCCTGCGTGCGTGCCCCATGGTGAGCATGAGGGATGGAGCCGGAGCCGGGCTGCTCTGTGGAGCCGCCAAGTGCACGCCGCTCTGTGGAGCTACGTGTCTTTGAGTTAAGGATTATCCAGCAGAATATAAAATGCTGATAAGCAATGAGTGTTTCACCTCTGGTTGTTTTTTTAACATGTGCAGCAGCATCAGAAGGCTGGAAATGAAAGCACTGATTACAGTACTGATGGGTAACAAATAAATCAGCCTTGCAAATGTCGGAAGGGAGAAACCCCCTGAAAATGCACATCGGAGGTCTTAAAAGAGAAATCTGAATAAACCTGACACTAATTCCCTCATCCATTACATTTCTTCCGCAGCCACGGCGAGCAGGGATTGCCATTATGGCCTTGTGGGTGTCTGTAATAATCTTCCCTAACGGGTACGTAACTGTGCACATTACAAGTACAAACCCAAAGTCCCCATATCACTCCCATGAGCCAAACACATTTGTTTATTTTCATCCTTTTACCACATTTTTCGTGCACAACACTGCAGGCTGAATGGTATAAATTTTGAGGTAGGTGGGGAACCTTGGGTTGAAATAAAGCACCCGCCTCTGCGGAGATTAGATACAGCTCGGTCTTCCCTGATGGGTTTTCATCTGCCATCTTCAATGTTTGTGGCATTGAAGGCGGCTTAAACGCTGTGTCCATGCTCGGGTAGGACAGAGAGTGCACGTGAGGGGATGGCGACCACCGGGGTAACGTGCAATTTTCGACTGCAAGTGGGGAAGGATCTTTCAGGCCCTGATGGTGGCTGAGCAACAGGGAATATAGCGAATAGTGAAACTGTAAAGCTGCTTCATCCAGGACTGTCTCTGCTGCGGTCAGTATGGGCAGGGGAGTTAAAAACCCTCCTGCTTGGACTTATTCCAAGCGTGAGCATGCCTGAAGGCGAATACTTCATTTCCCATGACGTGCATGAGTGTCACAGAGCGGGAGGAGACAACGCCGCTTCCCTGGGAAATCAGGTGGAGAAGGAAAATGAGCTGGAGAGAGGGAAGAGGTGCTCCACATCCAACATGTGTGGGAAAGATGGAGGGAGATCCGTATTTGTATTTCCACGGGAAAATACAAACATGGAGTTTCTGGTGCTGGATTAGATGAATTGGGAAGAGGGCAGCTGCTGGTGAGCAGGTCCCAGCATCTCCTCCCCGGCTGCAGGGGATGTGCCGATGCAGCCGGGTGGCTCTGCATCTCCCTAAATCTCGGCAGGTAGGAGAGGTGCAACTTACAGACTCTTCTTTAAGCAGGAAAACCAGACAGAAAACTATAGAAGTTGACGAGGATAGGAAATACTTATACAAGAGAAAATATTTCCTGTTATTAAAAATGAGATTAAGATGTTCAGGAAGGATTTATTCATACTCATTCATGTAAATGTGTTCTGGTTTTGGGCAGAGCCTAAGAATTACCAAGACAATCGTTCCTGTGGTTTACCGTGGCCAACTGTACGGGGCTGGAGCAGGGCACAGGGGTCTGGGGAGGGAATGAGAGAAACCCATGAGGGAGAAGAAAAAATGCTTACTGCAGCCCCAAAATTATAGCCTTAAATTACAACCAGAAATAGCCCCTTCTGGAGAAGTATTAATTATTTTGAATATTTCAGCTCCTATATTGCACTGCACTTAACTGAGAATTCGTCAATTAACATAACTAGCTAATTCAGACAATTTAACTTGTTTATTTTTAAACAGCACAGGTTGTCCGAGGTTTTTGAACTGCAAGTCCAAACTAGGTATCACCTAACCACAGCTTTTGCTAACCAGAAGTTACATACATATCTGAAACTCTTTATATTTGAAACCATTTTAGATGCAATAAAAACCTTAAAAGGATTAAAATAATTAAGCAACAAATTAAAATTCACAAATTGGGACCAAAAACTGCCTCTGCAAAAACCTCTGTACTTGGATGCGATGGAGGGAAACACATGGTGATGCCTCCGTTTCTGGGTCACTTATTTTAAATCCTTCTGCTCCCAGTCTCTGTGTTCGTTATTTCACCTCCGTGTCCCAGAGTGGGTAATCAGCACGGGCTGCCCACGCAGACCCTCCTGGCCCCACCATGGCAGAGGGCATTTATTTGCAGAAGAGAGCCACTTGCAGAGCCATTTATTTGGGAAGAGGCCGTGCATGATTCCCATCTACAGTTTTCTTAGTGCAGGTACAAACATCTGAATTGTACTTAATTATTTTGTCACTCGATATTATCATTCTGTGCCCTTTGGCACTCCAAGGGTACAGAGTGGGTAAATGTAAGTGTACTCTTCTCACAAAAGAGGTGGAATTAGACCATCTTGAAAAGAAGCTGGCAATATTTGCAGCTTTATCAGAAAGTTTTTTTGACTCACTGAACTGAAATGTTACTTAAAAAATGTCATTCCATTATGAGAGAAGGAACCCCGTTAATAAGTAAGAAGTGTGGATCATTTTTGTAAAGGGTGTCAGATATGTAGAATATATAATTCAGCCAAAGTGTGAGATATAAACCCGAACTGACCCAGAAATGCCCTAACCAAACCCTCTTCCTCTCCCAAGAGCAGTCGTTTCAAGGCACAACGCTGAGGCCTCTACGAAAAGTAGGGTCGAAATCCAGGTTACGATGGGCGAGGAGGAGAACTTGTTTTTTTCTTGATGCAATTCCCCTTGTTCCGGCCTTTCCAGCCAAAATTTGGCCCCACATCTCCTTCCTGGCTGGTTTTTTGTTTTTTTTTAAATTGGTTTCTTGTTTTACTCCCACAGACATTGGCCGCTGCCACCGAGGAGCACCAGCAAAGCCTCCTCCACTGGGGAGTGACGGGGCTTCAGTTGTGTTGCTGTTCATACCGTTGTTGCTTCAGTTGTCTGGCATTTGATTAAACCTTGCATTTATTAAGACTGAAAGGAAGCTGTTAAATCGGTCAGTGTAAATTATGCTTTAACTCAGCCCATCATACTGCCAATACAATTCGTTGCAATGGACTTTTAGCTCTCCACTTCCTTCCAGTTTGCACACACCGAAGAGCAAACCAAGCAAGGGGAGGATGCGTGGGGAAAATGCCCAGAAATATGTCATTTGTGGAGCAAGGTCCCATGACATACGATGAGCCTTAATTTTTTTCAGTTTAAAGAGGAAGATTTTTTTTTAATTAAATAAAGCCAAAGGACCTCAGTATTCTACAACTGAAACGGACCATTTTCACAATGAAAGGAGACAGCTGCTGCGAGCTGAGTTTGCTCTCACAAAGCTTGGGGAATCACCCAAGTGAAATGCCCAAACCAACTGAAAACTGTCAGAATCAATAATTTAAGTTTATTCTGGGAAATTTGTAGAATAAATAGAGAAAAAACATTTAGAGAAACATATGTTGGAATTCTTTAAAGGTGAAGAATGTGACAACAACATACTGTGGAAGTAGGATGCTCAGATGTGTGTTTTATTGCTGCTATATTCAAAAGAAAAGCCAGAGGAAGCAGTGGGAGGGTCTTGGACTCCAACCAAGCGTGTGTCGGGTTTAGCTGCCTGAGCACAGAGTGGGTGCAGCGCTGAAGGAGCTTCCCCACTGCTCTGTTTTTAAGAATTATTATTAGCAGCATTTAGGAGGGATTGAAGTGAAAGGTTTGAGATGTAAACTTCACTGGTTGACTTTTGCTTAAGAGGCAGCCTTGTGGGAAAGCGTTTCTTTAAAACTCTTCCCTCCTTTTTCCTGGGAGCAGCTCTCTCAAGATAAAAAACATGCTGGTTTTACACCAAAACAACCTAAAGTAAGAACCCTAGGTTATCTGAAATGTTCAAGCACTTACATATTCACACAAAGTGAAATGCTGAAGTTGTTGAAGCTGATGCTTACAAGATACCCTCTCCCCATGAGTGTCTTTCACCACAGATTCTCTGCTTAACTACCTGCAACAAGACTGTTCAAAGGTAGGGTTGTGTTAATTAGTGAAGCTATCCAAAGCTGAGAATTATTTACTGCATAACTGTAGAGTGCTTAGCAGGACCCTCAATACTGTTTTAAAACTGGCAGATCACAGTAGGAAGATGGAGGCAGATAAATTTGGCCATACTCGAGCTAATGCCTCACTTCAAGTCCTTAACTGAGGAATTAATCCAGATTACAAGATGAATCAGTAGTACCATTTTCCAGTTGAAACGTGTGCCCAGTGTTTTATTTATCATGGCTTACTGTCACCTGATGTTAGAATAGGCACTCACCCACATTTATATTTTGTCCCTTCCAGTTTGCACTGTGCTGGAAAGAATCGGTATTTCTAGGATAGGGGAAAAGCATCTAAGGAAACAGACTCCAATTGTCGTAAGAGAAAAGAATGAATGGAATCTGCATTCAGAAATAGTCTGGAGGGCGAAGGAAAGGAGCTCACATGTGACTGTACATATATAATGACATGTACCCGAACAAAATTTAACACCAAAAGAACAAACAGTCACAATTTCGCTGTGATCCTTAACTTGATTTATTAACTCAATTTCTTTGATATGCCTACTGGCAGTGAATGGTTGATGAGTTGGGGATTAATTACGGTAAAGGCAAAACAGAAATTTTGTATTTGTAGATTTGCTGTGCAAAGGCCTTACAAGATCTCTGGCAGCAAAAGCCAGCTGTTCAAAAGCTGGAAGGTTAGATCTGCAAGATACCTAAAAAAATGTTCTTAAAATACTCAAATTCAGAGGAAAGGCACCATTCGTCATGTGTTGACACAAGTGAAAGACACGCTTTTATAGCCTGAAATCTAGAGCAGCTGTCTGCTCTAGAAATCCAGGGTGATATGGTGATGCTGGGAAACAGGGAAGGAGCCCTCACGAGCCTCCTCCAGGCCAGCCTTCTGCTTGGGGGCAGGACAGAGAAGACCAACGGACCAACTTCATGCTTAAAAGCAGATGAAGGAGGAAGAGCCCGTGCAACGCTCTTGGCCCAGGTAACACGGGTGTTGCATGCTGTTGCATGAAGGCACTGGTGTCTCTCTGTACGTTTTAACTTTTTGGGTAAGTTGTGTTTAAGGCACCTACTTCAAGGAAGCCACAAACCCTCTTTTAAGAAGCCTCTCACTGCTTAAACCTGCACAGCAGCATTTCTTGCCTCTGTAAAATGATAAACTGAATCAAAATCTCATCTAAGCTGTGGGAACAGAGGGAGGGATGGGGACGTAGCCAGACAGGGCAACTGCCCAGGCTTTGTTTGCTACGGTGGGTAGGGAGGCATCCTTGAAATCAAACATGAAAACTGTACATGGCCGGGTTAATTAGTTGTTGACCGAAGAGCATATGTGGTTTGTTTAGGAGGCTGCGAGGAAAGATATGCAGAAGGAACAGAGGCTCTCCTGAGATAAACCAGGCTCCAGAAAACAATGCAGGGCTGTGAGAGCCCCATCCCGGGGTATGCGCTGGGAGGAATTTACCCTGCGCTCTGGCTGAGCTGCAGGATGCAGCAGGGCCCTAGCGCAGGGCAGGACAGGCGAGATGAGGGAAGCCAGGAGTACCGGCTGCACAGAGCCCCTCTCGCCGTCCGGGGCCGAGGGGTGGGAAGCTGCCAGAGCTCTTCTGGGCTCTTAAAATTCCCTCTCTAAATCCTTAATCCAGCTGCTAAAAGAATTTTCACTCCTATAGTAGTCCAGTAAGGTCTTTGATTGTCCACTGGGTGCAATGGGTGCAGATATTTAGGGGCATATTTTAGTCAGATGATAGAAAAAAATGAAACCTCAAACTATATTATTCCTATATATCTTTTCATAATGAGGGAATTTTAACTATATTTTTCCCCCAAGATAAACATTTAATCCAAATGGGAAATGTAATGCACAAAGACTGGATTTTTTAAATGTCTTTTCTGTAGGAGTCACTGCTGGAGGCAGAGAGGGACATCGGCCAGCACAGCCTTACCAGACACAACCCCTGCTGCTCTTCCAGCCGTCCCTTCCCCGTGTCCCTGGCCTCGGGAACGCGAAGATCTGACTTAGATCTACAGTTTTCCACAGGTTATCGCTGGGAAGGCTTTCTGGATTAGTGCACACCCTCTTACTTTTCGCAGGACCTGTATTAAGGAGACCTCCAATCTGAAAACTCAGTACAAAGTTAAATGGATGAATGTTTATAAAGATTTTTGAGTTTCTTCCTTCAAGAAATCTAGTTTTGGAGCACGTTTTAGTTGTAGAAATAAAAATCGCAAAAAGCCTGAAAACTGAAAGAGAAGTTGATAGTTAAATAAAACGAATGCCAAGAACATGGATATGGAAACTTAAGTCACTCAGGACAATAGACTGTGGTATATGTTTTATGTGATTTTTTATTTTATGCCTCCTAACTCAGAAATCAGAGTCCTTTTAAAATTGAGAGGTCTAATTAAATTCTGCAGTTTCCATTCTTGGCAAGTAAAATTATATACACTATAATAAACAAATTCTCTAGTTCTAGTTAAAAAAAAATCACTGTTATCTTACCTTGCTTTGGTTTTATTCACAAAGATGTGATTGAAATAACGAGATTATACAAACAGCCACAACCTCCCAAGAGGTGGAAAGAGATTACAGGTACTTCTGAAATCTTTTGTAATGGCACAACATTAAATACTGTTCGAACCAGCTGTACGGCCAGCCATGCTACACTCACATTATTTGTGTTCAATGAAATTATTTTGTGTTTTCTGTTTTAAAGAAAATACAGATCTCTTGAATTAATATTAATAATTAGCATGTCTTAGTTGAAAGACCTTGAAAGAAATCTTTTGAAGTTATAATTGTACACAGCCTCGATATGCATAAGA
>NW_008824469.1:1059599-1062109 GCF_000699105.1 Pygoscelis adeliae
GAATAAAGGTCTGGTGATCCCTCGGTGCGAGGCTGTTCCGGGAGAGCTCCGGGGCCGGCATGGCTGAGTGGGAAATGCACAACATTTCCTGCCTTTGTATGCACAGCGGCCACAGAAACACAGACCACGGCCCTAACAAACATGTCATCAGGCTGCAAAATTATGGCCCAGGGCAAATATCCGTGAGTGATACTAAGGGCTTTCTTCTGTTCTTTTGAGGCTTATATCTCAGGAGCGAAATGAATAGTTTTAAGGGTTATTTACAATTTATGATGTATTCTGTAAGTACCTCTTGTTGAATGTTAGGATTGACACAAGCAGTCCTACAAATGTTGAAGTGTTTTTACTTAAATGTTTTTGCTTAAAGGAAATAAGGGGACATCCACAGAACCACCTGCTCTTAAACTGACCATTCCCGCTGGCAGCGCAGACTCGGGTCTTTGCTCTGGCCATGTGCAAAACACACATGAGGCTCAAACCTGCAACCGATGGCAGCAGGGCCCCCACTTTTTGGATCAACCGACCTCTGCCAACCTCACTGAGCACCTCGCAACCCACCGAGCACACTGGCACACTCCGGTCTGGATTCACTCACGTCTGCAGGAGGGTGTCAGCACCCCAGCCTCCCCTAAGCAGAAAGGGACAAGATGTAGCTGCATTTGTTTAGGGCTTGCTCGGCTCATTACATCACACTCCGAACCAAGCGTGCAGTATGATATAATAAGCCAAGCAAGCCCTAAACAAATGCAGCTACATCTTAGCAGTGGCTCTGTGATAAACTGAGCTGAGACGACAGAGTAACTGCAAAGGTGGAGGGCTTATTTCCACGTGGGAAGGGAAAATAATTTTGCTGGTAGGGAGTACTCCAACCTTGTGGTGAACTGGAAAGTTTCAGCACGTATCCAGCGCAGAATTCAAGCTGTGATCCAAGGTGGGATTCTCTGTAATCCAAAATCCTGCAGGCTTCCTGTAACATAAGGTCCCATTACACAGGATTGTGGACAAATGCTAGAATCCAGGGAAAACTTAATACAGATGTAACAAACTCCTGTGACATTTATACTATGTTTATTAGTTTATTATTCTACTTCAAGATTATCAAGGTCTGCCACAACATGTGTATTTGATCTCTGGACAACTGTGGACCTCACTGGAGGAGCTGAAGGAACAATGCAATGTCCCTGTGTTTCGTGGCTGTTAAATCAGCAGAAATCCCCAACCACCCCAAGTTGGAGACTTGGGGTGTCCTCCTTTTAGCCTGGAGAAAAGGAGGCTGAGGGGAGACCTCATTGCTCTCTACAACTACCTGAAAGGAGGTTGTAGCGAGGTGGGTGTTGGTCTCTTCTCCCAAGTAACTGGCGAAAGGACGAGAGGAAATGGCCTCAAGTTGCGCCAGGGGAGGTTTAGATTGGATGTAAGGAAAAATCTTTCTTAAGAGGACTGTTTTATGGCTGCAGAGATTTGGAGTAATGAGAAAATTATTGTACATAAGGCACTCATCGCAATTCTTTCATCCTGTCTCCAGCATTTGTCTTCCTGTCAAGCTCTTTGCCTTTGAACAGGCTGCCCAGGGAAGTGGTTGGTTCACCATCCCTGGAGGTATTTAAAAGACGTGTAGATGAGGTGCTTAGGGACATGGTTTAGTGGGCATGGTGGTGTTGGGTCAACGGTTGGACTCGATGATCTTAGAGGTCTCTTCCAACCTTAACGATTCTATGATTCTATGATTCTAAGTTCTAAGCAGGTTTCTTTGGAAACCGAGCGCAGAGGCAGGCAGCAGGTCATTGACTGCATTTCAGGTGTCCACCCACACGTGTGTGAAAAGAACATACAAAAAGGGAATAAAATGGGCAGGCAGCACTAATATAGACCTAGAGAAGGACCAGGGACAGCAAGCACACTGAGGAGGATCTCTACACCAAATGTTTTCAGTTGTTTGTGCCAAATCCAAGGAAACAGGATCCTACAGATACTCTTTGTGTAAAGACAGCATTGCACTCAAGTTTTTACTTTGGCTTCACACCTCCCCTCCCCCTTGTACCTTTTTTTTAATTACTTCCTTTCCCTTCCTTTTTTTCCCCACTTTGCCTATTTCCACCCTTTTGCAACAACCCACCCTCCAAGAAGCACGGTACCAACATGATGTTCACAGCCTTTGCACCTCTCATGCCTCACACCCTGCCCTGTGTGCTCTTCATTACTCTCACCGTGAGCTCCCTGGAGCAGGGCCGTGTGCTATTGCACTTGCACAGCCCAGAGACCACCAGGCCCCGCTCCCGGTTTGCCAGTCCTGCCACCAAGCGCGTTATTATAATAATAATAATAAAGATCAGGAATCGCCTGGTCATTTTCTCTTTCTGATACTAATGACCCGCTGTGCGCCGGCCCCAGGCAGATGCTTGGCTGAGCCCCCTAAGCCCAGGTGTGCAGTCACCTCAGGGAGCAGGTCCTTCTGAGGGGACTGCTCCGCGGCACGGCGGCTCCGCCAGCGCCACACGGAGGGTTTCATC
>NW_008824469.1:1062805-1071660 GCF_000699105.1 Pygoscelis adeliae
GGGCCGGCCGCGCGGGGTGCGCGCCCCCGGGGGTCCCCTCCGCTGACCCCCTTCCTCGGGAGGCGCCCGCCTTGGGGCAGCCTCAGCCAGGAGCTCCCGGGGGTGCAGAAAGGCTCACCCGCTCCTCGCTGCGCCCAGGAGAGGCCCCGGGTGGGCTGCTCCCGGCAGGGCCACGCGTGCACGACGCCTTTGCCGCAGGCCCGGGGTGCATGCACGAAGCACAGCCGTGTACGGATGCACATCCTTTGCACGGCACCCCAGAAATACTGCTGTGCCCCGGTACCTCCAGGCAGGTGCTACGTGCACACGGGACATCCCAGCCCAAACCACGGCTATGCCCTGCGTATGTCTGAGGCGGCACGTGGTGCTGTGGTTCCCGCTGCTAGAGTGAGGCTGGAGAAGGGGGACCTGGCATTTTCTTGCACCCATAGCATGGCACGAGGAGCGACGCAGGTAATGACTTGTGCTGCAGGCAGCATCTAGCCAGAGTTTAATTTCCTGAGGTGGGATATGAGGGACTCCAGTGCTGTTTGTCTGCCTTGCACAAGTGTGTTGAAGGACAGAAAGACCTCGGAGCAGGGGCCGAGAGCTGTTTCTGCAAAATGCTTTTACCTCCAGAAACCTTCCCTTCCCTGTGTGTGTGCCTATACACGTGCTTTAAATCTTTAAGCCAGTTTTAAAACATGACCGGCTGTTCTCTGCGTGGCTGTTAGCCTCTTTTAGGCTGTTAAACAGAACGTGCACTGCAAAAAAAAGTGTGATTTCCAGATTTAGCTCATTGTCTTAATTAAAAGTCAGTTCAGGTTGTATGCTTGTTAACAGAAGGAAAGGTGGTGGCTGCGCGTTGGGGGGGGAGCACTGGCTGGTGTGGTTTTGTTGATCACTTGTTTGCTGTGTGTGCTGACCGGCCTTCTCGCCGAGCATGCTGCTTAAGTCTGCCCTAAACCACAGCAAAATGTCAATGACCTATCCCTGCCTTGGTTTCCCCAGCTGTAAAAGGGAAGTAGAAATGCTTCTAGATGGGGTGGCAGCTGCTGGTGGCATGAGGTATCATTGCCCAGTGGTTAGTACTGTAGAGGTGAAAAGTTGGAATAACATCCATTATCGGAGAACTTCAGGGCTCACAAGTGGAGCTTACATCTGAAGGCGGCATTGCAGAAGAGGGGAACACGGCGCTGTCCTGAGGATGTGACTCTGCTCCAGCTCCGCGAGATGCTGGTGGTGCTTAAACGTGCTTTGAAGGAAGGCTCTGTGCTCTCGAACTGGATTCAAGTCAAACCGTGATGTCTTGGGGTAGAAAACCCAACTCTTTAGTAAGAAAGTAGTTCAGTGTGGGTGTCTGCTCATGCTTGCCCTTGCACGTGGCTTTTTGGACACACTCTCAGCATCTCTTGCTCTTGAGGAGCCTTGTTTTCCCGGCAGCAGCTTGATCCCCCTCCTCCACACCTGCATCACCCCCCTTCAGTGCTCTTTTTGGCTGGCCTGACTTTCATCTCCAGCTGGAAATGCTGGTCCAGGGTGGTGTGGGAGCTGCTGCTCGCGTTTGGAAGGAGCTTCCCATTGGTGTTTTCCAAGGTACTTTGGTCACCCCCACTAAAAGGGTCTCTTGTGCAGTGCCAGCAGGGAAAAAAAAATGATGGTGGGCAGATTTTTTTGTGTGTCGAGAGCAGTGCCAGCCTCGTGGGGCCAAATGATCTGTTTCACCGCACTCCTGCCCCGTCTTGTAGTTGTAAGTTCTGGGTCAGGGGCTATGTCTTCCTTCTGCAGGAGGACCTTGGACTCTGGTCGTAGCTCCTGCCCCTGACGTCCTGGGTGGCTTCCATGGGGCACTTGGGGCTATGCTTGTATTTGGGGAGCTCCGACTTGAGGGGCTTTGAAGAGGCTCGTACTGCTGCGCAGCAGCACTGACCATCCCCTCGGGGCAGCAGGTGCCAGCTGTGACATGGGACTGGGGTACATCCCGGTTTGCAAAGCACGTCTAACCAGCCACATCTGCGGATTTTTGTTGTTTGGGTTGCCAGGGCAGCACCTCATCCCTGGAGCAGCAGCCTGAGAAAGAGCTCGGGGCTGCAGGGCATTGCAGTTTTGGGGCAGGGACATGGGAAAAATGCAAGTTGCCCTGCAACAGCTTTTTAATTGAAACCCTTAAACCAGATTTTGATGAGGAAAAAGCCCTGCAAGGGCTCCCCATGAATGCGGTTTAAGTCCTGCAAATGAACAAGTGCTGACCATAAGCAGGGCTGTTGCAAGTGCAGTGGAAAATAGACTTCTGGGTAGCTGCAGAAAACATCAAGCAGTTGCAGCACGGGGCTGCCGTGCAGAACTGCTGCCTGCCCTTAGTCTGCAGGCAAATTGGGCGGTGTGATTTCCACTTGCAAACTGGGCAGTCACAGCCCTGGCGCTGTAAATCTTGTAAACTCGGGTGCAGAGACAACTCTGATATCTCTGCTGGGAGCTCTTCAACTCGGGGCAAAAATACTCCTCTCCCTGGTGCACAGGTCCCTTGTTTTTCGGTGCGTGTTGTTTCCTCCATGGAGAGCGAGCTGTGGCCAAACCCGACGCTCCGGGCAGGTATTTGGCCTGTGGGTTATATGTGTTAATGTGAAGGCAGTGCTGAGCTCCCTACGCTGTGGGTGGGTCCCCTTTGTAAGCAATCGCCTCTCTTGATGAATAAGTAACTTCACTACTAGCAAATGTTATGTTCTTCTAAATACCAGTGTCGTTTTTAAATCACTATCCTGATGTTTTTGGCCAGCAGTAGAATTTACCAGCTCTCAACTTGCCTGTTTGTGTTTCCAATAAATACTGGAACACTTTTTTTGGCTAAGAGCTACTTACACCCTTTGAACCAGTCTTTTAAAAGATGTTGTTGCGTGACATCTGGAGAAGCAGGAGTTACTGTGCAATCCAGTGAGCCCTGAAGTCCTGCCCGTGCTAAGCAAAGCCAAACCAATCCTAAAATGATGAGAGCTGCGGTGTCTGGACATGGTTAGTTTGGTTATTAAGGTTTTTAAATCAGATACTGGAGCTTGTTTTGCATTGCTCCTGGAAATAATGAACAGCTAACAGCCAGGTTCTAATGAGGAGGAGAGCAAAGATTTGTTTTGTATGGTTTACCACCATGTTTATGCGCTGGGAAAACTGGTGGTAATTTTCTGTGGTCGTTGATATGCCAGTAGATAAAGCAGACGTGCAAATAGCCATTTAACCCGTGTCTTCTCTTGGCACTAACTCTGCAAACTCTGTTTTCCAAGTTATTATAGATCTTAAAATTTGCCCAGAGGGCATTGCTTGGTGTCTGGTTAGCCCTTCCTGAGGTCTCCCTGCACTTGGGAAGGTGGTGAAATCATTGCAAAGGGTGGAAAAGCAGAGCGTGTTTATTCCCGAGCAGAGGGAGGTGTGTGAGAGCAGAGGCACCTCTCAGCGGGCTTGTAGTTGGTTATGGCCAGTGAAACACTAATTCGGGGCTTCAGAGGATCAATGAGTTGTGATAAAGAAGTTCCTCTCGAGGAGCATCTAATGCCACAGGGAGGGGATGGGTTAAGCTCTTAAACCAGAGTATGGGGCAGTAGGTTGCTTGAACATACATGGGGTTGAGATGGCAGTGGTGGCCAGGAGGCGTCTAAACCCCCAGGTGTGGATTTGTAGCTGGTTTTGTGTCTTCCCCCCCCCCCCCACCCTGCTTCCTCATCTTTATTCTTTTTTCCCCAGATTTAACCTGGCTGTGAAATCAGAGCTCCTGCTCTGTGATTTAGCCACCCATTTGATGGGGACAGATTGGGATCAAACAGAGGATTGGGGGCTTCGTTACAGGGTGGGATGGGAATGAGGAGCTCCCGAGTGGGGAAAGCTCATTGGAAAGAGGAAATGAGATGAGCGTAGAGAGGATGCTCTTCCTTTTGCAGGAATTTCGTTAGTGTCCATTTAAGCCGTGTTGGATCCGTGCTGGTTTGGCATCACCCCTTCCGTGCTTGTTTGCAGGGGTGCCTGTTGACTCCAAAAAAACAGGGTTTTGCTTGCTTCCTTCAGAGGTGAGGACCAAATACAACGTGTAACCTAGAAGGGCTCTTCCTACCAATCATCTCCTCTTCTCCTGCAGGAAACACACAAAATTTACAGGCAGAAACTGGAAGAAGTCACCAGCTTGCAGACAGCCTGCAGCAGCTCCATACACCGGCAGAAGAAGACACTGAGGGATCTGAAGCACAGCCTGCAACGGTAACGAGAGATCTGGAGGGTGGAGGAGGCAGGAATGGGATGTTTCTCCTTCCCAAAGGGCTGAAATGTTTGGATTTTTAGCATTTTAATACGCAATCTGTGTTGTGGTGCTAATTTTGCTCCATATTATTCTTGAGTCACCTCCATCCATCACAGCCAGGTAGAATGTCTGTAACCCCATGAGAGATGGAGTCCTGTAAATAAAGAAGATCTTTGAGGGAGCCTGTGTGGGTTTGCATACTTGCAGTATGTGCTGTACGCTGCAGGACTGTACAGTTTTTGGTCCACGTGTTTTGCTAGGTGAGCAAAGCTTTGCTCCGTAAGCCATGCTGGAAAAGCAGCATCAGTCCTGGAACCTGAAGGTATAACTCGCTCCTGGGTGGATTTACAGGAGCTGCTCGGGTGATCCCTGGGAGCCATGAGCTAAATTCCTTGTGTGCAGGTCTGAAAGCACCGCCTCCGACACCACGGGTTGCTAACGTCACTGTGCTCTGCTCTCTGTTTTACATTAATTGGTAAAACTGCAGTTTGTCAGTAAATCATCAGCTGTGTGTTTTGTTACATCCTGAAATATTTCATGCCTGAAGAGCTGCAGCCTCTGCAAGGGCAGTGCCTGAAACCACGCACAAAGTTCCCAAAGTGGAAGGAGTTCCTGCAAGAAAGTACAATATTCCGTAAGTCCCATGCTAGGGAAGAAGTAAGGGAACCTGTCACTGAGCTGAGATGAAAAGAGAAGCTGATTTATAAATGAGCTGGTTGAAATAGCCTATAACAGCGTAAACCAGGCAGTGAAATAAAATCATGGTAAGCCAAATGGTGCTGCAGAAATACAGGAGCAAAGTGCACAATGGCATCAATTCATGCAGTTAGCTTTTTAACAGCATGGATTTTATTGACAACATTATTTTCCTTTAAATGAAAAGGAAGTAAAAACATGAACGGGAATATCTTGTTTCTGTGTTCTTGCAGGTGCAAGCCTAGAGCGAGTCCTGAAGAGTTTGCTCTCATTCAGGAGATCAGCACCCAGATCAAGGAGAGGCAAAATGCCTTCTTCGACATGGAAGCCTACTTGCCGAAGAAGAATGGGTACGTGCTTTGCCAGGGAGGCGTGCGCTCTGGGAAAGCTGATTTTTTTAAGTGTTTGCAGCAGTGTTCCCGAAGGATAATGTGCATGTTGAAGAAATACATGTAAAACGATTAGTCATAAATCTCTTGCTGAGCTGCTGTGTCAGTTGTATACAGAATTCATTAGCTGGAAGTGTATATAAATGTACTGTGTAGGCAGCACAGGTTTTCTTGTTAAAATAAAAGTAACCCTGCCTTGGCGAGAGATCGTGCAATTCACTGTTTCACACTGATGTTTTCCTGTGCTAATTTTTTAAGACTAAATCAGCACAAGAACTTTCTCTCTTTTTTTTTTTAAAGTAGTGTTTTCAACAGACTTTAAATTTAATACTCTGCTTCAAGCGGGGTTGCTAGGACAGACTTCTTTCAGTTGTCAAGGGCTGTGTGATGCTGTAGCCCCTCAGAAGTTTCTATCAGAAACTTTTCTTCCAGTTTCTCCCCGTTATTTTTGGTTTTGGACAGTGCACACTACATATCGCCCTTAGACTGTAGTGCAGAAAAGGGACCAGGAAAATAAACCTCTTCTCTAACTCCTTGGAAATGCTGACCAATCTTTCCACGTTTAAATCCTCTTCTGTAGTCTGTCTCTCCAGTTTGCCTTAATTAAAAACCTACAGCAAATGTGGCTGTGGCAGATATGCCGGTCTCTTCAGCTCCCATCTGGGTCATCCTGCGGTGCTCAAATAAAACGACTTACTTGGGTCTGCTCTTGGTTTTTTGTCTTCCAGCTTGTACTTAAATCTGGTGCTGGGAAACGTGAATGTAACTCTCCTGAGTAACCAAGCAAAGTAAGTGAGCGTTTCCGCGCATGTGAATTTGGGTTTCTCTGGGGGCAGCTGTGGTTAGGGACTGAAGTCCAGAGATGGGAATGGGTTTCTCCTCGATCTGATAAAAGATGAAATGTCGAGGGTGGGCAAGTTGGACAATGACACGGGCCATGCTAACGCTTCGTGTAGCTCCAGTGGATTCTGTCCATCACTTGCCTTTAAGCCCAGCCTGTTGCCTTAATTGTAAGGGGTTTTTTTTGCAATGAAAACTGGTATTGCGACTTCTAGGCATATGGTGCTCTAGAAAATGGGGGGGAGGGAGGTGGTTTTGTTTTTTTTTAATCTTATGCCAACCCAGAAACCAGCTCTTATGGACTTAAGCCTTTGTCTTGCAGCATAGTGGCTGTGCAGCCTAGACGGACCCTGCAGACAGAACGCTGCCTTTCACCACCGTCCACTGGTTTTCTAAATGTTTCAAGCAAAACCTCTGTCTCTGGGCTTGGCAGGTGGATTTGTATCTTGTTTGAAAAATGTGAAGCCACGTTCTGGTAAAACACCCGTTTGTGTCCATAAACGGCGGCTGTTCCCTTCCAGGTTCGCCTACAAGGACGAGTATGAGAAGTTCAAACTTTATCTGACGATAATCTTGTTACTCGGGGCCGTCGCCTGCAGGTTTATTCTCCACTACAGGTAGGATGTATTTTTACTGTTAATCAAATATTTTGAATAAAAATCTGCTGGGTTTGAACTAACTTATCTTCTGTTAAGGATGGTGAGACGGGCTCTGGCGGCATTCAGGCTTTGAGCAGTTGGGACAGCAGGACAGCTTCTGCACCTCTTCTTTAACACTGGCAGGACCTGTATTGTAGCTACTTGCTTTTCCTTGTTTAACTTTTTTTGGAGTCTCTTGTAACTAAGAGAAGTCCAATGTTGTGTTTCCTGATCTGTTGTTTTTCTGGCATCATGCTGTGCTCAGGAACAAGCAGTTGGTTTTGCTCATGATGGGTTGTCCCAGGCAGGGACCAGCACCGTACTGCAGCTCTGGGGTTGCAAACGCAACAAGAGAGCATTTGCATGAAATGATCAGACCTGAAACGTTGTCTCTAGGTCATGATAAAGTATCTGAGCACTAACGAGCTTCCTCTATTCAGTTTTGCTTAAAAAACAGGAAGGTGTTGGAGCCGGGCACTTCCACTAAGGTCTCTCTGCGTCTGGGGCGAATGCAGGATCGTATCAAAGAACGATGCTGCCATATGCAGAGGCTGCCCCAAATCCCCTTGGCTTCAGGGGTTTGCAAATAGCAAAATAAAGGCTTTTTTCCCCCCAGAGTGCAATGCTCTTCTGCTCTTTTAGTTGATTTGATTTGTATAGATCTCATGGAATCTCCTCACTGAATTAGCCTGGAAATGCCTCTCTAAATTGGATCACCCGCTGCTTCCATGGTGCTTTCTTTCCTTCAGAAGGAATTAATGTTATCTCTGCGTACCTGCTTATCAGCTCAAGATCTGCAGTGTTATATCACGGGGCGCTTCCCAGAGGAAAAGACTCTGAGCCCGGCAGTGCTGCCGATGCTCGCGGGTCTGCATGTGGATTAGAGATGTTCAGGACTGGGGCTTCATGTCCGTGGCTTACTTGGGCAGGTTTTCATTCGCCCAAGGGGAGGGAGGGAAAATAGGGATTTTTTGAATGTGTCTTTATAATTAACAGGAATTTTTTTTTTCCTGTGTGTTTTTTCTATCTAACAGGGTGACAGATGAAGTGTTTAACTTTCTGTTAGTGTGGTATTACTGCACGCTGACGATACGGGAAAGCATTCTCATTAGCAATGGATCAAGGTACTGTGCCACCTGCAAAAACTATTTAAAGCATGAAATGTCCTTAAAAGAAAAACAAGCAACAAAAGGGGATTCAGCTTTGCACTGAAGACCAGGAAATCCGAGATGCTGATGCCTCTCTGCAGGGTCTGTTGTCTCTGTCCCCCTCCTTGGTCACTTCCAAGGGCAGATGTGGCCACCTGATGTCTGGGGAGGGAGGAGAAGGTGCAGTTTCTAAAAGTCCATAGGCTCTTTGTCCAAAGTGTTGGATGTTCTTGGTAGCTGTGGGTTAGTTGTAGATGTGGTCTGGAGTATAAGTGTGTGTGTGTGGTTTTGGTGAAAGGACCAACCCGAGGTACTGGCTCTGGGCCCTGTGGTTAGGGCGGCTGCCCCACAGGTCACTGCTGCGTCTCCTGAAGCGTTTGACTAAATTACAGTCGTGTCGAGGGAAAGTTGGCAGTTAGGAGAATTGTATAAAGAGTTGGGAACACAAGTAAAACCCTGGGAGAAGTTAAGTGAAAGAAACTTACCCCAAGTCCTCATTTTTTTTTTATGGCACCTTTAGTATGCCAAGGCAGGATGGCGAGGTCCTGCTGGTGAATCGCTCCTGGAGCATCTCTGTTAGGTCTGGGTCAAGAAGTTGCTCAAGTTTGCACTTGTGTAACTTAACCTGTAGTCTGGTGTTAGATTTTAGCAATAACCTGATGGTTGCATGTCCCTGGTTTTCATCATCCAGATAGGCTGGCACAGGGAAACCGCAGCAATTGCCACGTCCCTTCCCAGGCATGAGTCTGCATGTCAGTTTGCAGCTGGGTGAGTGGTGGCTGCTGCTGCTCCTTGTTGCATTAATTAATTGGGCTTCTAATGTGTCTTGTTTGCCACCTTTTGTGCAGCCAGCATTGTGTTAGCCCAGCTTCATGCACTCATTCCT
>NW_008824469.1:1071678-1075221 GCF_000699105.1 Pygoscelis adeliae
GCCGCACAGAGAACTTGTACGCTCCTTCGTAGTGGTGCTTGTACGGGGGTGGACCAGCACTTGCGTTAATGGCAGGAGTCAGTGTTGTCCTAATTAAGTGGCAATGCCTAACGATCAGCTGGGAGCAGCTCATGGCTCCTTGTTTCAGCCAGTCTCTTCCCTCTCTGAAGCCAGTTGCTTCCATGATCTCCTCGAAATGGGGATGGGAGGGAGCGTTTCTGGGAGTCTTGTCTCAGCATTGCCAGCAGGATGCTTGTGGTCCCCACTCCTGATGCAAAGAGGGGTTTGTGCCTGGAGGCAGATGCCGATGTGGCATGTGTGGGAAAATCAGGGCCCTCCTGCTTTGCCCAGGGGCAAAATCTTAAAAATGTGCTGATTTCTGGGAGCTGCTCAAGGACACAGTTGCCAGCACTGGCTGCGGGCAGCAGGGATGAAGCAGTCTCTTCTGCAAGCACAGCTGTCCCCAGGGCTGCTGTGGGTGGGATGTCTTGTTTTGGGGTGCTTTCCAGAGAGGGGGTATCGCTGTGGGGCCAGAGACAAAGAGGAAAAAACCGAGCATGGGGATGTAAAGTCGCTTGCCCGAGGCCAGGAGAGAAACCTCTGAGACTGGGCTCGCTGCATCGACAGAGGTGGGTCACAGTGGCTCTGTGCTGTCTTGTGTTACAGGTCGCACACCTTTGGAAATGCCGCATATTAACCCATCGTGTTGGCTTAGTTTCCAAAGCAGCGCCGTCCCTGGGGCAGCTCTGCACTTCTTGATTCTGCCTCGCTACAGCCTTTGCTCACTTTACTGTAATTTTGTGAGCTTTCTGCAGCATTTGTGTATGAAAGAAACAGCCACCTCATAGGAAGGACTTGGAAATGTCACTTACTTGCATGGCACGGGAAAAAAAAAAAAGGGTGTGTGGGCTGAAACTTGTGCATCATTAGTCACCGCAGTACCTCGTGCTACGGGGACTGCTGCTTCTCACTGTGCTGGGGAGCTCGTGGGAGCACACGAGATGTGCCCTGGTCCTCCAGCAGCCGTGGATTTGTGCCCCCAACTAAGCCATATTGTCAGGACAATGCTCCACAGCACCCCTTTCGCTTGAGTTGGGCTATCTGTTTTCTTCCCTGCCCTTCTCCTCCCCCAAGTCAGGATCTTTTTTTTTTGTCTTTAAGGCCAGACTTACAATGCTAAAATCCATGTTTCTCATCTAACTGTCACATTTTTTGTGTTCAGGATCAAAGGCTGGTGGGTGTCTCATCACTATGTCTCCACGTTCCTGTCTGGAGTAATGTTAACGTGGTGAGTCTGCTCTCGCCTGCTTGAGGTGCTTCAAGCCTGTTGCACAGTGTTTGCATCATCTAAGCATTTAAATCCAGTGTGACCATGAAGCTGTGGCCGCACTGGCACATGGAGAAGCGTCAGACTCAGTATTTGTCTGATGTTACAGATGTTTTCAATGATAAATACAACACTGCAAGTTTGTATTTGCATTGCTGATTTAAAAAAAAAAAAAGAAAGAAACCCAAACCCTGAGCCGTAGTTGCGCTGGTGGTAGCAAAATCTCTGCAAGTCTCCCGATTTCTGTCTCTGTGTAACTAAGCAAACAAGCAGCACTTTGCTTTAGAGGGAGGACACCACAAAATGAATCTGTTTGGTGCCTTTACTGAACCCAGATTAAAAACCGAGTATAAAGCCAAAAATGCAAGTTACCTTCCAGCGGGTGGTGGCGTTAGTCAAACAACGCAGCGATGCACCCCGTGTATGGCCCCTGTGCATCCTGTCTCAACTTTGGCATGAACTGATTAGTTAATAATTAAAAATTGTTTTAAAGCAACAAATGTTTCTGCTCCTGAATCTGTAAGGGGATGACATAGTGGCTGGAGCAGAAGGTCCCCTGTCCTCTGTCTATCCTGAGTTACCCTTAGGATAAGGAGCACAACCACCCCCTGCTCCACCGCTTGGACTCTTGATGCAGACGCTGCTGAACAGCTTTGATTGCTGCCTAGAGAAAACTGTGATGAGCAAATGAATAAGAGGGGGCAGCATTCATACGCATTTGAGAGGGGAAACCTAATCAATTAGAGCATTTTGTACAGGCCAGATTTGTGATGTGCGGCTGTAGCACCCTTTCTGGGCTCCCGATGGGGTGGAGCAGGCTGGGTACGAGCTGCTTGGTTCGTTTGCTAACGGGATCTGGCTTGGCGGTGAAGGGGAAGGGCACTGCGTCATATGCTTTTTATCAAACAAATAGACCTCCTTTGTATTTTGTTTTCAGGCCAGATGGACTCATGTATCAAATGTTTCGCAGTCAATTTTTAGCATTTTCAATATTTCAGAGTGAGTATATCTTACCTTGCTAATTCACGGGATAAAATAGTTTTGTATCTTATGTGCTTAGAAGAAAACACATCTGCTTGGTAAATCACTGGAGTATTAAACTGTATAAATATAAACCATACCATGCAAATACACAGTGTACAAATATAGACAATAATTAACATGCTGTTGGATTAAGCATTATTAAAATAATTTGTTACATTTATCATATTTCTGAATAACCAATGCAATGATGTTCTCTCTCTCCTTCTCCAGGTTGTGTTCAGTTCCTACAGTATTATTATCAAAGGGGCTGCCTTTATAGACTCCGTGCTTTGGGGGAGAGAAACCACTTGGACCTTACAGTAGGTGAGGTTTTCTGCAATACTTGGTTTGCAAAGGTTTTGCACAGGTTTTAGATGCAGCGATAGGGAGAGGGCTGTGTGGCCTTCCGAGAGCGAGCTTTGCAGAGCTGCCACCCCCCTGCCCTGCTGTGTCCTACGGCAGGAAGGGGAGAGAGGCTTTTATCCCCCTCCTCGGGTCCTGTGGGTCAGGAGCAGAGGGATCTGATCTCCGTCAGCTCTTGAGTGGATTAAGATGGAGGTTTTGGTCGTCCCCATCTTCATCCTCCTCCCATTACCACACCTTCAAGTATGGTTATTGCGGAGCAGGACAGGAATAGCCCTTATGGGGTGGTCTGGGTGAGGAGGGCTGCAGCTTGGGTCCTGGCTCTTCTGTGCTCAGTCTGCCTCTTCTGTTAACCTTTTCCAGAAGGATTTCAGTCCTGGATGTGGCGGGGGCTGACCTTTCTTCTTCCCTTCTTGTTCTTCGGGCACGTAAGTTGGGCGATCCTGTTCCTCCCTCTGCGGCGTGGGGCCTGGGAGGGTCTGCCGCTGCAGTTGCAGCACCATAAAAAGGTGCTATGGATCACACACACCTGTGGCAAATGTTTCTAAATTTTTTTGCTAGTAATGAAACAGCTTTTTTTTCCTTTTTAGTTCTGGCAGCTGTATAATGCAATCACACTTTTTGGATTGTCGAGGCATAAGGAGTGCAAAGAATGGCAGGTGGGTGTTGGTTCTGCTCAGAAAAAGCACGGAGCAGGGGAGGGGGGTATTTAACCACATTCTTAAAGATATTTGGGCATCTGACCCCATCTAAATATCTCAGGATGATGTGGCACAGAGGCTATACAAGAGAACTCAAAATAAATGTGAGTTTTTGTAGGGAACCTTGCA
>NW_008824469.1:1075250-1077737 GCF_000699105.1 Pygoscelis adeliae
CAAACTGAAAGGCAGAGGATGTAGGAGGAAGAAAATACATGTGGGTAAATATCTCTCCATGTTGTTTGTGTATATGGGCATTTAATAGCAATAACTGCTGGTGGTTCTTTATGGCTGATCCGTGGGTTACACATACAAAAATATGATGACACAAAACCGATGGCAGTGAATCACTTTAAAAACATATTATCCACTTTATTATCCTACTTTTAGGGATCCTTCCACTTGATAGTTGCTGTCAGCCATCAAACATGTCTATCCGTTTTCCAGCTATACAGTTGCTCCTGTAGATCCAGATTGGACCACATCACGCGTGCAGTGGTGCAGATAATCTGATGGTCTTTATTTTGGTCAGATCTTGCTGTAGGTGGTGTGCTCGCTTTGTTCACTGGCTTAACAGGAGGAACGCAGCTTCCCGCGGAAACGTGTCGTCCCCCGTGCCTGTGCCAGTGCTGTTCAGTGGAAGTCATTGTCACATAATGTTAATCCATTAGATTGGACTTAACGATTTGATTTTACTGTCTGGTAGAGTTCACCCGTGTTGAGTATAATCCATGTTGTAATACTAAGAAGTAGTAAATGCTACTTAAATGATGATAAAAATATACTTCCCATTAACCCACACAGCTGGATGTGCAGATGTATATTTGGCTATGATCTCTCCTCATGTGCTAACACATCCCTGGACTTGCCAACCAAGCACCATCACAGCTCGCTTAAATGCGGCCCAAGCAATACAATACCCTCAGCTCTCGCCTTTTTTTTCTCCTCTTTCTCCCATCTTAGGTTTTTGTGTTGGCGTTCACGTTTCTGCTGCTCTTCCTTGGGAACTTCCTCACTACTCTCAAAGTGGTGCACACTAAACTCCAGAAAAACAAAGACAAAATGAAGAAGCTGTGAACCCCCCCCTCCCTGGGGTGCAGGCTGCCGTCCCTGCCCGCAGCAGGATGGATCCTGCTATAAACCCCAGCTATGCCGTGGACAGGCTCGGAAGCACTCATCCGTTCCCGTGTTCGGCGAAGGATACGGACTCTGCCAGTACAGACTCAGTATTACGCAAGCATGGCTCTCCAGTCTGTGGTCCTGCTATTTATGTATATTTAATACAAAATGTGTTTGCTTTTGTTTTTTTCTGTATATAGAGCAGCATGCACCTGCCCAGCGAAGCACCAGCATTGGGAGAATGTAGGATCTACTGTAATTCCAGTTCTGGAATGATATTTAACACTTTCCAGTTTTATTATTTAAATTCTGGATATTGGATTTGCAAAGGTTTATGAACACTCCAGGTTGATCAGTAATACAGACCGAATGCTGTTTTTTGAAGGCATTTGTTTAAGGCATATTTTCAGTGGCAATACTAACCTGTGTGTACTGTGAAAAAAAAAAAATGCCCATCTTTGTACCATACTGCTGCTATATACACTTTTAAAAAGCTATTTAAAGAAGAGAAATCCTCTTTTGAAAACAAAAACAAGCAAGCAAAACCAGTTGTTAAATGGCAGGGAAGTCTGCTAGCCCTCTTCCAGGGAGACCAGGTCATCTGTCCAGGCCTGGAAAAGACCTAAAATAAACTGTTCAATATGCAGCTGCTTCAGCCCCTTTTTAATAACAAATACACTGCCCTTCGGGTTGTTTTTTCGAGACACTTTTTCCTTAAAATGGCCTTGATCAGTGACAATAAGTGCAGTTGCACTTCGGTTTCTGTTTTCGGTATTTTTTGCTCCCAGTGCCGTTCTGGAAAGGGGACGACAGGCTCAGCAGAAATATTAAATACTTTCTTTAGATGCTGCGCTTGTACCAATAGTTAAGAGAATGTAAACACTTGTTTAGGAGGATGGCAGAGGACAAATACTGACTGCCGTCCTGCTTAACTCCTTGTGCTGCTTGAACTTAAACTTACTCGTTCAAATAAGCTTGTTTTGGGTGCTGTAACATCTGTACCTCCTAAGGCCAGCTGCAGTATTGTGAGCTGCTTTAGGCAGCGTCTTTCCCAGCGGTGAAGGCTTCCTTTGAGCTAGCACAAAGCCCAAATTGGGCATATGCTTTGGCAGCATGTGATCTGAAAATGATGCCCTTCTCCCAGTAAGCGTGCTCATGAAGAAACACAGATGCACTACAGACTTGAAATGGTTTCATCAGTTCTTCTGTTGCTGCAAGGCTAGCAAAATTACCTTTACGGTGTCACTGTCCTGTGGGCATGAACAATAAATTGCAATTTGCATATTTTGAACAACTTTCACACTAGCTGGGCTGTATCTTGCTACGTTAACTTTTGACTTCTGCATACCCTGCGGGGTTGGGTTTTTTTATCCTTTGAACTCTCCATTTATGAAATGTAAATTGTTTTATTTTGAGAGCGATGCTGGAACCTGCTGGATCTGAGCAGTGGACCTAGTTCTCCAGGGGTGGGGAGCTCTGCATGTGGTGAGTAACTTGAGTTCTGCAGCATGAGAAACTCAGATTAAAAAAGCTAGAAAGATTCCT
>NW_008824469.1:1077775-1090688 GCF_000699105.1 Pygoscelis adeliae
CGTTGATGTTTCAGTTTTGTACTGGGTAAGGTGAAGGGTGGTTCTGTGTCTTTTACTGACAAATGTCTTCTCGTGGAGAAAGGGCTGCACAATTCTTCAAGATTTTTCTATACTCAAAGATGTGCACAAACTTGTAATTTTTTTTTTTAATTTTCCATTTTAAGCTCGTAGGGATTCGCAAACCTTAATTAAATCAAAACAAGTTAGGGGAAGAAAAAAAGTAAGATTTCAAGGATCAGGATCTCTTTACCCTGCATGTAAAATAATAATGATGGCTCACTCCAAAACAGAGTTTTTCACCAGCTGGTCATGTAACTAGCAGAGGATAAAGTTGCATGAAATGTGGATGATGTACAGTTACCAGGCTCTATGTGCAATGTTAGTCTAACAGACTCCTGGCATGCACCGCCTAAACTTTTTGGCAAAAGGTTGTGTCTTGTTACCGTTAATGCAAGTCCTGTGTATTCTCCCTTAGGATGGGCTGTCGTTTGCCTTATACAGAAAGCTTTCAGCAACACCTGTACTGCAGAAACCTCCTTCCCTGTCAAGGGTTTGGTTTATGATGACTACAAACTAGTGATTGCACCTGAAATCCGAGATCTCGCTGCATGAGGATGTGCAAAAGAACTAGGAGATTTGAGGCACATGTACTAGGTTGTGCAGTGGGAACATCCCTCAGCCTTAAACAGGCGACTGACACCTTCATCACAAAAGGGAAAATTTTGATTTATAGCAGTGGAGATGATTTCATCAGTTAATGAACATGAGTTAAGTATTTCCCCTAGCATGCACCGATATTTGCACCTGTCATGTATTAAACAAGCTATATAATTGTAAAACTGACTTTACATTACACATGGCGTACTGCTTGGAGTACTTCTAACTTTGAGTGCTGAAATTAAGTATTTTCCATTATATTCCATTTCTGAATTGGAGCAACCAATGTACTTCCATTGATAAATACCACTTTCAATTACAGCAGCAGGCCTTGCAAGGAGAGCTCTAAAGGAGCAGCTCTGCAAAGCTGGCCCAGTGGTACAGGAATGGTAGTGGATGCTCTGTCTGTGCACTCGGGTGGCAGCTTGAGGCTAACTCATACCACTGCCACCAAGTAAATTAATTTGAAAATGTTAAGACAGAACTTCATTTCTGTCTCTTCAAAGCTGCCTGATATGCTGCTTCTAAAAGACGTGGCTTTTCTGCTTGAAAAAGACAGTAGATTGTAGCTATAACATGACACAATTATTTTGCAGAGGAAAAAAACCCCACTAATTAAGCCATGCAGTAGCAGTCATTGTCCGTTGCAATTTAAATAGTGAGTCCGAGACCTGACTGGTGGTTGTTTGCAGTTAGGACCAAAAGCCAGATGGACAAAGGCATGCAGCATTGATTAGTCTTGATAAAGAGCTTTGAAAACTTTGTGAGAGCAGTGCAATGAAAGTGCAAAACCACTAAAAATAATTAAAATTTGAAAATAAAAATTGTTCTAGGAATACAAACATGTAATGAAAAAAAAGGTCTTTAAAGTTATACTGTTTTTAAAATCTGAATCACTTTGCTCTCGTACAGTCCATGCTCTCTTGCAGTCCCGATCATAACACTGAGCACACTGTCCGTTTCTTTTGGCGCTTGGCTTTTTTCATGGCATTCAGTGCAATGGTTGTTGCTTCTTTAAAAACATTTTCTATGTTTTCACGACACTTTGCTGAGCACTCCAGATAAACTTCTGCATTAATCTGCTGACAAGCTGCTTCACCCTGGAAAGAACAAAAGGTAAGAAAAGATGTAAACTCAATGTATGAGAAAGAAGGTGAGGTGGGCAAGAAAGGGAATTATTTTATACATCTTTGTATCATGAGGTCAGGAAGAAAGAAGCTGCCTCTGAGTATAGGGCTAGCGTGTAAGTGGCATTGGTAATAAACTGTGAGGCACTGTTAAATAAACTAGTTTTTTTTCCTCTGTGCCTGGCCTAACAGTTCAGTGCATTAGAGACTCTAAGATGCAGACTGCTGATAGTGTGAAAATATTCTCAGTATTAAATTTGTTTAAAGAAATGCTAGGGTAGATACTCAAGTGAGGATATGATGCCTACACAGGGATATTTTTTTCAGGCCTGACCTTAACTATTCTGTGATGTCACCTTTAGTATTGAATGTCACATGCAAAAGCAGAATCTGGACCAATGTCTTGCTGGTGCACATGCAGGAACCCTAACTTTTGCTTTGGAGCATCATGATGGCTCAGCCGAAATCCTCTTATACACAAATGGGTGTCTGTGTTTCCCAACCTCACCCAAATGCATGCAATGGGAACAGACTAGAATCTAAAACATTTGCATGCAATCCTGGTTGCGCGAAATCACTACAGACAAAACACAGTGACTTCTTACTTTGCTTCTGATCCTTTTATTGTCATCGCAGAGTCAGCCCCCAGTTTTGAACGCCTGTGAGCCCTGGAGTGTGAATTCCAGGTCTGCAACCCACAGCTCACAAACTCCGCATTTATTCATTATAAACCCTGGGAGTGGGGTCACTTGAGCACTCGGGCTTCTATATGGGGGGGGGGGTTCAGCATATTTAAGCAAAGTCTGTCTCCTTCCAGTTGTTTGCAAGCTGCAGTGCTGGCAGATACCATTCAGCTCCTTTGTGCCTGGCATTGGAAGCATCACGTCGTGTGACTCAAGATGCCGTCAGCTGTAAAAGACTGAGGTAGCGTATATTTAAGGGGAGAAAAACCAAGTGGGAGGGCTCACATAGGAGACAGAGTTTGTACATCATGTGGGCCCTGGAAATTAATTGCATGAGGCCTCAGCAGACTGGCCAAAAGTGTCTGTTGCTTGCCCTGAACCTCATGTGTGAGTGTGATGAAGGGAGTTACTAATGCAAATGAGGGACAATCTGCAGTTGTTCACAAAGCGACAGGACGGGCATCTCATCTTGTGCGCAAGGAAGACAAGCTAAAAGTCCCAGCGTGGTTTAGTGGTGATGCAATTGCAGTTTCTTTTCATGCTGTTTAGAAGAAGTAGTGATTCATTCAAGGTCTTGGTGCACTTAACCTTGTTCTCCGGACTTGTGTCTCAAACAGTTCGAAAGCTGCTGTTCTTGCTCTGTGATGAGAGAAGGGTGGCTTTGTAGTTTAAAAAAAAAGAGTGGAAGACCAGAGCAGAAAGGTCTTGTGTGACATGGAACAAGCTGTTCCACCACTGACTGTTTCTCCTGTACCTAGGACAGCTATGCCTGTCTTGTAACGCTAGTTGTAAGTCTCACTGCTTTGTAATACTTAAATTGAAAACATTTGATAATATGTATTTTTTTAAGATTACTTTAGAGACTTCAAAGAAAAGTCTCTTATGTTAGAGAAGCCTTGCAGATGCTTTTGCTATTGTCCTTGAAAGGATTTATTTTTAAATAGGGTTTGCAAAACACTTTTTTCCCAGAACAGTCAATATTTTAAATCCTGTAATGTGTATCCTAGCATCTCCAGTCTTTCTCACAATCCTGATCAAGGTACCACTGATGGGAGCAATGTATCCTAATAAAAATTATTAAGGGAGTCCAACAAACTTGTCGAGGCTTACAAATTTGTAACAGTAATAACCTAGCTGTGAAAGGAAACAAGAATGAGATGTAATAAGTCTAGAACGTGTAGCTAGTAGTTTCCTTTCAGATATTTCAAGATATGCAAAACACTCTTCAAATTTCTCTTTACTTTGGTACTAAAAATGGGTGGTGATGTGGCCACTTCCAAAAAGGACTTACAGAAACCCCAGTTAGTGCTGACTCTCACTAATTTCTTTATCTGGACACTGTGATCACGTAATTTTGGAGTATCTGTGATTGCACTTGTGAGCAGCGATGCCATTGAAGTAAGTGTGCTTTATCTCTTGCAAAGAGGACACCACTTTAAATGCACTTATATTTACCTGATTGTAAGTAATGGGCTCCTGCTTAGAA
This sequence comes from Pygoscelis adeliae, assembly GCF_000699105.1. NCBI lineage: Eukaryota > Metazoa > Chordata > Aves > Sphenisciformes > Spheniscidae > Pygoscelis > Pygoscelis adeliae. Next base: position 1,081,729 of record NW_008824469.1, read on the forward strand.
GCCCTGAGTTTGCGCAACTGTTCTTTGTCTTTCCGAAGGTCTGTCTTGCAGCCGATCAGTACGAGTGGGACGCCTCGGCAGAAGTGATTCACTTCAGGATACCACTGATGGTAGAAAACCAAAACTTTTACATCTGGCTTTTTTTTTTTCCCCTGACATCAAAACAATAAAGCCAAGGAACAGAACCAACATTTAACATAGGCTGCAATTTCAGCATTTTGAAAGTCATTAATGTAGTGGTAGGGGCCCAACATGCACTATTTACATTACAGAAACATTTAAGTCCTACCCAAAGTCAGTTGCTTTATAACATCTGCCGCTATGCCAAAGAGCTTACTTAATACCTGTTTAGATTCAGAAGAGCTCCTCTAAGTCATATTTAAAAGCAGAATTTGGACCAAGTCTTGCTTTGTTTTGCTGGTGCTATGCACAGGAATGCTAACTTCTGCTTTGGAGCATTACAGAAATCCTAGTACAGACAAGTAGTTGCCTACATGTGTCTCCCCTGTAGTTAAATTATGCATGTGATGGAAGTAGACTTGAATCTTAAATGCCTGTGTGCAATCTTGGTCGTGTGACATCACTACAGATAAAGCAGCGATTTCACCACTGGTTTGTGATCTTTTTAGTGTACTGCAGAGTCAACCCCAGTTCTGAGCATTTAAAAGCTGTGGAGAGGCGAGCGCCAGGTCTAAGGTCTGTGACCTGCAGCTCAGTGCATGATGAGTGATCTGTGCATCTACATGCCCAGGCTACAGGACACTAAAAACATCGGCTTTTTAAATCTGACATCCTGTCATATATCAAGCGTATGTAATTAATTTAAAAGGTTGAAGCAATTGTGAAAGCCTCTTACCTTAGCTGCTACATTATCATAGCTAGTAGGGTTCATGACATCGTAACAAATTAACACGACGTTTGTGTTCTGGTAAGAAAGCGGTCGTAGCCGATCGTAGTCCTCCTGCCCTGAAACAGAGAAGTTTTGGATAAAAGAAATCTCTGTCTTTAACAAGCAGATGATGGGAATATGTAAAAATACATACTTGAGATCAAGAACAACAGTACTATAATTGCATAGACTGAAAGTTTTCCATACTTGTACAATTCCTTCCCTTAAATGCAGGAGATTCCCCTTCACTGACAAAACTGATGCTTTAGAATATAAAAGATGTCCTTGGCAAGTTTTAATAAAAAGCCTGCTTTGTCCAACTGCTAAGTAAGTACTTAGAAGCAGTTCTAATCACTGATTGCCAAGTTGCTACTCACAAGCAAAATCAGCAAAAGGAATTTGACAGTTACCGATTAAAACATTTGCAATTTGGCAGTGGTTCCATTCTCCCAAATACATTTGCACATGCGATGCTGTGAGGAGAAGAAATACCATATTTGCTAGATGCAAATGCTGAAGTAAAAATCTTAGTGGCAAGCTTGCTTTTCCCAGCTCAGTGAGCTGAGAGGAAGCCGTGATTAGCACGCTGTGCCTTTAGCACCGCTGCTCACTGTAGCAGCATGCACGTGATTTTACAAGACATGCTGCAACGTGAGCCAAGCTTAAGTGGTCTTTGAAGCAGGACTACGCAGCAGATCTTAGGGATGCTGCTGAATTCTGGAAAAGCAGGGGATTTGTCATACTTCTGATTAGGGATATCCTACCACGTGATCTGACAAGAGGAAGCTAACTTGCTTCAGACCTGTACTCTTCCCCTTGCTGTACATATGACTTAGCAGTAATCACCATGCTGGGGTCTGAAGGTATCTTGCTTTGAGAGATTTAAGTTCAAGAAAGCAGTAATTACAAGATATAGTTGGCAGCTCAGGGAAGAAAACCAATCTTTTTCATTTGAGATTTTTTCAGAGACTTAATAAGGAAGAAACCATGATTTAAGCAGTCTGTAGAAGATCTATTTGCCACCTGAATGCTGCCCCTGGAATCAGGTATGTCTCTGTGATGCACCAAATTTCCAAAACGAGAACTGGGAATGCCATTCCTTCCTATGATCACCACAATGTACACACAGCCCAGAAACTGCCCTACAGGGAAGTTACACATCAATACAAACATTTGAGATATTTCAAATTAAGGGATGCTGAAAATTTCAGTGTGCCCCAACTTTATACCAACTATTCCTGCCTAGGCATCTGGCTCAGTCCCAAGTCACATCCTCATCACTCCAGCCAACATGCTTGTCTCCAGCTGCAATCTGAAGAATTGCAGATACCAGAAGGCCAATAATTCTACAATACTTTGACCCCCTCCTTAATTTAAACGATGGATCGACATACAGGTTATTACAAGGGAATCCCTACCAGATAAGCCATTACTCAGTTTGCCTGAGATGTTTGTAAAATGGAAATCTTAGGTTTGGACCACTCTGTATTTGAGCTCCTGCAAGAGCAGCATGCTCCATGGGCAAGGTGCAGAACAAAGAAGGATTGATCTCTCAGTGTTTAATCCAGAAATAATAGACAATTGACAAAATTATGCATGTTGTATAAACATTCAGAGCAAAGACTACTGCTTAGCCCTTCTTATTCTCCCAAATCCACCTACTTGTTTGCAACCAATTTACCATTTTGTTGCTGAGATAATCCTCTAAATGCATTAAACACATCAGGTGCCAAACCTTTTCTTTTTTCTCCTAACTTCCTCTAGTGTTATGTGCTGTGTATGACTTTCCCTGTTCAAGTTCATGCCTCTCAGCTTCTACCAATGTAGCTTGTAAAATCAAAAGGTCCTCCAACTTATTGCTGGCAATTTGTGAGGCGGACAGGACTGTCCCCTTGGAAGGAATACATTTCGTTTGCTTGGAATCAAACATACAGCTAAAACCATACTCTCCTGGATGGGATAATAGAGGAGGTGTCTTCAATGATGTGACACAAATATGCTGTATTGCAAGTCAAAAACTATAGATATGCCCCAGTGAACTGCACCTTCATCTTCAAAACCAGCTGTGCAGTTAGGTTTTTTTAAGCAAACAGAGAAAATAAATGCATGAGAAAATGCTGCTGTATAAAATGCAGCTCCATGTGTATTTGGAATTTCAAATACAGAGCACAGAACAAGGTATAGCACAGAGACCACAGGGGGAAGGTTAGATGGTAATTGCTTAACTTGTATTATGGTTGGATGATTGCAGTGCTCACTTGGAAGGAGAGGAAGCTATTTTTTAAGAGGGCAGATGCAGTTCTTCAGTTACCGAGGATGTAACAGGACCCAAATCAAGCTGTGTCTAAACATCGACATCCCTCTCACTGAAAACAATCCTTTTCACCCCCTGTCCTTAAGTGCTGCTGATGAAATGCAAGAAAGGGCCTGGGAGACTTTTTCTCTGTAAAGCTGCTCAGTCTGTGGTCAGAGCTAATTTGGCACAGATTTAGGTCTTCTAGTAGAAGAGTTTTAAAATGAAGGAACAGGGCTGAACCTAACCAGTAACTGAACGTATATGCAAAGCCCCTGAGTGTGCTTCCTCAAGCACAGGTAGCTGTTTTCTTTCCCGGGTTAACAAAAAGCATGCTGTGGAAGAATCGGTCAAATATATGCCTACGTGTGAGCATATCTGTGATTCTTCTCTGCCTTCCTCAATTCATTGTAGCATCAGAGACCCTGGTTTTTTTTTGTTTTTTTTTTTAAAAACTCCATCCAGCTGAATTCATCTAAAATTTGCTAATTCTTTGCAAAGATCACACTCCTGCATGCCTCAGGTGATGGTTGAGGGTGAACAGGGGAAGAAGTGAAACCACAGGTCTCAGTCTCACGTGCATGTTCACCCCTGTCTGCTCTTCCTCACCCCTTCACCAATTCACCACCGAAGAAATGCCAGCCTGTGCGTTGCTCAGTCTGTAAAGGAGCTCAGCGCCTATTGCCATTGACAGGAGAGGGTAAACGATAGGTTCAAGACTTGCCAGCCTAGGAGTCTACCAGTAGGTGCTGTCCTAACATACAGCAGTGCTGTCCATCGCCACCAACCGCCAGTGGGGAAGGAAGAATGTAATATCCTGCCACCCGGTCCAGACCAGCTGACCACTTCCTACGTATGGCCACGTATTGTCTGTAATACTCCACACTTTTGGTTTAGGATCGACATGGAACCGTGCGATGGCGAGCCCTCATTGGCACACAAAAATGCACCCGATTCTCTTTGATTTGTTATTGTGCAGGCTCCATGGGAATGCCATAGTTATTAGCTTGCCAGCTATGTTTTTCCACTACTTAGTTTAAAAAAAATTGGGAAACAGACATTCTTGGCTGGAATAAAACCAGTAGAAGAGGACACTTGTTGGGGGGGGGGGGGGCAAAATGAAGGAACAGGGCTGAACCTAACCAGTAACTGAACGTATATGCAAAGCCCCCGAGTGTGCTTCCTCAAGCACAGGTAGCTGTTTTCTTTCCCCGGTTAACAAAAAGCATGCTGTGGAAGAATCGGTCAAATATATGCCTACGTGTGAGCATATCTGTGATTCTTCTCTGCCTTCCTCAATTCATTGTAGCATCAGAGACCCTGGTTTTTTTTTGTTTTTTTTTTTAAAAACTCCATCCAGCTGAATTCATCTAAAATTTGCTAATTCTTTGCAAAGATCACACTCCTGCATGCCTCAGGTGATGGTTGAGGGTGAACAGGGGAAGAAGTGAAACCACAGGTCTCAGTCTCACGTGCATGTTCACCCCTGTCTGCTCTTCCTCACCCCTTCACCAATTCACCACCGAAGAAATGCCAGCCTGTGCGTTGCTCAGTCTGTAAAGGAGCTCAGCGCCTATTGCCATTGACAGGAGAGGGTAAACGATAGGTTCAAGACTTGCCAGCCTAGGAGTCTACCAGTAGGTGCTGTCCTAACATACAGCAGTGCTGTCCATCGCCACCAACCGCCAGTGGGGAAGGAAGAATGTAATATCCTGCCACCCGGTCCAGACCAGCTGACCACTTCCTACGTATGGCCACGTATTGTCTGTAATACTCCACGCTTTTGGTTTAGGATCGACATGGAACCGTGCGATGGCGAGCCCTCATTGGCACACAAAAATGCACCCGATTCTCTTTGATTTGTTATTGTGCAGGCTCCATGGGAATGCCATAGTTATTAGCTTGCCAGCTATGTTTTTCCACTACTTAGTTTAAAAAAAATTGGGAAACAGACATTCTTGGCTGGAATAAAACCAGTAGAAGAGGACACTTTTTTGGGGGCGGGGCACACTTAAATTAAAAAGCTGGTGGGTTTTTGTCTCCCTCAGGCATGCCCTCCCTTTCAAAGTTATGAAAAATTATTCTTGCATGTACCGGCTTTTAAAATGTCTCTTAAGGCCTCAGACTGCCGTGCATCTGTCATTACAGACCTGAAAAACCCCGCTGGAGGCTTCGCATGAGCTTCCTGCTAGTCAGAGCGAGCACCCACAATGATGAGGCATTACTTCCTCCCCAGCCTTCCCCAGCCCAGCAGAGCTCTTTTCTTTGGTCTGAGAAAGTCCTGCACTGAATAACATCAGAAATTGAACTTTGTGTCTGAACTGCAGCTAAAGCATCAACACTGCTCCCTTAGTATGTAAAAAATTACAGAGTTAATTTATCTCTCAATGCCTTTGCCTCTACGGAGCACAGCAAGAAATGGAAACTTTTACTTGAATAAGCAGCTGCAAAGCCTGTTTGCAGACGAGACAAGTGATATTACAAAGCCTTTACGCATTGCGTTTGTATACCACCAACTTCCTGCAACAGCAAGAGGTGTCTCTGATGAGGAAGATAAGAGTAGCATAGTGCAAAAGTCTCACAAAAAATTGTTACTCTAGCGTATTTTAGACTCTCATTAACTTCATTTGTTACCAAAATTCTTGTCGAGAAAAAAAATACCTTTTGTAGCTTGAAATGTTTGATTCTTAGGCACTTTGTTTGTGTCCTCCTTCAGTAAGTAGGACAAGCTGAAAGTCTCAAGCTGCACACCACTCAACAATAAAAAGAATCCTAACTTTAAACAGCCCACGGAGCTGAACCTGTCCTTTACCTTCCCATGACGCTGAAGTACATGCAGCTCTATTTAGTGTTGCTCTTAGCGAGATCCTAAAAATACCAAAGTCCTTTCTGCAGTGGGTGCATCATGAAGATCCAGTGACACTTTTTAGAACAGCTTTGCCTTCTCCTCCCCTACACTGCTACATGGCACTTAGCTGAAGTCCTTCACCTCAGAAATGGTTTTACATCCTTTTGATCCCATTTAAATGATTTTATGATAATCTCCATGATTTAGGAACCTTTCAGACTGAGAAGCAAAACACAAGCGTAAAGCTGTCTTAGGATTTTAAAGAAGAGCAAGACAAACTCAAGCAGGTCAGAAAGTCAGAAGATGATTCATAAAATATGGCTGATATGCTGCACTGATATGACTTCCAGTAGTAAGTTGTATGTTTAGACTCCTCTTTAAGCTGCAATTGCTGCTGTACACCCACCCCAGAGCATCATCACCCAGCTGAGAGAGGAATTCAATGAGCTGCCGCTGCATGATACGACAGAAGCAAGTCAACATAGTGAAACACCAATTCCAAAACTGCGTCTCCCATGCTGCATCCGTGTGGCAGAGGGACAGGAGCTCTCTCGTGTCCTGAACTGGACACTCCCCTTGCTCTTCTCTTGCTGCACTATTTGAACTTAGAGGACAGGACTCAACTCTTGGTCCTAGTCTAACCCTAATCAGTTTTGTATTATTAAAAACAGGATGGGATTAAAATGTGTGCTCAAGTGAGTTCTTCCTCTAGCATAACTTCCAGCTTCAGAAAGAGGATAAAAAGCTGCTTGAATTACAGAGTATGACACAGATCTGTAACATAAAACTATGTAAGCAGCTTTGAAACAGAACCAAAACTCAAGTCTTTCCCCCTCCCAAGCAAATGCCTTAACCGAGGTGGCAATGCCCCCCCTTTCTTTGCACCTGATAATCTTGATGTGTCTCATGCAAAGCAAAAAAATTTAACAGGAAGGGAGGACACAAATGTCAGCAGCCTCTGGCAACTTGTAGCCTGGTGGCCATGACACTGTTCTGGGAGGTGAAACATGCTGGGTTTCAAGGTTTCCAGATGAGAGATGGAAAGCAATTGCTCTTTCATGGCAAAGAGCTCTGCCAACTAGGCAACAATGGCATCTCCACTTCCCGAAGTGTCTTAGAGACACAAAATACACCCTGCTCTGTTCTTCAATGGGGCAGTGCTTTGGTCCAAGACAGCATTTATAGCTGTGAACTAAATGTGGAAGGGTAGACACTTTCTGCTAAAGTTACATGCCTGAACAAGGAAACAGGGTAAGATAAGCCACCAGCACCGGCTTCAGCGAGCGTTCCCTGGGCTGCTGGTGGCTGTAGGTCTTGCACACAGCTGAACTCCCTGCATGACACAAGGAGCTGGACACATGTCAGGCTTGCAAGAGTTTAGTGCTGCAATACTGAATCTGCCCTACCTACCGCCGTCTCTGGATCCAGCCCGTGTTCCTTAAAGCCTGGAAGAGACTCCAACGGCAAATGTTGGAAGCTGCAGCATGGTGATTTTAAATGAGAGCCAGCCAAGTATCAAGAACTGTGTGACAGGCAAAAATTTCACACTGAGAGCAAACAAACATAAAAACCCAACAAGTTCACTGTGGCAAGTTCTATGTGCCAACACACTATATTAAGGAAAGCCCTCTTTGGTTGCTCACACTACATTTCAGCCCTTCTCTTTTCCCTTAAGACTTAAACACAAAAGCCTTGCCATTCAGTAGAAGCTACATTATCCAAATCACTGGACTCAAGAACAGTAACATTGACACAAGAAGATACACTGGCAAAATGGGTGCTCAGGATCTTACTATACTGCAGTAAAGATTAGCAATAAAATTCACTTTTAGATTAAAAACCTTTAAAATTATCTATTCAGATATCATGTATGGTATGCAGGAAGGTGTGTTTTATTACTATTAAAAAACAAATATAGACTGCATTTGGTTCTTATTTGTCTTGGTGTAAATTTGGAACAACTCCACAGGCTTGAACTGAAACAGATGATTTACACTGAGCTGAAACAGAGCACGTGTCAATTTTAGGGTTTGTTTAGGAACGCAGCTGGATAACAAAGTCTAGGAGCTTTGAATGAAGTTGAACACAAACCATTTCACAAGTTCCTGAAATGAACCTGAACAAACTACCAGCATTTTCAAATAACTTTTACTGCTACGGCCTTTTTATTTTTAACACAAACCAGACCTTTTCTCCTTCACTATTCAATCACACATGGCAGGAGATTAAAATATTTTCCTGGTTGATTGTATTATGCTTTGCATCTGGGAACTGGGTTTTAATACCTTCAGATATGTTTGCTATTTGATGTGACTTTCTTAATAAACTGGGTTGTTAAGATAGCGAACGAGTCCATGGCTAGAACTGCCATTAGACAAGCGACCCTTTTTTTTCTGGAAGGCACATTTATGCATGCAACAGCTAACGGTTGTTGTTTTGTTTGTACTTTAATCTCTAGCAGTCTTAACCGCGTTATTACGCTAAAAGTATCCTAGTAGAAAAGCAATTTGAAAATATGTCCAGCTTTACAGTCTTCCAAGTATCAGTCTGGTTTGACACAGCGAAAGCTGCTGGAACAGAAATACGGGCACGTTCACAAGAGCAGCATTTTACACCGGTAAAAGCAGTTTCTGCTTATTTGTCTGAATTTATGAAAACCCGGGGGCTGGGTTTGGGCTCCGTCCCAGGCGCGGTCCCATCCCAGCGGCCGCACAGAAATCGCCTCTCGCAGTTTTGGGATCGGGAAAATGGAAAGTGTGTGAAAAAAAACCCTTACCTGCGGTATCGTACAAATTCAGGGTGACCTCCTTTTTGCCCACCGTAACGCTGGTAGTATATTTCTCGAAGACGGACGGCGCGTATTGCTGCAAAGGGGGGAGAAGCAGTTCTAGCTAGGGACAAGCAGCTCGCGGCCAGCACCGGCCGCTTTG
>NW_008824469.1:1091195-1091585 GCF_000699105.1 Pygoscelis adeliae
CCCGGCGCTGAGGTAGACGCAGCCCCGGTGGGCACCGCAGGAGCCCCCTCAGCACCTCGTCAGGCCTTCTCCCCCCAAAACCCACAGGGGCCGCGTACCCGTCCTCCTGGTGAGCCTCCAAGGCCTCCATCCACCTGGGGCCGTTGGGCCCTGTCCCCTTCGTACTTCCCATCGACCCGCCATGTTACCCACGCTTGGGTGCTCATCCCCATCCAGCAACTGTGGCGCCGGCGTCCTCCACCCCGGTCCTCATCTATTCCTCTGGTGAGCCCCCTTGGACCTCAAGCACCGTGTTGGTTTACCCCAAGTCACCAGCGGCTGAGGGGATGTCTTCCAGTTCAACCTCAATGTCTGCAGCGGCGGATCCCTGTCCCGACGCCCGATGGGAGA
>NW_008824469.1:1091603-1096544 GCF_000699105.1 Pygoscelis adeliae
GTGCAGCGGGTGCGGTGCCAGCCACGGCGGGGGGGGAGCAGAGACCCCCTGAGGTACCCCCCGAAACACATCTTGTTGCTGGCACTGGTAGTGGTGGTGACTTGCTGCTTGTTTTCTACTGTATTTACCGCTTGAGTAGGAACTGACAGCTCTGCTCATTGCTTATTCACCCAGTGCCACCCATCCGAGGCGAGCTGTGATGAAAATAAACCAGAATTTTACATTTTAATTGCAGAGATGCGATAGCCCCAAGCACCTACCTGGCGTTGTTTTGTACTGTGGAAGGCAGGAGGATCATAACAGCCAGATACGTTTGGCCACGATACACAGGTCAGGGGAGTGATGCTGCGTTTGTGACAGACCTGCTTGGGTGCCAATCTGCCACCATTCTGCACAAAAAGTTGTGTTTCTTAGCAGGGATTAACAGTTTGCTCCGTCTCAAATAAACCCCGTCAGTTCTTAAGAAATCAAAATTGACTCTAAAATTTTTGAAATACCACTTGTGGGAATAGCAACAAACCCCTGAGGGCATACTTGAGCGTAGCGAGACCATTTAATTCAACTAAGAAAAAAAAATCATAACTCAAACAGGGTTTTGCATTTTCTCCTGCACAGTTGTGTCACTAGATGGCCTTCCAGACCGAATGCAAACAGGACTGCACCTCGCACGTCTTTCAAGGAAGACCCTGCTTTGCGCAGAGGGCAAACAAAAAGCAAGAAAAGGGTTTTTCAGCGATAAGGAGGAGGAGGGATGTGTAAATACCGAACGAAGTGTCATATAATTCAAATAATAAAAAAGCAGCCAAATTCACATCTATTTAAAGCTAACCATTTTACTGAGGAAAAAGTTCATGCAAGGATGTAGAATACACAAGCTGTCAAAAAAATGCTTTATGAACTGCAATCTTAGATATCTTATCTGGAACACAGTAAAAGCCATCAGCTCCTGTCGACTGTAATGGCTGAGGGCATTCCAGTATCGCACAGGAATGAATGGTCTAGGAAAGAATTGTTTTAATCTGAAACGATTTATTCAGACTTGGCTCAAACCCAGCATCACACTATGTATGATATGATCAACAGATAGTAGTTTTCCTGTAACTGAGTACTGTAATTCAGTTTTTTTTTCCAAATCAGTTATTGCCATAAAAGTTTTTCTGGGGATAAAAATATTTTGTGGGTCATTGTTAGGTTGGTTTTTTTGCTTTTTGGTTTTTTGCAAGTCTCACAAAACAATCTTTACATTTCTCACAGCTTTGTCTCCTTTCACATTTTATAGTTAAGGAAACTTTTTCATTTGTACACCTTAGATTCAGGATGAAACAATATAAAATGAGTAGATTATAAAATCAACTGTAAACACTCCAAAGACCATTTTCAAGTAATGGATGTTCTATTTCAGTGAGTCAACTTAGTATTGACAAAATAGAGCATTTCAGTGTCTCAGTTACTTATTTTTAATTAATGGGTATGCACTGCTTTAGGCATAGAAAGTCCTATGCAAAAGCTAAGCATATTTTGCTGACTCCAAAAAAGTAAAATCTAATATGGAATTCTGCCACTGATTTAAATGGAAGAAGATTCAACCCTCTATTAGTAAAATTCAAATCTAATCATTATTAATTGCAAGTGTCCTTCTCCTGTTTTGGCCTGTATATTGATTTTGGCACAAGTTCTGTTTCATCAAAAGCTTACGCATCTGCAGCTCAAGAGTCAATATGCATATAGAAACTTACAGTGAGTGTACCAAAATCAAGACTTTAATGGATACAGTAAATATCTGTGTTCCAGTCTTGTTACCAATTTGTTGCTTCACGATTGCCAAGGAAAATAATAGGAAGGAGTGAAAGGTTAGCACACTGCCTAGGAAAACTGCTGGAAGTTTATGATTTTTAGAAGATGCTTTAACACTTTAGATGGTATTGATGGGTAATTCAGGTTAGTTATGAAGACACCCAAAAAAGACTCGCAGATTAGGTTTAATATTGAAGCTATGATTTTTTTTTACAATACAGGGTGATGAAATAAGTTGATACTCCCATTTCTGAAAATACCAGGCCTGGGAAAAAGTGCTTGCAATCTCCTGGACAGTTCTGGTACAATGGAAGAACCTCAAGGCATATCCTTAGGCTGACCTCCTAAGGAACCACCACCAGCGCCCTTGTGCTGCCTCTCTCTTTGTCCCTTGTGATGTGCTTGAAGAAGTCAAGGAAACTGAGATTTAATAATATTAAAAGCCCATGAGTTTTGTGACTGTAGAGAGTCAAGTGAGGGAAGAGAAGCATAACTGTAAATCTTTCTGCTCACAAAATACTGTTTTAAATAGTAAATATGTTAACAGATTTGACAAAATATTCTGGTTAGCTACGTTATTCTGTTTGGAGGAACTCTGAATACTGTAAAAATTTTAAGTTTCCAATCAATTAAGCTCTATCGTAGTGCATGCCCTTAGGCTAAGAAGCACGGCTTGCAGTAATATTTCTAATGGAAAATACAACTATTTTAGCTAACCAGCAAGGTCTCGGACTACTGGTACTTCCTTGTAGCCACAACTGCAGAGAGGAATAACAGCACACGCCATCTGCTGTATACTCATATTATTAGTTTATATGGTAATACAAACTAGACAAGAAGGGGGACATGTTCTTCCTAAATGTCTTCAAAACTACGTTTTTGAAATACACTTAAGAATTTTCTTCTTGATAATACAGACCCCAGCTTTACAAAGACTTACACATAAACTTAACAATAAGAACAAGTAGCCCCATTTATGTCAAAGGAAATATGCATAAACTTAGTTAAGAATGTGCATAACAAGACAGAGCCGTAAACATTTATTTTTGAACATTACCAGTGATATTAATTATTTGTGTTTTCAGTGAATTCCCACTACAGCATGTACATATAGAGCAAGAGACAACGCCCTGAAGAGTTTACAATAGGAAAGACAGACCCTAAAGAATGGGACTTACCACGCGAGTGAATTTCCAATAAATTTCAGACGTTACACAAGGGCAACAATTGTTTGTCATGTGCACAGACACTTACTGAAGAACAATCTCTGCCCCACAGAATTTAGTGTGAACTGACAGGCCAGATAGGGAAGGGGAAACTGTAATGTAGGAGAGCTGAACTGTACCTTGCATACACAAAGAAGTTATGGGTGACAATATCAGTGTAAGAGGAGAAGCCTATGACAAAGCTAGGTATATACTCAAGGTAATTCAATTTGTTTACAGAACAACTGTACAAAATTGTTTTTCAGTTGGTTTTTTTGCTCACAGTGCCAACACTCTTTTGACCCTCACTCAACCCTGGAAACACCTTTTTTCAAAATCAAAGCTCCCAGTCTCCTTGACTTTCAGCTGCTTTGCAGTATCCATTTCTGCAGTGTTGGTGTTTCTCTTGCACATGCAGAGCTCCACCATCTGGTCCTCATGGCCTGGTATTTTACACACACGCCCCCACCCTGAAAAATCCCTTGGGCCACATGATTCACCATCTATTCAGATCTTGCCATGTGCCTGTTTTTTGTGTAGTAGCCCCTACTGATGTAAATCCCTTGTTTCATAAGGGCTCTCAATTGCCTTTTTCACTGAAGGCAAGGTGGCTGTGACACCTGCCAGTTTCTAAGACGTTTAATGCAACCAAAAACATTATTACATTGTTGTTTGGCTGAGTAGGAACCATTTTTTTTTCCCAGTGGGAAGTGCTGCCAGAAAGGTATTAACTTTCTAGACTATTAAGTAATGTGGAAAAATTATATTTCAATAAGAAAATTTCCTTTCTGCCTTTTCACGCCTTAGGAATATAGTTCCTGTTTCACTTGGCTCAAGTAGCCTATGTACTAAATCAGTGTAAAAATCTTTCAATAAACTCTACATAAAATCTGTCCAAATGCTACCATAGAGTTCAGAGGGCTATGAAAGAAAACACAACGGTCTGCAACAGGAGGTGTTAGCCAAATTAGACACACAACTCAGCAAAATCAGGCAGTGAATATTCAGGCACTTTGATGTAGTTCGGACAGATTCTGTTCATAAACCACACACTGACTACTACCTAGAGAGCAGCTATTTATAGGGAACATACATACTGTTTCTTGGGTTATTTTCTCTGGTATGCTTTAAATCAGGGGTGCCAACTATGTGGGCCAAATATGGCCTACCTGACGTATGCGTGGCCAGCGTGCCGTATTTTGAATCTCACCTTTCATTAGAAACTGACTGAGTTCTTGGCTTTGCAGTTGTGGGGGGGGAAAAAACCTCCACGTTACAAATTTGAAGAGCGTGTAAATCAACATGGTAACGTCTCAGCCTGATACAGTAGGTGCTTAGGGGCCATTTCAAGCTTCTGTTCCTCACCGAAGTGTGAATTCTCAAGCCAAGTTCTGTTGTAAAAAATGGGTAACACAAGGTTAAGATCATCCTATGCTTTTCTGGAACATCAAACACAGTGACTGATCTCTGAAAAGCATGAAATGAACAAGCAAGTGTCTGCCAACACCACCATAACTCTGCCCCCGCGGATCTGGGCGATATGTGTGTCTCCCAGATGTGCTGGCACGGCTTCACTGAGCAATGGGGAGGAATTTGTCAACACAGGCTGGCAGAGCTATCCCAGCGATGCTGGATCTCATCCTCTACCTCTGTGCTCAACAGTGAATCTGGAGATTCGCCGGAGAGAGAGGGATTCAAAATGCCTCGTTTCAGGCAAGATCTGCAGGTTGTGTTTGCGTTGGTAGCTGTGGTTGGTTTTACCATGGGAACAGTCAGAAGCAGCGAGTTCAGGAGTGATGTGCAGGCTTACTTGTGGCTGAGTGAGAGCACAGGGCTCTGCTATAGATCTGCATGAAATTAATCAGCATCAGATGCTTTTCTGCATCCAGATCTGCAGCAGAGAATAATCCCATCAGGAAGTAACTTTGGGAAATGTAGGGAA
>NW_008824469.1:1096635-1104556 GCF_000699105.1 Pygoscelis adeliae
CAATGTGTTTTTACCCAATATCCATCCCCTCTCTTTAGTATACATGCCTGAAATCCCTCTGGCTTATGCCTTCCTGTGTTTTCATTACCCAACACTCCACCTGACCCAGCAAGCACTAAGATGTTATTTTTTTCAAAATCAGAGTGCTCTCTGCAGTTATCTGCTTTCTTCAGATTACTTTTCCCTTCTTCCCAGTAATTCCTGGTAGAGAGAGATTTTCTTTTAATGTACTTGCCGGTTTAGAGACAAGGGAGGACTGAGACCAATAGGAGTGTATGTTAATTAGGATGATCACAGCACCGGAGCAGGAGTTGCATTCAGCTTTTTTAGATTATGCAGCAGGGATAAGTATGGAGTAGGTGAGTCTGCCGCGGATGGCCAAATCTGGGTTACGGTCCTCAGAAGTTGGTTGGTAGATTCCACTAATCCTGAAATGTGTGGAGTTGTACATTTTGTGAGGCTTTTGAGAACCTCAAGTTTAAATGATCCCAGGTTTGGCTTGCTAAATATGCTTTCTACTATGCATACAGGAGCTACAGTCCAACCTGAGCAAGCATGTGTTTTTCAGAGCCATTAGAAGAGTCAGGCTTCCATCGACGATTCATTGCTGCATTGGCTATGCAATAGCTATCACTCTTGCACCTGGCCCAGGCAGGAAGCTCTCAAACCTTTTGGACAAGAATGTGGGGAAACTGGGAATATTCATAGGAGGAGAAAAAAGGATGGCAAAGTAGGCTATAAGAGAAAGGACTGTGGATAAAATAGGGGCAGACTTTTGCTGAGTTATATGTATTGCACCGACACTGAAGGGCAGTTAACGTGTGAAGTTCACATCCTCCCCTCTGATATTTGTGCAAACTTCCTACAGGAAGGCAGCAACTGCAGACTGAAGAGATGAGAAAATCCTCTGTTTATATCCCTACGGGAAACACCATCATTTCTGCCTGTTTTTTGTTGAGTGCTAGATGTACGGGGAGAGCTAAGCAGGAAGCACTTGCTCTGTCGTTGTCTGGCTGGGAAGAAGCTCATACATAGGGATGGAGGTTTGGCAGGAGCCAGAGAGGTTTGTGGCTTGTCAGAGCATCCCTAGAGAAAGGACAGGCCCAGACTGAGTTTATCTCAGACCTGAGAGTAGCCATTAACCCGGCAGGAGCAAACCCTGCAAAGAAACAGTGATGCTCAGAGCAGGCTAATTAATAACTTGAGGCACTGGAAATAAACCCGGTTGTAATTGTGTCATGTTTGCTTTAGAGCTGTGATTTTTGGCCTGCGCCGCACTTGGATGGGTTGGAGCTTGGACGGGTTGACAGCACAGAGTGGCCTGGCTGGAGGTCCTCGCTGAGAGTCACCGGAACAGGTCAGGAAGGTGTTTGAGCAATCGCGGCAGTGGCGTGGTCTGGTGTGCGCAGGCACGTAGAGGGCAGCAACCTGCCAGCGCTGCTCCAGCCCACGGGTCATCGCCGAACACGGACTGGCGCGCTGCCCTGTGTGAGCTCAACACCGCTGTCCTTGATGGCATGTTTCCTGTGCGTTTCTCCCTTCCTACACATATTTCACCCTTCCTGCCTCTCATCGTAACAACAGGCACACTGTCAAGTTCCCAGTTGCTTACTGGGATTAACATAGTAGCTCTGATTTCTTAAGGCGGGGAGATTTCCTGGTTAAAACCATTCTAATTAAACTTACATCTCTTATAATGCTAAAAATGCCCCTGTGTGAAAGGCAGCTGAATCTACTTGCAAAATGTCAGTGCCCCTAGACCTTTAATGGTCTTAGGAGTCTAACAATAGTATAGTCAGTGCCTGTTCAAAGATACAGGACTCCAGACAAGTGGAAGAAGGAAGCAAATCTTAGCATCCCTCCGAATCAGACGTCTTAGACAAAAATCTTCCAAGTACGAAACACATCTGGCTGCGTATTTGTCAAGTTTTTTATCGGCTTGAAATACACAAACACACAGAGCCCATAGCAAATCCTTTCTACTGTAGATCTGGGTGGGCACCTCTGTTTTCCTTTTAGGACTCAATTTTGGACCTGGGGAAAAGTGTTCTCAGTTGACAGGCCTCCAAGCGAGCCAGGGCTGGCCATGGAGGAGGGCAACAGCTGCACAAGCTTTAATTCCTCTCCCCACCCTCCTGTGCAAATGTGCCCCTCAATCCTGTCTGGAGGAGCCAGAGAGGAACATACAGCTCCCCTGCTTCCCTGCCAGCTCTACTGGCATTTCCTATTATGCAGCCAATTGCATGTTAGGCGCTGAGACCATAAAGTATTTTTTCATGTGGGCAGCTGAGCAGTGGTGGAACTAGAATCTCTTTTGGTCACAACCCCCCCCGCAGATGTTCGTGATGCTTTTCTACCCCCTCTTATGCAACACGCCAGGCATTTATGATAATTTATGGCCACAGGAACCACTTCCTGCACACTGCTGGCAGCAAGTCTTCCCGGACTGCTGGCAGACATTGCACAGGGAAAAGGAAAGACAACGTGCAGGGGAAGGTGTTGGGAAGTAAAGGGAACCCTGTTCTCCATCAGCAGCTCCCGGAAGAGAGAGGGGGAGAAAAGCAGTGACGGCTTTGCAGATTTAGTGGAAACTAACTTCAGTTAGGAATTAGCAATGGCCTGCCCTCCTGAAGGTTAAAACAATTAAAGTGTCTGGAAAAGGTATTTTAATTTAAGACTTACCTTGAAAAAACAAAAAAAGCTAAAGCAAGTACAAAAATAAATTAGAAACTAGGCAAAGATAAGAACAGAGCCTGCAGGAATCAAGTCTAAACAAAAGGCAGGGGCTCTGCAGTGAGAAAACCACAAACGGCAGGGGTTGAAATGTAAAACCTACAGTTCACTGAGAAACATGAAAGATGCTGTTGTATTCCACACCTCCTCTTCCCGGGCGTAGCTGTCTCCACAAGGTGAAGGGCAGTAATGAATCAAGCTCCTTCCCTCTCCTCCCGTATTTTCTATTCAATTATTCGCAGGCTGTGCAAGTTCTGCTTTATTTCTCCTCTCCATATGCCGCACTTTCCTCCTGCTTTTTTTTTTTTATTCCGAACTGTGCATTTGGCCTCTCTCCCATTTCTTTCTCCTCGGTGCATGCCCCCTGCTCTGCTAAGATCTGCTGTCTTTGTAACCTCCACTGTGCACATATGCTGGCTCTCCCTCTCCCCTCCCTGCCACCCCCCGCCTTCTGGGCCATCAAGCGTCCCTTTGCTTCTCTCCAGCATTTTTGCCAGGGGGCCCATCAGCCAGCCAGAAAAGGAACAATTTTGCTATGGCCACTGCTCCCGTTTTCATGCTGCCGGCTCCTCTCCACCGATCAAGGGGAACTCATGTTGCTCCCGTAGTACAGCTGATTGGTAGCGAAGGCAAAGATGGCTCTGCAGCTGCTTAGCAACTGGGAGCTGCCGTTATGCAGCAGCATAGAAAGGCAATGGATGGCACAGCATTCGCTAATTCTGCGCGTTCTGGCCCACTCGGCTGAAAACCGTGGCTTAGTGGACCAGCTGGGGCACTCCCAACTGTCCTGTCAAAAATAAATCAAGATGGGGATCCTTAACTGCAGATTTGAGAGCAATGGCGACAATGTCAAGGGCAAAACTGTCTTGATCTTGTGTCGTACATTGTTTGCATCACACCAGTTAGAAGAAACTGCTCCGATTTGTAAGCTACACTCATTCTGTTTGATCTTTGTCATCACTTTTCTGGCTGCAACATTTAATACTCCATCACTTACAATCAGAATGTTCCCTGTATGCGCTGCATTTGTTAAAAAGGCTCACAGGTCTCCAGCTACCATCGCATCTAGACTGTTTAATGATAGGTGTCCAGATACACAAGTATTTTAATGCATCAATATCCTTTTAGATTACTTATCTGTATCTTCATTTCCTTTTGATGCAAGTTCTGTGAGTGCCCAAATTCTTTAAATGGTACATTCTTTCCATTCTTTTTTTTGTAAAACTGTACTGTTTAAGCCATGAAGCACCGAACTGAAATATTTAGTAATTTGATGGCTTTAGAATGTTGATTAGAATTGCCAACCTTCTTGATTTAATGATTTTTATAAGCTTGAAAGTATTCTAAAAAATAACTGGTTGTACATTCTGATGGGATCATAGCATTTCAATAGCAGCTGCATTTCAATAGGCAAGAAGCAACACAAAACATTCTGCAAGTCAGGTGTTGAAACAGCTTCTTTATTCCTTTATAGCTCAAGAATGATTAGATCTCTGAAAGCACTCACTACCTGTCTTACAGAGGTGGCAGAAATAAAATTAACAGATACAGTTTAAAAAGAACCAAAAAACCTAGCCCTGGCAAATATCCAACATGTCAATCAAAAGTTGTATGGATCTTAAACAAAATAAATGTTTGTTCTACTATTGGGTATCACCATACATTTCTTTGCACCCAGGCAGCCAAACAACACAGCAGATTAGTGATTCCCTGTCATTGTTCAATGCTTACATCCCATGCATCCTCAGAGCATGTCGGGACACAGGTGAAATCTGTCAGGAGATTGCTTATTTTGGCTGAGAAATTCCCTAGACGGATCAACTGCTGTTCTTAGGAAGAAATGAAAAATTTCACAGCAAAACAACGGAACAGGCAAATACCCTGTCCATATTCCTACTCAATATTCCTTTGATATTCTTAGCCTGGTTTCCTAAAAATAAAACAGTCTAATGTGTCTGTGTTGTTCTGTGTCATTTTCCCTCTCCTTCCTCCAATCTCAATCAAATTTGGCAGTGGGGAAGTCGTCCCAAACGTATTTAGGTCTTGAATGAACAGCTGAGTAGAGTATGTAGTAGAGGCACCACCTTGGTCTCGGGGAAAGGCAGGCAGAAGGCAGCCCTTGCCCATACCAAGGGGCAGTACCGCTGCCTGGTTGGCCCCTGTGGAGCTCCCAGCCAGCACATCACCCCTTGCTCAGCCAGACAGGGCAAGCAAGACTGGGAAAGAGCTGGAAGATCTGTCAGGGGGCATTTATAGACACAAATCCATGGGAGACAAAACTTCATGAGCTTAGCTGCTGAGAGAGAAACTGTTTTAAGAAATTGCAAGGTTTGGTGGTAAATGGTAATAGCACTAGTAGGAGATTTCTGCAAGAGGGCTGACGTGCCATACTTCAACCCCTGTGAAACATTTACATGATTATGAGTAGGAGAATGTAAGAGCAAGAAGGCAATCTCAAATGGATTAGAATCCATCTAACAGGAAGGTCTCAAAATGCAGTTGTAACCACTGCGTCCTACAGCTGTCATCTTTCTTTTATGGGTCCTGCAACTACCTGTTTTGGGCCCTACATTATTTAATGGCTACCTTATAGACACCAGGGCAGGCAAATGTTGCAGTGCGCCTCCTGGCTCCCTTCCAGCTCCTAAGCTGGGCTTTCTTCATTAAACTGGGGTGTGGCAAGAGGATGGTGCACATACAGACCTCCTCCTGACACAGTATTGACACAGCTGAGGTGTACACACACCTGAACCAGGAAACTCCTACAGTGGAGACAAAAGCAGTTGTTTATCTGGAAAAAAGTATCAAATCATCGCCAATCAAGTTTGTAGGTGACACTCAACAGTAGCAGGAGGGGGTATGAAGAAAAAAAAAAAGCGCATTGCAAGCAACAACGCTGTCTAAGGACTTCGCCTTCTCAAGAGGGCCAAGTGTAAAGTCATAGATAAAGAACAAAGAGCACAAACCAATGGGACGGCGATGCCATCCCAAGGAGGAGCAGATCTGAGAGGAGCCACGCTGGCAAACCAGCTGAACATGGGCTGGTGTAATCCCTGGATGCCTAACAGATACATCTCAGCCAGGAGGGCTGTTGGCACGGGTACGATCACCGCTGATCGCTCCGTCCCCCCAGATCAAAATGGTGAAAAACTGGAGTGTTCACAGGGAACTGCGACAGGAACGATTACAGGATTAGTAAAGATGGACCCAAGGGGGAGCTCTGCAAGTCTGCAATGGGAGTGTTAAATGTTCAGTTGATCAGCCTGTACACAGCTACAAGGGGACAGAAATCTGGTAAGGGAGCATTCCTCCGTCAAGCAGACTGAGACACAGCAACATCCAGAAACTGAAAGCAGAAACTAGGCAAGTTTAAAAAGGTATTTTGATTTCTAGTCTGTCAGGTAGATTTTGATGGAAACAATTTACTAACTCTTGTTTTACTCTCTCTCACGGCCCATTTTAAAATGAAAATCTGATGTTTTTCTAAGATGCAGGTATGCTGCAGTTAAATTCTTTCAAATGAGAAAAAGCAACAAATTCACAAAAATCTTATGACCTGCATTATGCAGGAAGTCGAACCAGATGAACCTAGGTCTCTTTTGTCCTTTATAATCTATTAATCTAGTTTCCTTGCACAAGCAGTGGATTGTAACATGAAAATCTTCAATATAAAGGATTCTGTGTACAAGCCAGTCTAAAACAAAATGTTGTAAACAGTCACGATCATTGTTTGGCAGAACAGCTGCATATTTTTTATTTCACTTTGCCTCTCAATCTAATTTGCTCTTGTTGCAACACTTTGCCAAAGAAATTAAATCACTTCTTATTGATAACAGACAGTGAAATAATTAGCATAAGAGTTTTCCACTCAACAATGCAGGGGAGGGACGCTGTGGGCAAGAACAACCCCCTTTGCTTCAAGAATGTGCATAGAGTCACCACAAGCTGTTCAGAGAAAAAAAATCTTTTTTTTTTTTTTCCCTTTCCCCTGAAAGATCTCTTTCTTTCTCTACAGAGTCTCACACAGTAAACCAGGGTCAATCTAACTCAAGTATGAAAGTCTGGTTTGACCTTTCTGGGATTTAAACACGCTGTACCAGAACATTTAGCTTTTCAGATACGAGGTTCAGCCATGAAACCACCCACTCTGAGAGTGCAACCGGTCTCAACTGCCTTGGTGACTTTTAAACTACATTGAACGTTATAGTCATTTAGAAACTCTAAAAACGGAAATAAATTTTCAGCTCAGACTTACAAAAACAATTTCCAGAAGTGCTGAGGACCCACACAATTCACTGGGTCCGCACGGCAGGCTCGCTGTAAAACGCCTGCTGCCCCAGCAATTTCTGGCCCTGGTTTGCACGTAAGCGGTGCCAGGCACACGCTTTAGGACCTCTCCCAGCTGGAGCAGTTCATGGATTCTACCATCGGGAACGGCCGTCCTGAACAATGATTAATTGCAGACAAAGATCATAGTCCTGGAAAAATGCGCAGAGATGTGCAAGTACAGACAAAGCTGCCTAAGCTCCCACAGTATTATGGTCTAGCTGAATTGTTTCAAAGCCTGTATTAGGCAGAGCTAGTTTGCTTCAGGGTTAAATAGACCAACGTTAAGGTTTAAATGCAGATATTACTAATATCCAAATATCTATTTAAACATGTATTTTAAATCCCAGGAAAGTTATTAGCCGATGCTGTTTAAATCTGCTTTTTTTTTTTAATCACTTTACGTGCTGACTGAACTCATTATGATGCAAGCTGCAGAAACGTTTTCATTACAGTTCAAAAAACCCCTGCAAACCCAAGAACAGATCTACACCGTACTTTGACCTACACGTCGCCTGTTTCGGCCATTTCCAGGAAGCTAAAATGCTTTTCACCTCTATTGAGAAATAGTAGAGGAGCATTTTAATGGCGTTCAGCTAAGAATAACGTCACCGCTTCTTCCAGGTTTATTAGCAGATTATTACTTAAAGCAATTGTAAACCAGGAAGGCAGTCACACTGCTGGCACGAGCAAGGGCCAAGCGTTCAGAGATGGTCTGGCCGGACAAGGCGCGTCTCGCAGGGACCGAGCGGAGGGTCTGGCGGCCGTGGACCGCCATGGCTCCAAGCGCCGCAGCCCCGAGCGTGGGGCACAGAGCGCGGAGGGAGCGTTTTAAAGCCAGCCTGGCAGTGCGGAGACCTTT
>NW_008824469.1:1106148-1108311 GCF_000699105.1 Pygoscelis adeliae
CGCGCCCGGAAGAGACCGCGGCGCCGAAGGAGAAGCCATGATGGCGGCTACCCTCACACAACATGGA
Source organism: Pygoscelis adeliae (assembly GCF_000699105.1). Classification (NCBI taxonomy): domain Eukaryota; kingdom Metazoa; phylum Chordata; class Aves; order Sphenisciformes; family Spheniscidae; genus Pygoscelis; species Pygoscelis adeliae. The sequence goes on from NW_008824469.1 coordinate 1,106,216, forward strand.
GCGCGACCGGGAGCGCCCTGCCCGCCGCCAGCCGCCCCTCCCGGCGCCCGGGACACGGTGCTTCCGCAGGCTTTCACATAATAAAACCACCAGACTTCGGCGGGGAGGCCATTTCATGGGCTGGGTGGCTGCACTAAAGCACAACTGCTGTGAATATCAACTGCGTCACGGCTCTCCAACTGTAAAACTCAGGCTGCAAAGGGTCCCTCACTTGGAAAGAAACTCCCTCATTTTGGATTTACTTCCAGACCTCCTTTTTCCCCCCCTCTCTCCAAGTCACTGCCTCTCGGTATGAAGGATTTTACAGTGCTTTTTAGTGAGACATCCGCCATTAAGACTCACCGTCTTGAAAAACACCCCCCCCACTTCGTTGCCTTTTTTTTTTTTGTCGAGCTTCTGTAATTAGACGGATAAAACATGTAAGGGATCCCTACCACCACCACCGCCTTTTCGCCTTTTTTAAAACCAACCTCAGTACCATCTTACTGTTCGCAGGCAGATTTTTCTTAATTTTTTTTTTTGTGCGTTCAGTTTAACAGCCACGTAACGCCTGCAATGGATTCACGGCGTCTCTCCGCAAAAAAAAAAAAAAAAAACCCACAGGGCTGCGGACAACCAAGCGCTTTGTGCAGAAAAAGAAATCCCTCCCTGAAAAATAGACGTTTCAGAGACGCTGTTAGATGTATCTGAGGAGAAGGAGATCGCCACCACTCCTAAAGACGACCATTAGGATCTTTCCACCCAGGACAATAACATAAGCCGCACAGGCCTGGTCTATATGTTTCTCTGCAAGGGCAAAAGGGTTTACTTACCCGCGCACCATAGTTGAATGCAGCTCTGAAGGTGAAGTTGTTAACGCTTTTTTAAAATAACGGCTATAAATACATATGATCTGGATCATCACTTCTCTCGTAAGTTTGCAAGTCAAAGCGGATCTTGTTAAGATAGTTACGGATCTTTGTATGGCAGTGGTCTAGCATAGAAAAAAAAAAAAAAGAAAAAAGCTATAGAGAAAGTTGTCCAGCTATGTTGGCTGACCGTACGCAGCGAGGACTCTTACTCGAGGCTTAAATCTACCTTCCTGTGGCAGATTTACTCTGTACATAAAAAGGACATTCAGTGTTTTTCCACAGAGCACGCAGGCACTAAAAAATGTTCACCTAAATAGTTTTAGGCTGCACATGTTAGTGTGGAGACACCTGGTTAACATTTACGGGTTGTTTACAACTTTTAAGCATCTCTTAGCCAGATATTTTGCTTTATAAGTAAAATATTTCAAAAAGCATAAATTGGTTTAGATAAACAGACAAAAACATAAGACATGCAAATGAAGGCTTAGCAATAAGGACCACTTCAGTAACATTAACATGAAAACTACACTTAGCAAGGACAGAATGGATTGGGTACTTACAACGTAAAGAGGAAAGAAAGAAAAAAGCTTATCATAGTAAAATTGCCTTTTTTTTTTGCCAGAATTCACTATTCCTATGCCTATATTTAAAACGTTACCTTATAAGCACCAAAGGAGTTAATAAAAATGGCCAGGAATCAAGTGTTTAATACAGGAAATACTCTTAAAATTTATTGTTCAGTCATCAGAGAGCTCTATAAAGCTTAAAAACCCCAAAAACAACAAAAAATATTAAAAATGATGTATTTACTTTTTTTTGGCATTCGAAATTGTTAACTGCTGACATAGGGTGTGCCATGACCTAGTTACACAAGACAAAGATGGATCCCGAATCATAAGGGAAAAAAAAATCCGCATTTTTTTTTTTTAAGGTTTGTTTGGTTTTTTTGTTAAAATCTTCCTTCTTCAGTGAGTCCTCTAGCGTGGTGCCAGACATTGACACCACCCCGAGCGCTCGGCACAAGTGGACGGTGTGGATTCACATGGCGGATCCCCCTTTTGGAACAAAGGAAAAGCCCAGTTGGCCATTTCGCTCCATTGCAGAAAAATGGCTGCCTGGTCTCTTGGCCTCTCCTTAGCTGTCTGCTGAAGGATGTTTTTACACCGCCGTCTAATAACTCAAGCCCCACGGAAGCTGCTCGCTCATTGGCTGCGGCCGCCCCGCTGCCTTTAACCAGCCAATTGC
>NW_008824469.1:1109650-1113550 GCF_000699105.1 Pygoscelis adeliae
TTGGGGGCTGGGGGTCCCTCCGGCTCGTGGTAATCCCTGCCGTAGCACATGTGTGTGAAAGGGGGTCTGGGGGGACACACACAGCCACCAAAGTTACCGCCACCTGACACTGTGTATTCATCTGTCAGGAGCCCAAGGAACCCAAACCTGCGGCTTTATTTCTGTGTTTCCAATCTGTGTGCATTTCCCAGCAGTATTGCGATTTGACACGTGTGTGTATGTGTGTGCGTGTGCGCTTTCCCTTGAGACAGCCCGTGCTTCCTTGGGGTTTATTTTTTCTTTTATTCGTGTCTTAAATTTCAAGCCCTGTTATTGCTGGTTTTGTGCTTTTTCTCCTCCTCCTCCCAGAACCCGGGAATCGCTCCTGTGGATTGTGTCAGGGATCCCAGAATAGGGCGAATATGGACCAAAACTAAGGAGCTGGAGCTGTCTGTCCCCAAATTCAAGGTACCACCCCCGACTTTTGGGTTTAGCTCTGTATTCTTGTTTATCCGGGAGTGAAGCTTCGGTTCCAAGTAGTTTAATGGGCCGTTTAAATGACAGTCATATTCCTATTAACATTATTATTTGGCAAACTGTTTAACAATAATCCTCTTCTATAAAGATAATGAGAAATCAATGCATCTGTCTAACGAGATCACTTGAAGGTTTTGGAGCTGTGTTTTGGGGGCTTCTCGGGTGGGCGGCAGTGGAGGGGGGCTGTCTGCTGACAGTACTGCTTAAAATACATATTTGTAGCCCAGAAAGGAGCCGGTTTCAATGAATGGCTGCGGCAGCAGAGGCTCGGCTCCGGGGTTCATCCCAGAGCCTTGGAGGCAGTTTTCTTTTCCTGAAGTTTGCAGGATGCTTTAACCCTCTCCCTCCCGTGCCATCCTTATGCCTTCCCCCACACTCACTAACGATGACAATTATTTTTCTTGCCCCCCACCTTGTGCCCGTTTCCAGATTGATGAATTTTATGTGGGGCCAGTGCCTCCCAAGCAGGTCACCTTTGCCAAGCTGAACGATAACATCCGCGAAAACTTTTTGACCGACATGTGCAAGAAATACGGTGAAGTGGAAGAGGTGGAGATTCTCTACAACCCCAAGAACAAGAAGCACCTGGGCATCGCCAAAGTGATCTTTGCCACTGTCAAGGGTGCCCGGGAGGCCGTCCAGCACCTTCATAACACCTCCGTCATGGGCAACATCATCCACGTGGAGCTGGATACGAAAGGTGAGGGGGCACATTTTGGCCTCACTTGTTTGTGGTTTGCAGTGCCCCTGCCTGTTCCTCTCCTAAAACGAGAGGCTGTTGCAGACCCCAAGGGCTCGGCGATTAAAAAAATGAAGGGAGTGCTCCTGTCCCCCTGCGAGCGGGTCTGGTTTCTGGGGCCTTTGCAAGTCACGTGGAGCCAAATGTGTTGTCTGTTGCTAGGAGACAGCCCTGTAATTTGCAAAATGCTGCCATCCTGCCCGTCCCCTGCCTGTACCCTGCCCCATCCCCTGCTCTCTGCCCTCAGAGGCCTCCCGTGCCCCCCATCTCCGTGTCCCAGCCTGGCCGTGCTCGGCCACCTCCCGGGGCTGCCAGACTCCATGGCACCTGGCTTTTGCAAACTTGGGATTTTGGGGCAAACCTTGGGGTTCCTGCGACCCAAATGTCTGGATTCTGGTGGCGGCAGCGGGGCTCGGTGCTATTCTCTGCGTGCCTGGCATTTCATTGATACTTAGCAGCAAACTCGAGGCTGGCAGCAAAAGAGTGCACACGCAGCACTTGTCAGTGTGTGCGAGTGTGTAAGTGTGAGACTGTCTCTTAAAGCGACAGGAGCTCCGAGTGCTGGAGGTAACCGGCTCTCGGCCCCAGAGCCCAGCCCTGGGGAGCCAAATAAAGTTTCTGGAAGTACGAAAGCATTGCATTTCACCACGTTGTCTTTTCTCTTTCCTCCAAGCGTGTTAGTGAAGGGCTTTGCTAAAATGTGCCTGAATTTTAGAAAATGTCTAAAGCTGACAAGGTGTAGATCAGTTGCCTCTTGTACTTCTTCATTCCAAACATGGCATTTCTAGTTTAAAACTGACTTACTGCACTCTTTCTTGGGAAGAGGACATTGTTAACACCATTTTCTTAAAAATGCTGATATTTTTGTTCTGTGTTAAAAGGTTTCAACAACTTAGTGCACAACTTATACAGCACTTGGTGCGCCACGTGGTAAGAGGGTATAGTAGGATGTTTATTGACATTACCGATCGCCGTTAGAAGAATTGCAGTAGTAGTATAATATTTTCTATTGTGAGCTAAGCTTGACCTTACATATGTATATTTTGAAATTCTAGTATCATTAATTTTTACAGACAGGCTCCTTCCCCTGCTTACTTTGAAATTTGAAAGTAAAAATTACATTTAAGAACAAATTAACCATTTGTAGATTTAATAATGTAAGCTAAAGCAGGCTCATAAGTGGTGGACGTCTTAATGAGAGGCATTTTAAACAAGCTGATCGTACTACATTCCTCCTCCTCCGTTTATAAACTACTTCACAAGTTTTGAACAGACAGCTGTTCAAGAAAGTTAGCTGCGCATCAGGGAAATGAGGGGGTTTTATGCTTCTGTTTCTTGGGAGAAAAGATCGAAGTCTTAGTTTCAAATTGCATTTTTGTTTTTTTTGCCAGCTGTATGCTTCTAATGTATTTTTTTCCCACAGTTGCATCTCTTTCATTCTAAAAGAGTAAGACTGTCAGCGTGCTATAATCTGTCAGAATCAAGTAAAAAATGTTATTCCTAAAATAGCATTAGCAGGTTAGGAAATTCTTAAAATATATATGTATAGTTTTCAACATTTCCTTCTAGTATTCAGCTTTTCAAGAGAATGAAAGGTTGGTTAACTTGGTTTTCATAGTCTAGCAAATTAAATATTAGGAGCAAAAGTGTCATTTTATCTGTCTGGCCAGAGCATAGGCATGGGAATCTGGAACTAAAAAACCCGGTCTCCTCATCTAAGCCAGGCTAGTTTAAAACAACTTCTCTGCCTCAGTTTATCCATCTACAGAATGGACACACTTAATAGTTACCTGTCTTTAGAGAAATAGATAGGAATCGTTTCACATTCATAAACCTCTTTGAAAATGAGATTGTAACTTTTACTGCATTATATTGGGGATCTAGGAAGAATTATCAAACTTTCTAACAATTACTTTTTATTTAAAAACAAGTTTTAAAGCATTCCATATCCACGGCGTTGTCTTACGGGGGGGCAGTGTGTGTTAATATTTCAAGCATCACTTTAAGCTCTTGTCTGAAGAGATCTATTTTGTCATGACTTTAGTTGAACTAAAACAGTTTACATAGTTGAGGATGTGGCTCAAGACTTCGTGAAATGAGATTTGATAACCAAATAACCTCATCTGCAGCATTTATTCAAGATAAATGAGTCTTTTCCAGTGTGCAGAATCATGCTAAGGGGTGCTTTGCTTCCAAATTGCACGGAGTGATTCACAGGGAGTTTGGGGTTTGGTCCTGCAGGACTTCCTCATGAAAGGAGTCCTGTTTCGGGAGAGATCTTGCCTGAATTAATTTTCTGGGCTCAGGTTCTGGGTCTGTCTGTTTTTCTATGTATTCTTTATCTTTCAGAGCAAAATTCAGACAGTTTCGGGGTCTAATTCTGTTGCCTTTGAAGCTGATGACAGATTTCTTACAGACTGCAAAATAAGTAGGATTGGGGTTTTGTAGTAATGAAAAATCCAATATTAAGAAACCGGGTCTTTGTAGAATTTAGGAATGAAAAGGCTAAGGCTCAGTAGCAGTCTGTGGACAGTTTGCTTCTCTGGCTTCTATTCTTCGAAGGATGCCATTGAGCACAATTTAAACTGGGGGGGGAAGGATTAGTCAGTCTCGTTTTGGAAAAGCAGCATTAACGGTTTTGTCCT
>NW_008824469.1:1113570-1148952 GCF_000699105.1 Pygoscelis adeliae
CGGCATCCCAATGCATCGTGTTTGCATTAATAACAGCCAGTTTCTACTAGCAAGGTGTGTTTGGAGGGTTTTCTGAAGTGGCTCAGGGTGTTGGCAGAGGCTTATCCCTTGGGTGAGAGTTTCACTTCTCAAATCTGCAAGCTATTTGCTTGGCGCTTTGGAGAGGAGGGAAACTGCTGCTCTCCAGAAAGCATGGTAAAGAGCAGAGCTGCCAAAAGCAGGCTGTGAAGAGCAAAAAGGATTTAGAAACCTCCTTGTCTTGGCTGGAGAAGGGAGTGTCTAACTTCACTTGCCCAGCAGATTATTTAAAAATGATCCCTGCGAGCCTCAGAGGTGATACCTACTCCTCTGTCGCGCAGATGCAGCAGGCTGGGAGCGGCAGCAGGGTCATGTGGGTGTCAATATGTATTTTTACATAGGCTGTGTTATTTCTGTTTAATCAACTCTTCCACTGTGGTCTGTGCAGGTGAAACCCGCATGCGATTCTATGAACTGCTCGTTAATGGTCTTTACACTCCTCAGACCCTGCCTGTAGGCACCGAACAGGATGCATCGCCAACTGTGAATGAAACTCTCCAGGTATGTTTGCTTGGCTTTTTTTTTTTTTAAGAATAACTTTCTAGAAAAATCCAAACAAATGCATCATTAACGCTAGTGTTTCAACACTTTTAGCTTCTTTTTTTTGTCTTGCCATAGTTTCAGTGGATGTTACTAATTCACATTTAAATATAACTTGCTCATAACTGCCATAGCAAATGTAACTCTCTGCGAATGCAGTGCATGTGGCTAATCTGTATGCCGGTGTCTGCATGACGTGGTAAGTGCTTTTTGTCTTTTGGAATGAAAAATACCTACAGAACCGACAGTATGTGCCCTATTAACATTAGAAATTCCTGCAGTTAAGAGGACTGGTTCAGATATGTCCCTGAGATGAAATTATTCCCTTGAAGTCAGGGGGAATGATTTACAGTGGTACATTTGGCCTAACGTCTGCAGTATGTAATCCTTAGTGCGTATGTTCTTCAGACTTGCTTAAAGGCTAAAAGACGGAAGATGTCAAATCTTGAATAGTGGCATCAATTTTCCAGAATCTTAATTAGTCACTGGAATCAGTTGTTAACAAAAGCAGTGGACAGAATTCCTGAGGGCTTCCAGGGGTCCCTCGATATTTAGGGTACGATTCTCTAAACGGCTTTGTACAGTTATCTGCTCCCCTGCAAACCCCACTGGGATGAAGGGACGAGGGGGAAGTGAAGCCTGTTTGTGTGAAGTCATCAGCCCCCTTGGCTTGTCTAACTGTACTTTGGCTCCTGATTGTGGCTTAGGAACCCACTTTAAGGCATCAGATTTGAAAGAAATTTGGCAGAGATTTTTTTTTCTTCTTATCTCTACTTCTCTGCACTCTTATGACTTCTTAAAATGCTGTAATGTCATTAATTCTGTGATCAGATGTTTTCAGGACAGGTAAGATCTGTACATTGAATGTGAAAATCCCATTGATCTGAAAAAATAAAATTCTCCTCTTCTCCCACCAACTACCCCAACAGCAACAAGGCAAAACCCCAGTATCCTCTTAACAAAATTGTAAAGAGGCTGATTCTTCCTCACCTCCCAGCAAGGTGTTTTTAAAGGCAGGAGGGAGGCAAGTAATGATTTTGCTGGGAATCTGCTATGAGCAGGGCCTGGCTTTTCATTTCTGCTAGTTACAGCACATCTCAAATAAAAATGGACAGATTTGTTTTTACTCCTTTTTCAGGGTTAACAGCAAAACACTTAATTGATGGTATCCCCCAAAGCAGTCCCTGCTGTAATTATCTTTAAGATTGTTTCTCTAGATACTGTGTTCGTGTATTGTATTATTATCCTGAATTGATTTTTTCCCCCAATTACCACCAAATTTATTGCTTTGTGGGTAACTTTAACTGTTTGCATCATGTTCTTGTCACTAGAATCTGCCAACAAGCTTGTTTGCTGTTGTAGTTTAGTAAAATACTGACATTTGCTTTCCCCCTCATGCAGAACAGCAAAGACCTGACAGTTCTGCGAGCCACAATCCCTGCCTCCAGGCCATATCCCAACCCCACTGAAAAACAATCCACATCACATCTACACCAAAGGTGCAGAGATGTGGATTTTAGCAGGAAGCACGTGGCTGGTTCCTGACCCTTTCTGTGGGTTTTAGAACAGTTGAGGAAGAAACTTTCCTGATGTCCGTGTGGTCATGGTCTCTAGGGGTCACACCAAGAGCAAGTCCACACTATTGAGTGGATGAGATGTGTGCAAGTGTAGCAGGCAGATGAAAGCTCAGCTTGGGTGTGATGGTGCTGGCATGTTTATAAACAGGTTGTTTTAAGGGTCTCTTTACCTACCTGTGCTTGGGAGAATAGCAGCCATCCTGTAGTCTCATCAGTTAGCTATCCCGGTGTGCTTTTGGGGAGTTGGAGCTCAGTCCCACCTCTCTTGCTACCAGGAGGATTCTCACTGAGCTCTTGCTTTGCATTATGGAAAATTGGTTCTGGCACTGATGATTAGCGTGGCACTGTTATGACTCAGCAGAGTCTGCGTTGGAGCAGGGCTGCTCCTAGAAACCCCCTGAATGTTGCTGTGAAGTGAGTTGCAGAACAATTACTTGGCTGCTCTGTAGGCTTGTAGGATTTCAGTTTCAAATGCCATAATCAGTAGTGCTCTACCTGAGCATTTGTCTTTGGGAAGGTGTTTAAAATGTGTTTTTAGCAGTTGAGAACTTTTTGTGCCTTTTATGCCTGTAGCCTTCTCCCTTGTTGTTACAGATGAATGCCTGGTAGAGAGGGTTGTGGGTCAGCTCCCTCAGTTGGACCAGCACAAAGCCCTGCTGCATAGGTTTGGTTTCAGGCTGGCAGTTTCCTGATTTGTATGTTTTGATTTGTTAAAAAAAAAAAGTTAAATTGATAATTTCATATCTTAGAATTTTCTTAATTATCTTTCCTATTTGCAATTTAGACAAGCCTTACATAGTTGATAGAAATTGAAATTCTTTTAGCTAAAAGTATTGTGCAGGTCTCCTGTTCACCTGATGCTCTTGGGTGTAGCTTGTAAGGAATACTGTTGTATGTGCTTTCTTCTTCCTCCTCTTATAGAAAAGTTCCTCTTTGCTTGCTGCCTTCTTTTAAATCAAAGGGAACTGTTGATAATGGATAGTGGTTTGTGTTTTCAGGGATGCTGTAACCTATTTTTTTTTGCCATGGAAATCAGTGCAAACTCCTGGGTATTCAGCTCCTCTGAAAACCAAACGGATTAGACAAATATCTTTTTGAAACTGTGTGTTTAGGTGCCTTTCTTCTATTTTTATAGTTGACGGATTCCCTGAAGCGCCTGAAAGACAGTAGCCTTTCTTCTGCGGGATCATCTGTTACCCCAAACAGTAGCACGCCGTTTTCCCATGACACAGCCTATTCCAGCTGTCGGCAAGACACCCCAAACTCGTACAGCCAATTTACCCCACAGTCCCAAGGAACACCTCACACCCCACGGTTAGGGACGCCATTTTCCCAGGATTCTACCTATTCTAGTCGTCAGACAACGCCTGTGTACCATTTTGGGCAGGACAGTGGGTACAAACCCAGGAGACATGAAACAAAATTTACAGATGCCTACAACCGTCGACCGGGACATCACTATGTTCATAACTCAGCAGGTGTTTACCGAGGGACGGAGCATCAGTTTAGTACCTACAAATCCCATCAGCAGGAGCCAGTTCAGTTCTCTCACACTCCTCCCCTGAGCCACTCTAGTTCTTCGAGCTACAAATCTGCCTTCTCTCCCTACCAAGCACCAGCTGTATTTCCCCAATCTGATGAGCAGCAGTTTCCCCAAACTTCCAGGGAAACAGAGTACCGAAGACCTGCGCCACCTCCCACCGAGATGGTTGTGGAAAGCAGCACTGCCACTAACATTGATTTTGTCCCGGTGAAGGAGAAACAGGAGGAGCCTCCGCCCTTGCCCGATTCAAACTCTGTTCCTGAACCGAGCACAGCATCCTTCTCTCAGACTCCAGAGAGAAGCGAGACCCCCGGCACCCCCACCATGGAGTCCGAAATGCAGCATAACAGTTTGGACTCAAGGATTGAGATGCTCTTAAAAGAGCAGAGAACAAAGTTACCCTTTCTTAACGAGCATGACTCAGATAACGAGGTCCGAATGGAAGGTAGCCCTATCTCCTCTTCTTCTTCCCAGCTCTCTCCCATCCCAATGTATGGTTCGAACTCTCAGCCCGGTTACAGAGGTCAGACGCCTTCCTCGCGCCCTTCCAGCACAGGCTTGGAGGACATTAGCCCGACGCCGTTACCTGACTCTGACGATGACGAGCCCATCCCTGGGACGGCTTCTTTGAGTCAGAATTCCCGGGGGACGTCAGAGGCCAGCATGACTCCCATTGATCAGCTGAGCAGGACCTCCAAAATTGAGACCTCGGAGGCTAAAGAAATGGTGCCTGGTGACCAGACTCCAACATCAGAAAAAATGGACGAGGTAGGTGAGCTGGAACTGAGTTATGAAGCTCCATGCATATCCCCAGAGCTGGACAGGGCAGGGTGTCGCTCTTTTCTTTTAGTGTCGTTAGAGCGTGGGGTTTCTGGTGGCTTTTTCTTTTACTCAAGGCAGCTGGAAATGAGTTAGACGTGACACAAAGTGATGGTCTTAATCAACTTGCCAGTTTCTAGTTTTCCTTGTTTATAATAGCAGCCTGCTGCAATTTATAGCTTCAGGAGAGCTCAAGGACTGCACAAGCCACGGAAGTTTGGCCAGTGCTCATGCTGTGTGAACGTCCTGAGTGTCAACAGACACTTAAGCCACTAGAGGAGTTAATCGAGCACTTTCTGCCATTGCTTTGGTCCCTGAGCGTGGGTGTGTATGTATGCACACACTTGCTTAACGGGGCTTTCATGTTACGCCAAAGTATTGAATGTATACTTTGTTTGATAGCTCTCCAGCTATTTATGCCATCTGGTTTGAACGGGAGACAGTTGCTGGGTTTTAATACTCGCTTTGCTCAGTTGAATGGACGAGGTAGTTGGCTTGTGGGGGATGTGCTCCACTGAGTCTTCCAATAATAGAGCGGAGCTTGCTGCCTCTGCTGGGGCATTTGTGGCTGAAGGGACAGTGAGAGCTTAACGGTGTGGAATGGTGCCAGCAGACAGAGAAATTATGTTACATGGTGTGTCTGTTTGGGAGGTCTGTTGCAACAAATGTGAGTATCGCTGCAGTGGACGTGTCCGTCCTGTGTCAAGGAACGGTCAAAATACAGATCTTTGCAAATGCCAGACCCTTTCTCCTCGTGTTTATAATAGTCATGCAAGCTAAAGAAACTGCTGTCCCTGGTGTGCAAGAGCTCTGCAAGAAGGGGACCTCAACCATCCTAGAGGGCTGGTCTTCTGTAAATGTCCCCAATGTAGTAGATCAATTTAATTTACTCATGAAAGTTTGCTGGGGTTAAGCTGGCAGAATTGATTTCCCTTCAGTGGTCTGCAGTTGTGAGGTTTTCACTCAAGAAGCGGCTGCATTTCAGGAGAGGAGGAGCTGCTCCCGTAGCTATAGGCTTTGCAGAGTGCTTAACTGGAGGAAAAGCGCTGCAGCAATAACATAGTGCAGGTCTCAGTGCTAAACAGAAAAAAAATTGTAACCGTACTGGATATTTTGTTTTTTCTACATGCCTTTACAAACCTGCTTGTCCTTGTAGTTGCCAGTTTAGCCTTTGAAACGATTCAGCTGCTTGAGGTCTCATTCATCATCTAGGCTGGCCCAGGCTCCCCTCTTGGGAGGCAAGTCCCTGGCTGGTGGGACCTGATGATGTATTAATTAGGAATGGAGTTTTGATTCCTTGAGCTCGGTCTGGCAGGCTTAAGAGGGGATACTCTTAGTTTGTCTAAAAAAATGAGGAAGGCATCCCTCATCTCCTTGCCATTCTGGGCTTGTATCTGCTGTCCTTACTCTTGTGCAAGTGGGTTGCAGCCAATTCTGAGCATGTTTAGAAAGGTGGATGAATGCCAGCATGGTATGTGGGGTCAGGCACTTTCTGTAGCTGAGATCAGCGTTGGGGGACTGGCTGGGATGTTATATTTGTAGGTTGTGATATGGGGCAGCGGCATGTTGACGTTGAAGCCCATGTTAAGTCTTTGTCTCCCCTTAATGAGATACTGCTGTTAGAAGTTCATGTCGATGGTTCTGTGATACAAAATGATATAAATGCCTCAATCCTCTGCAGAAGTCAGAAAGGTGGTAGCAGGGTCTCCAGGCAGGTCATTCCTGCCTTAATTGTCTCCTCTCCCCAAAAAAGTTTGATATTTGTTGTTGGAGCTGTTTATTCAACCGTCCTCTTGGTTACAAATCACATTAAGCTATTCTGGCATGTTTGAAAAGTTGCCTGCGCCTTTCATTGCTCCTTCTGATGCACAAAAAACGATCTCCATGTGTTTTTGCTTCCTTCCCTCACCCTTCCCCCCCCCCCCCCTTTTTTTTTTTTTCCCTCTCTTTTGCTGCAGGAGCAGAGCTGAACAGTGACTTAACATAGGCTGAAATTTGAGCTGCAGCTTTCCAACTGAGTTAGAGAGTGGCATTGAGTCTGTCTAAGGACTGGAAAGCTGAACCTCCGGCTTCAGCCTATTGTGATACAACTATTCAACTTCCAGTCCTTCAGAGAATCCTCCAGCAAAACAGGGAAGGCAGACCCAAGTATTTCTAGTGACTGTGTGGTGTGGGGAGCAGAGCAGAAATGATATATTAGCGTAGGCAGGGCTCATTAAGTATCATAAGGAAGCAATAAAGGGCAGAGAGTTTGAACTTCTTATTTACTTCATATTTGGCTCTTGAAGGGTCGGAGCAGCCCCAGGCCAGCTCTCTTTGGGCGGGTACTCTAGCTGGGAAAATCTTAGGATTCATAAGGATGCCAGCAAAGTTGCAGGGAAGTTTTTCCTGAGACAATAGGTGCTTTTCAAGGACCTACTCCTGTTTCCCATCAAAACAAGCATGATTTTTGTCAATGATTGCTAATATGGTAACATTTGTTCTATAGGTGAAGCGCTGTCAAATCGTCAGGCAAGTTAACCACCCCAGACTTGCCATAAGTAAAGGAGGTACAGCCAAGCCCCAGCAATTGCTCTGATTTATCATGCAAGACCCCGGAGTTTGATTTCAAGATCCGGTATGATACTCCTAAGCCAGAGCTTGGCAGGGAGTTTGGGTGTGGGAGAGGAAGGGCTGTGCATCTGTCTGCAACACCTAACTCCGACTAATCTCAGAGCAGTGATTATGGTCTGCAGAGAAAGTCCTGCTAAGCTTAGCCAAGGGACGAGCGCTGAGAGGTGGAACAGAGCGGGATGTGGGCAGTACGAGGTAAGAGGAGAAAAGGGGTCCTTTACAAACAGCACAACCTGCCAGCCAGGAAGACAAGGCAGAGAGGGCTTTTTCAAGAAACTAGAAGATGGCAAGGAAAGAAAACAGCTGAGCATTTTTATTTTAGGAAAATTTTTGAGGGTAGCAACGTACAAACTTTCCTTCCTATGTTCCTGAGAGATAACAAGGAAAGAATTGTAATAATTTCTTTTTCACAGGATCTTTGCTGTTTCAGAAGTGCAAAGGTTAAGTAAGTACAGTTTGACGTTTTGACATCCCATTTGAGCCAGGTCTTGTTTTTGCTTGGCTTGTTACAGGAAGAGGCCCTGCCTGTGCGCGCTGAGGAGGGTGACAGGATTATAACAAGTCACTGTTGTATATTGATGGTGCCTTTCATGTTTCAGCTTATGAACATATTAGTTTGTGTGCATAGCCAGTGTGTAACAGGAAGACCGTATAATTGACAATGGTATTTTTCCAGATTTATAAGTACAAAAGTACTTTTTAATTGAGGGATCAACAGACTCCTGTCTTCATGGTGGTTTGGCTAAGCACCTAGTTACTGTGGTGGGAGGGGTGCCCTAAAAATGCCAAAGATAATCATAAAAATAAAGATCCTGAAACATGAATGAGGTGAGAGCAGTTCTCCTGCTGCTTGCTGTGAATTTTAGCAAGTGGTTTGGGGAGCAAACTGGAAGTCGCACAGTGCATAGCAGCCCTAGAGACCCCGAAAGCCACTGCTGTCACCAGCACCCCTCACTGTCTCACTAGGCTATTGTGAATGTTTTTAATGCCATGCTGGATGCTGAGGTGCCTCTTACAGAACAGCATCAACAGCCCTGTGACAAGCTGTGTGTGTGCAGCAGATCGTCTTGCAGTTACCCGGGGAGAATTTCTGAGCTGCGCTTACACATAGATGAGGTGGGTCAGGCTCAGCCCTACAGTGAGCTCTGCTGAAGTCCCTGAGGTTACATCTGGGCTGAATTTGCACTTCGCATTGAAGTTTCTTCAGGTTCTTGTGTGGTCGCAGCTAGAACTGGAAGAAATTTATGTTGAAGTGTCACATTGTCCCTCCGGAGCCTTAGCAGGATGTGATGACATTCTCCACAAGATATTGCATCGTGTCTTGTGCCGCTCCACGCTGCTGCATGCCCATCCAGACCGGGCTGTGTTTCAGTAGCTGGTAAATGATTCCCCTTTCCTACAGAGCCAAGTTCAACTTTCAGTTGTCACGAGCGCCTGTGAGAGAAAGCAGTGCCCTGATGCTGTCCAGGCAGCGAGAGGAGCTGCAGGGAGTTTCTCTGCCAGCAGTACCTGCAGCGCTTGCCCCAGGAGCGGTCAATGCCCTTTGGAGCTGTGCTGTGCAGGAGCGAGTCAGCCTCTGCCTGCAGAAGGATGCTCTCTCCTCCTGTACCCTGCTCCCATCCGCGGATTGTGTGGGGTCGGAGGCAGCACTGTGTTTCTGGGACATTGACAGCGGGTTAGATGGAGCCTCCTAAAGATGAACCCAAACGCACTCTACTAAGGCATGTTTCTGGGCTGGAGAGTGCAGAAGTGATTTATTCAAGGTAAATGCACATTAAGGTTGAGAAGGTAGAGTCTTAAGAGCCAGGAAATTTGATACCTTGGTTTCCACAGTAACTGTGCAAGAGCCCTTATGCCCATAAGTAGCTGTTATGTATGTGTAATATATATGGGTACACTTGGGATCCAATTTACAGCTAGAGTGGGATCCATGATTTCTGGAGGAAGACGGGGGAGTAGATGTGGGGAATGGTTGCTCTGAATATATTTTTTTAATTGAAGAAGGGAGAAAAACCTGAGACCTGTGATTTATGCCCAGTCTCATAAACGCTTTTTCAAATTTTCCTGCCTCCTAAGCTCTTGCGAATGCAATCATGCCTGACAGAACCAGTTCCTAATGGAAACTCAAAAAATAGGTATATGTTATGATCATGAATTTCCAGAAATGCAGCCAGCCAATGCCCAGGCAGCAAAGATTTGGATGACTGCTGTGGTTTTACACGTGAATTACACCAGCCATGCTAAACCTGTGAAATTAAAATGAGAGCGTGCTGCTTAAACTGTGGGTTCAGTTCTGCCCTCTGTGACCCATGCAGCAGCAAGAAACTACAGGGACTTCAGGGGATCTTGTGGAGTTTAAGCTTGTTCAGAAAAGAAAGACAGCACACAAATCCCTCACAACGTGATTTAAATATGACACTACACTGGACCCTTTTGAGAGCTCAGAGATCTGTTCGGCCTCCGTGTCCAGAGGAGGGAGCACGCTGGGGCAAGACTGCAGCCCTACATCCTCCTGGGGATGCTCAGGGCTGAGGGTCAGTTCCCATGTAACCCGGCCAAGGTAAGGATGTCCTGGCTCCCGAAGCAGTGAAAATGCAGGGTGTTGTTATCTTACTTTTTTTTTTTTTTTCAGAGCTGATACTGGAAGACCACAGGCAGGGACCGCTTCCTTGTACATCTAGTTCATTTACCACATGACAACCTGCTGCTCCTACAAAAATTTATACGAAGTAGAGAGGTCTGTTCGTGTTTGCTAAGTTGTATTTCACTTTTGACCTTTTGTATTTGGCTCTAGTTTGATTCTTGGGGTGCTCGCAAGGCTGGTGGTTAGCAGAGCAGAGGGCTTGACCAGCCAAATGGGTTCAATATAGGAGGCAGCGAGGGCTTGACCAGCCAAATGTGTTCAATGTAGGAGGCAGCGAGAGGTAACAAGCTCAGTGTCAGTTTTTACAGTCACTTTTTCAGAGCAGAATTGCATAGGATTCACCTGGTGTTCCTGGTGATGCACCCCCTCATACATATATGCTCATGGGGGGGGGGAAACTAAACGGAGAAATACTTGACTGTTTATGGTTTGGGTTTTTTGGATACCTAACAACTTCAGTAGAATGAGAGAACGTTTCTTGTTGATAACAGAGCTAGAAATGGTGAAATGCTCTGGAGTGTAACTGAAAAATAGAAAGCAGGCTGTGGTTGGGAGGCTGAGTGGTTCTTTCACTCTCTCATACCAGGCTAAGACTTTGAGGCTTTTGCATTTTGCATACCTAATAGAAATGACATTGCCATCCCTTTTTATAAATCACTGTTGCTGATTATACTCTTGTCACTAGCTCAGTTCGTTCTCTGTTTTGCCACCAGTGACGTTCTGTAAATTTTCAGTTCCTGGTGGATTGGGTATGTATAATTGAATTGCTTGTTAATAGGCAGAGCAGTGCTTATTTTGTGTTTATGTAATCTATAGATGCTCTGCTGCGCTGGAAACTTAGATCCAAATTACAATGTTTAACCATAGCATATAGCTTATGGCGGAATAATATTTGCAATTCCGAGCTCTGCAGACCATTTACAGTTAGAGAGCCCTTGGCATCTTCCTTTTGCTGCTTACAGAGTTCTTCCTATTCTTTTAAACACTCAGGTTTTAGCAGTGACGATACTGAATGTTGAGATGTCATAAATGCAGGCGGTGAAGCCTCACATTGAAATGACACATTTTCCTCAGTTTCTCAAACCCATTATCATTCTAGTTGCATTTTGCATCTGATGATTGTGAAAAGTGACCAAGGGAATGCAGACAAGTTACTGGATGGCAGTGTGTGTTGCAACATGCAGTGACACTGAGAAAATGTGCCAGTGTGTTAGGTAATCAGTAGAAATATTGAGAAAATAATTGCTGTTAACATATTGTGTTGGCAGCCGCCAGAACAGCACTAATTTCTGGGTCTGATTTTGAAGAAGATGGAGCAGCCGCTATGTTCTATATGTGTCTGTGTCTGACACAGAGCAGTGAACAGATGAGCGCTTATTCAAATTTCTGCTGGCTGTTGCCTTTCCTGGAGTCCTCTAAATAGATACAGTTCATCAGTAGAACGTTTTTTCCGTCTGCATCAATTTTGAGTCCCATGACTTTGCCACCCCCTTCTATTAATTTTAATTTTCAGTTTGGGGTACTTGTTTGTACCTAGTGAAGATGGGGCAAAACTCAAAATGAAACCTGTGAGTTCGTTAATTCTGCGCATCTTGTACCTGCCCACAAGGGCTCCTTTGACCCAGGCATGCTACTGCCGTCTCAGGCTTTATTATGAAAGTGCAGTGCTTGCTTTTTCTTGTGATGAATAGGCATTTCCAAAAGGTTGCTCAAATTTTTCAGCTCCTAAAACCAAAGTATTTAAAAAAAAAAGTTTTTAAAAAAGTCTTTTAAAATGTTCTTTATTTGCTTAGTGCTAAAATAAAGCCAGTGGCTGCTTCCACAAGTTTCCAGCTGTGCAGACAGGCCTGATGAGGTCAAGATGCATAGAAAATAGCAAGACGGCAAATTGGGGTTTCTAATTTCTCCCCAGGTTGGAATAGGCTTGCTCCTCTGGGTTTTGCAAAAGTGTTGCTTCAGGAGCAGTTTGAGTAAAGGAAGTTGTTCGCGGCTTGGGCTTCGGCAATCGCTCTTTGCGTAGAGCACACTGTGAGCGCTGCGCAGGCACAGCGTGGGGAGGAAACGAAACTGCTGCTTGAACTCGAAGCTGGCAGCAGTTCTTATGGTTTGGAGGTTTGGTTGCAAAAGGGTCAGACAGCTGTAACAGAACTTCCAATTTTCTCTGGTTGGGACTCGGGTGTTGCGACTTAGGCACTCTTTAGTGGCATTTGGATTTGCTGGCTCCTCTGAACGTGTGTGTTTTGTGGAGTATGTATTTATGTGGAGTTGGTAACTGTGTACTAAGTGCAATTTATCACACACCTTTGACCAGCTCACCTGTGTTTTGCCCAATCTCTCTCTCTCTCTCCATATCAGGCAGTAAGTCAGGGAGATAGGAAAAAGGCTCTGAAAGTGGTGGTGAGGGGAGGAAGAGGAGTAGCAAAGATGATCTCGCCAGGGTCCAGTCCTTCTCCTCTTTCCTCCTTGCCTGAACCTTCAGGCATTCAAGGTGGGATGTCCTCAGGCTCACCACTGCCCAAATGCCCTGTTATCAGTGAGTGCAATGGCATGGAGCCTTAGGAAAGAGAGGGCTGTGGATGGTGCAGGTTGGGTGACATGAAGGAAGGACGGGGTTTTGTTTTTCCTGGGGTTGAAACAGCCCTTTGCTGGCCTGGTCAAGGAATTGGATGTCTGCTGCTTTTGTGGATGGTGTGGAGCAAGAGTCACTTTCTTGTATCCACTTTTTTCCAAAAAGAGCTGTGTTTCACAGTGAGCAGTATAGGAGGACACACAGTGTCCTCCTCCTGCTGTGCAGAATTAACATGCGTTGCACATGTCGGGGAGACGTTCCCTCTGAAGCCTGGGGAGGGATTGCTGAAGTAGGCGGCTTCTTTCCAGGTTTCCCTTCTCCCAAAGGAGCTTGTTATTTCTGGTGCCTTGTGTGTCCTAGGAAAAACAAAATATATATATTTCAGGTGATAGCAGTGTTATTTGGTGGAAGCAGGAGCTGGTTTAATGTTGGCGCATAGCTCTGGGGACAGTTTCCCAATCCAGTCCTTGTTGCTAAGCGGTTGCCAAATGTGGCATTTTGGTCAGCAGATGTGGCTGAGAGTTTCCAGTGTAGATAATTGAAATATTGTCTTTGAAGGATGCAGATAAATGTGAGCAACTGTTATCACGGTGCTACAAGCATTTTGCTATTGTCCAGGAAAAAAATTACTTGGAAAATACGAAAATCTTTAGTACTGCATAAAATTATTCAAATTACAGTAAAACACAAAGGGCAGTCTACTGGTTGAATATATGCCATGGAGATGTGTGCAAAAGGATGCATTTTGACAAGGGAATCTCAGTGAATTTATTTGTGTGTTAATACAGTGTCAGGTGGGATGCATCTCCCAAATTACATCAGAAAAGTGGTAACAGCAGGTGGTTTTGCAAACCTGAGATGTATTCCAGGTCAGTGAGAAGCAGGCAGGAAGGTGGTGTGGGTTTGGTGGTGAAGGGCAGCCTGGTCCCAGCAGAGCCTGGATGGGCTGATGCTGGGGTTGCTTTTAAATTCCCGAGGAGCTGGCATCGCACAGGGGGCACCCAGCCTGGCTGCAGGACAGCAGAAGTAAGCTGTGAACCCTGCTGGGTTGGATGCTCAGACTTCAGCTTGAGGAAATCTTGCTGCGTGACTTTGTCTTGGCTTGTTGCTGGGATGCACGTGCTACAAAAGGGCTGTGGGACAAGGCTGCAGTCAGGGAAGTGCCTTTTGGCATGGCTGCTGTGGGTGCACGGTCCTTTGGGGGGACCTCAGAAGGCTTTTGCACAGCTGGCTGTGTATTGCTGTGGGGTCATGGAGAGGGGGGAAGCAGACAAGGGAGACGCGAGGAACTGCGCAGGTGGATTTGCACCGTTTTTGGGGGGTCAATCACTGTGCAGTAGGTGCAGCTTCCACATGGCCTCTGTCTTTGCTCTGAAAGGGTTTGTGTGGATCTGCTTTCAATGTCCAAGCTGAAGAAAACCTGAGCTTTAGATAGTACCATGCCTTTAAAAAAAAAAAAAAATCAGAAGGGCAGCTCATAGTAGTCTCTAGACTTCTGAATTGGGATGAAGATTTTGTTAGGACTAGATTTTATTGTAGGTGAATTTGGGGCTAAATGTACAAACTGAGCTGTAAGAAGGATGAATGCTGGACCCTTGTTATGACCCAGTTTTTACAGTTTTTTTTACTATTTTAACTGAGCTCTGGTATCAAGAGTATTGCACAGTGTAACTCTGTTCTAGTGAGGCACAACTTTAGTATCACATCCAGTAAGTGAGATGTATTGATTATGGTATGTGGTGTAAGAAGTACCATGCAGCTCTGGTGTTTAAAAAGGTGCTGAGGCTAAACTGTCATAAGTAAAAACCTATTATGTGCAAACCACCAAGCCAGCTGTTCCTGCACAACTGCTAAAAAAAAAAAAAAAAAGCCCATGCCTTCCAGCTGGTCACCTGAATTGGTGAGCAGTGCATGGAGTGCATGAGCACAATGCTGTGTTCATCTGTTTTTGTGCCTTTCTCACAACTGTTTCACATAACTCTTTAAATGAGTAACCTGCCTTTTCAAGAGTTTATGTGTAACTTCAAACTAATGAACCAATCTAACGGGAAAGCTGCTTTAAGAAATAAAAATAAGAGCTGTGTGATTGAGAGTGGTTTAGATATGTCTGCTCAAGTATGGGCTGTAGAGATGCTGTACTGCCGTGTGCTTCTGCAGGGCTTTGCACTCATCTCAATCATTTTAGCAAAGCTCTTTAAAGCAAGTATTAAGGAAGTCAATAAAATAAGTGTCACCAACATGGGGAGGCCTGAAAGAGCCTGAGGGCTGGGGTGGTCGGTCTGAGGAGCAGAGCACAGGTTGCCTGGTACTGGCTGCTACTGAATGGCTCTGCCTGTGCGCATGCAGCCCTTCCTCTTGAGCAGTCATCTGTGGTAGAGCTTGGTTATGGCTTTGCTGCAAGAGAGAACGGAAAAATACTTTGGAATAACTCATGAGTAAGCAAAGAAGAGGCATGTCTTTACCTTTCTTTGGTTGTCTGTGTTGTTGGGGGTTATTTGCTCTAGGTTACTGAAAGACCTTCAGTGGGAGGTTCATGCCACGCAAAAAACACATCAGCAGCAGGGCTGTATGCAGTGGTGCTCCCCTGGGGTCCCTCTGCTACTCATGACCAGCAGATTAGGATGCGATCTTGTTCAATAGTTGCTGGTGGACTTGTCTTCCACAAATATCTAATCCATTTTTACACCGATCTGCACTTCTGAGTCTTTGCAGTATCCTGTGGCATTGAGGCGCACAGCTGAATTTTGCTCTAGGTGAAAAATGTTTCCATGTGTTTGTTTTAAACCTCCTGCTTGCTAATAAGGGGACAGGTGAGGAAATCAGCTTACTTTACCTCTTGTCTCTTTTTTGAGTATTTTATGCCTGCACAAATGGTGGTGGGAATGCAGCCCAGCTGTGGGGTATTTCCACTCTGGTAATTTAGAACAGTTGTGGTTACACAATTTCTTTTGCATATAGTGGGAATAGTTTAATAGCAAAAGTTTGGTATCTTCTAGAAGGCCATGAGAAATGTCATGTCCTGCACAGAGATTATTTTTGTTAAGGGATCAGTCAACAGTTGGCAGCCACAAGGGTTATGTTTCCATCACCCGAGAGGAGTGGTATGGGGAAAAAGTTGCCTTTCCCTCACTGAGCAGGTTTTAGAGAGGGACAACTTGAAGGTATTTCTGGCTGGATATTGCTTTAGGCTTTGTCTTAGAATGAGGAAGATTTTTAGTGTTTTAATGAATACGTTACGTACCTCAGCTGATGTGCTTGATTCTCTCCACTCTGACTGCACTTAGTTAAATCAGAGTACAGCAAGAGAAGGAAAATCTAGGCAGGAAATAAAGCAGTGAAAAATTCAAGATGCCTCCAGAGAGAAGATCCGTAAGAGAAGAGAAATGTTACCAAAGGGGAACTGTTTCTTGCTGGTCTCACCCTTACTTTTGAGGAAGAACATCTCTACTCAGCCTCTTTAGCTGCTTGAAATAGGCTCCTTAGAGTGAAGTGTCTCCTGCGGTCTAGCTGGGTTTTAACGCATCTACGACACTTTGCTGGGAAGGACTTGTTAGCTTGTGTTGTAATGCTCAGAAAATGAGTGGAGCCTGCTAAGCTCATTAGGGTGCCAGTCATCATTTGTGGTCACTGCTGCAAAGGGCTCAGAGTCTGGCCACAGAAAGTTAGAAGTTTTTGTCTCATGAGCTTGTTGTTCCCCAGGGTCATTCTCTGCTGCAATGTCCCAGCAGGCCTGGAGCACTTACACCACCTGCAGTGGGGGCTCCATCCAAAATGGTTTTAAATGCTTTTTGTCAAGGTCAGGTGGACTGGCTGAATGGTCTTGTCTGCAGCAGTTTTGCTGGGAATTTCAGAAATGCAGCAGATGTCCTGTTTGTCCTGTCTTGGGATGATGGCAGCGGCTGTCTCCAGAACAGAAGACCGCAAGTTTTCTTACTTGAAACCATACTGTGTTGCCACCGTGACTGCAGTCAAGATGATAACAAGGTCCTAAAGACCTTATTAACAGTATGTTCCCTCTTTCATGCTTTCTTATTTCTTCTCAAATAGTTGGTACTGGGATAGCTGTATCTGTACTGTATGAGCTGCTGGGAGGAGGGTAGTGCTGTGTCTGTGTGACCTCCCGGGCCAGCAGTGGAGGGCTCATGAAATCTCAGCAAAAGTGTTCAGGAAAGGGAAAGGTTCACATAAAAATCAGGACTTTAAATCTTTCCCCTTGCTTGTTCCATGCTTTTTGGAGAGTAAAAGCTGTACTTGTTTGGAAAGGTCTGTTCTGGGCTACCTCCATCAGCTGTGGACTACAGGCTCCTGGGTTTTCCTCCAGGTGCCAAAAACAGTTGGGCCTCTTTGCTTCCCACCAGTCATGAACAGAGCAGGACTGCACCCTAGAAATTCAGGGCAAGAATAGCTCCAGCTCTTGGAGAGCGGAGGGAGAAGCCAGGCTCATCATTTGGGATGCCTCTTGAGAAGGAAGGCAAGTGTCTGAACTGCTGCCTCAGGATATACTTAATGGCACCTGGGTCTGAGAGCAGATGGCAGCGAGCAGAAGAGCATTAAAAGATGATACTGATGAATGATCTAACAAAAGCTCTTCTTTTTTTACTTTGCCCATTGTCCTTCAAGACCTTGATTCCTTTGTTTCTGCCCTCCCTTCTGAGGAGACTCAGTGTTGCACTAGTTGCATTGCAGACGTCCAGGTCTTGCAAATGAAACGGCTGTTGCTGCTAACACTGAAAATGCAGAGCGCACTGAACAGAGTACTGAAAATGCTGCTATAACTGTAATAGCCGCGTGATTTCAGATACTCAAGGGTATAGTAGTAGTATGTAAAAGAGGAATAATATCAAACTGGCCTAGTTCTGCTGATTAGAACTTGTTTAAATACAGTATATATACAACCTATTCTTCAATAGGCTGATACTAGCTGGGAAGCTAGACTGTTTTCCAAGCTTATCTGCTTTCTTATTGCCCTGTTGGTAGCAAGATCTGAATTCATGGCTCCATTTGACCTAAGGTTTAAGTATGAGGGTAAGCTCGGGGATGGCATGTAGCTCCTGCCTGGCACTGAACTGTAAGATATCTGTGTACTCTGCACACACAGTTATTGCACTTTTTTTTTTTTTACTACTTACAGGTGGACTGATCTAATGTTGCCAATTCGCTTTATCTTTGATTGTAAAGTACCTTCTGCTCTCTAGAAACGTGGGTCCATTTCTCCACATCAGTGTAAAGAACAAAACGGAGCATTTCAGAATCATTTGGGAAATTAGTTCTCCATATACAGTGTGATTTCTCCTAAATTCCTTGCTTTTCTTTGCATCTTTAGAGTGAGATGCTGCCTCAAGCTCTGCATCATTTGTGTGTGGACAGACCTTAGAATAAAATCTACTGATAATAGCTGAGGTGGCAGAAAATGACAGAGAAGCCCATTGCATGTTTACCACTGCCTTTCTCTTTTTCAGAGAGACTATTTAGTTCCTGTGTTGGATTTGGCTGTTTTTTTCCCAGGACTCTGCATCACTGAACCTGTGTCTGAAAAGGGCTTTACCTGGGTAAAGCCAGTCTGGCTGTATGAAAGTCTTTGGGAGAAGCAGAGAACATTCCCTGACTAATTTATCTGTAGGGGGTATTTTCTTGCCACTCTACCATCCTTTTATGCATGACTTCGCTTCCCAGCCGACTAAAGCCTTTGAAGTTAGATTGCAAATAGCTCTTCAGCTATCCCTTCCCCCCATCTAAAATAGGGAAACCAGAACAACCATTGCTGTGGAAAGAACCTGCCTTGTTACATGGCTCCCCCATGTTAACACCCCTCTGTCTTTTCCTCCTTCCTTTTCCCTACCTCCTCCTCCCGCCCCTGAAGAAATCTTTTTTCCCCCTTAATAAGATCTACTTAAGACTTGAGGGAAAAGGCCATGGTTCCATGAGATGGTAAATCCAATTTTAGGGTGTTTCATATGTGATGAAAAACACTATGGCTGCATGACGCAGCCCCTGAATTGGCACACATTCGCCCTGCCAGTTCGGATTTGTTCATATAATGCAGAAGGGACGACTGTCCAGGCAAGCGTCGCATCGGGGCACACACAGGCTGCCCAGGCATCCCTGATCTCGGGCTGGGGGCCAGTGACTCCCTGTCTCGTACTCTCACTGTATTTTGGGATCTGCCCAGTTGTATGATCACGTTTGTCTTGGCTCAAATCTGTGCAGTCAGGGGGTCTGGAAGCTTCCAGTCTCAGCGTTGATGAATGTGGACCCAGAGGATGTTATGTTAGCCTGCACTCTTCCTAGTGCTGTCCCCGGAGACACTGGGGAGCCTCTTGTGCGTGCTGGAAGCCCAGGGGCAATGTCTGGCTTCTGCAAATATCCCTTCTTTGGTGATCTTGCCAACACGAATGGTATAACCACATCGTATGCTGTGAAGCTTGCAGTTCAGAGCCTCCTTTCCTTTACTGAAGGGAGAAAGACCTGAATTAAACCACCCCTTTTCTGGAAGGTAATGCGCTCAACATTAACACAGCAAACCCCTCAGCAAGTTATTGCCCTCTTTGCCAATTCATCTCTTTAGGCTTTCTGCTGAGGCAAATCTGGCAGTTGTTTTCCCACTGGGTTAATTTATGGCTCTGAGGCTTGCTATCCTAGGAAGCTCTTGCAGTGGGCTCTTGGAAGTCATGTTGAAAAATAAAGTATGGTGCTCTCTTGCCAAGAGATGGAATTTTTGAAAGTTCTGAATGCTGGTTGAGTCTTCTTCCTTTGGGATCACATTTCTTGAGTCATCTTGTTTCTGGATCAGTGAAGATCTGGTTACCTTGGACCACTAATGCACTGCATTTGCTTCCCATCTCTGTCCTCTTTGCTTCATGTAGAGTTGTCTGTCCTTCCCTTGATCTCTTGTTAAATAAAAGAAGTTTTTAGCCTCATGGAGATGCTTAGAGGCTGCCTAAGTGGGTGTTTCTTACTCCAGGATCCATCTCAACTTTTGGAAAGAAGAAGCCATGCAGCTTTTGCAGCCACCGGAGCTTCTATTTACAGTCAAGTAAAAGTAGCCTGAATCCCTCATGTTCAGTTGTTGCATTTATTTTCTCCTATTTTTCGTTCTTTTGTGGACCACTGTTTCATGCCCCGTGTCACATCAGTGGTCCTTGGGCTTTGCTTTGGGAAATACTGACTTAAGCTACTGCTCTGTTCCTTTCCTTGGAGACATTGATGTTATTTCACTGCCCTGTGGGGAGAAGGCAAAGGATAATCTCCTCTGGAGTCAGAAAAGGTGTCTCAAAGTGTTGAGACCCATCTCAGATGCTTGAACCATCATCCAACAGCCTGCAGGAAACTGGCAGTGCAGATCTGCATGAGTCTGGGATACTGTCTTTGGCACTTCTGTCATTTGAGCTCACTTTATGATCTTAATTCACTAGATATTTCTCATGATGGCGTGGACCGCTGGGCAGCCTTCCAGCTCTCTCGCTGTCCTTAAAACACAAGTCGATTTACTTACGTTTCTAGTGTCAGGAAACACTGGAAGTGAGTGAGGAGACCTTTTCCCTTTGTAAGCATTAGCTCCATGTGCTTTCCCCCCTCGAGAGCCCCTCCTGCCATGCACTTAAAGCCCAGGTGAGCTCCTTTGCATGCTTCCAAATCCCAACTTGTGGCATCTCCCCATGTGTGGGACAGTCTAATTAGGGACAGCACCTGAGGCAGCACATTGTGAGACACAAACAAGCACTGTGGTGGCTTTTCCTCACCCCCATCCCCCTGTTCTGGGACCGATGGGGACTTCTGGGGAATTCTCCCTCTATCCTTCTGTGGTTTGAGGTATCAACTTAAGGTTCCCTCTTGGCATTAGAACTAAAAAAGAAAGTGGCATAAGTTAGGCTGGTGTTTACAGTGCTGTTTGTTTACAGTGAGCACTTGAATATTATTGTCACTTGTTTTACTTGTTGCGCGGCCCTGTAGGTGTGGGGAGGATAGTCTGTGCCAAAGAAGCGCTGCAAATAAGTACCAAACCAAAACATAAGCTGAGCCAAGACAGTGTATGTGTCAGGTAGGATATTGTCATCTCATAGAGCTTGAATTGTCTTTTTCAAGTAGTGACAGATACTTTTGCAATCAATAATAAAGAAAGCAAAACACACAAGTAACTTCTCTCCTCCTGCAAGAAATCCCTGCTCTGTTGCAGCCTTTTTGGTGCCTGTTTTTGTAGGACATGATGATGAGTCCATAGCCCTGATCTGTCTGTGTTCTGCTCTGCCTCATTTGCAACCTTTGCCTGTGAGTTAGATTTGCGAAGCACTGTATAAATATATAGCTATATAAAAACTTTGCAGTCTTCTGTTCTTGAGATAGAAATACATGTTGCTGAAGATATTTATAATCACTGATCTATAATGTGTTAATATTTCCATTTGCCTGTTCCTGAGCTGGGCATTTTATTGTAGTGCAAATATACCTGAAAGCTGTTTTTGTCCCAATTAAAAGCTGCCATGATTGTAATTGCGTGCGCCGACAGCAGCAGGAGGACGGGTACTCTCTTAGCTGCCCAAAGGAGGTTAAAAGATGTGACTAACCAACCCGGGGCGTCTGGGGAGGAGGCAGTAAACAAACTTCAGCATAGATCCAGGCTGCAGTGGTGGTGTGGCGTGCTGGCCGACGTGAGCCACCACGGGTGCTGGTGATGGCACAGTTATCTGAACAGGCTTGAAAGCTCACCCGGGAAGGTGCAGGCAGTGGTTTGCTCTGTGTTTTTTGCTGCTGTAGCTAAACTGCTGGCAAACCACCTTGGGTAGCTCTGGCCAACACCAGCGAAGTACCACCCTTGTGTGTGTTCTTTCAGAGGGAGAGCTATAATTATAGTTAGCAAAGTAAAAATATTTGTATGTATTGTAAATATGGTACCAAGTCTGCCTTGTTCACGCCTGACACCATGAGGTGTGAATGCTTAGCACGCTCCCTCTGCCATGTCATCGTGCCTGAGTGTTTCACTCCCAGTAAGCAAAGAGGGCAGTTCAGAGGCACGGCTCCTCTTTCTGTGCTGTGCCAAGAACGCGCAGAACCTGCAAGCTCTCTCTAACTAAAAGCAGATTAAAAATGAACAAAGCAATACTCTCTGAAGCCCTTGTGTTCTGGTATGTAGATTTTGGACAGCAAGAGGTATTTCACTCTGTTAGCAAAGTGAATGGTGGGATTCTCTGAGCCAAACTTGAATGGGCTTGTATTTTTTTAAAGGAGTTTTTCATTGAAATTGTGTCTTTGAGGAAGAGTTACAGGTGGCTGGTTTGCATCCTCAGGCTTCCCTTTTGTCTGGATGATGTTGTAAGAAACACGGCAGGTTTGAAACGTCTCATTCTCTTTTATGTGCTCTGCTGAAGGAGTCTGGGAAGAGAGAGTTGTGTGTTGGAGAATGTGGGCTATTTTCACCCTGGGATTGCAGTGTATCGCACTAGGGCTGTTTCCCTTGTCCAACACAGAGTGTGGACAGCGGGGAGCACGGCGTGAGCTCGGCGTGGGGAGGCAGCCGGAGCTGGGGAATAGGCTGTTGGAGGCACCCGGAGTCTGTTCTTGACTCCGTCAGCGACTTGCTGTGCGACCTTGTTAGGTCAGTTATCCTCTTCCCATCACCTCTGGAGGTTTTTCTTTCCCCACTTTTTTTGGTGAAATTTTTAGATCCTTGGATGGACTTAATCCAAAACCAAGTGGTGGTGGTTGACAAGGTTATGAAAACTTTTTGTCCAAGAGCCGCTTCTGATTTTAGTTCTAGCTTTATTGAAAAGCTTCTTCTTTGCCATTTAAAACGTTAAGATTGTCAGTATTTAAATAGGGAGTTTTCCAAGTTTTAGGGCTTAAGGAGTGATTTGTTTTTTGTTCTGTTTGGTCTCTGTGAGAGCAAATTGCAGCAGGCTTAAAGGTTTGCTATTTCTTGCAAGCGTGGGATGCTTCACTTCATTAAAGCTAATGACCTTGCATTGTGCTGAATGCCATTGATCCTCTATTTCATTATTTTGATGCACCAGAGATCAGCCAGGCGTGTCAGAGTAGCTGCTACGATCAGTGATGTAGGTTCCCTACCTCAAGTATAAGTAACTTGGTACCCAGCAGAATATTTAAGTGAAATTGACTGAGAGCTGACGATATTCAAAATGCATTCTGAAATTCTGAGTAAATTCTTTATCAGATGGCCTTTTTAAAAGGAAATGAAAGCATGTGAAGTTCCTCTGCCTATAGGAAAGGTACCGAACAGCATGTACGATGAAGCTCCCAACCACTGCCACAGTGTCAGTGCTCCTCTGGGTTGGGGAGAGAACAGCCTCTTCACATCTGGAAACTACCAGTTCTGCATGCAAATATTAGGATGTAGTTTCTTTTTTCCGCAGGTATGAACATTTGCTTGCTAAGTGCTGGGTATCACTCTGAGATAAGACTGATACCTTGCATTCAGTGGCTCTCTACCCTGTCACTATTCAGGCTGATCCGGGAGTGAGATCTCAGAATGTTCCCTTCACTTAAGAGGCTCTGCCTGTGCTAAATAAAATGCACTGTACCAATATTAAAGGTGGCAGTTAGCTTTTTGGGTGAACAATGAACGAGGCCATTTATAACCAGTTACACTGACTTGAATCTCTCCCAACAAATTTGCATCATTGAAACACCTTTGGAAAAATGTGTCATGTGTATAATTAAATACCTGTTTTGCTAACTCTTAATTTAATTAATGCAAAGTAAAGATGGCAGCACAAATTAATTTAGTTGGAAATGGCTTTTCTCTCAGTGGGCTGAAGGGAGGTTTTCTGGAGGCATTGTACCAGATGCCCTCAGAAATGTGCAGGTGAACTGCAAGACTGATTGACATAGTTTTTTGACAGTGATGGCCATGACATCCTCATAGCAGTATATATGCCGCATATCAGCTCACTTTTTTCCCCTTGTGAGAGCAAAGAGAGAGGCCAGCTAGAAGGCAGTTTCTTTGGGAGGACAGTGTAGCTACTTTTCAGCTCTACCCTGAAAGGTATTTGGGATTGTAGCAACCACAGTAAATCCAGGTTCAGACAGGTGAATGAAAAGAAACTCATATAACAAAAGATCTTTCTATGTCTCCCCTTGGTTTTTCCTTCTGTACCTTGATCTCTCTCACTCAGTTGGTGCCCATGTTTTTCCCCCTTAGATACAACTTTCCTGTAACTGCTCATCTGCTTTAAATATTAATTCCTCTTAACTTTCTTTAAAGACTTCCTTGTAGATGATCATCTTCTGGTTTGACCTCTTTCCTAACCTTGTGTATTCTCCCCCACCCTGCCCCTGCCTTTTTGATCTGTTCTGCTTAATCTCTTTCTCTTTCCATTTCCATCTTGCTTGGGATAAAACTGGAGCACAGACTGTTCACTGTGCAAGTGCAGGTGAGTTGTCAGCCCCACATTGTAGGAAGCAGGGGGTCTGTTGTTGCTTCCTGAAGAACCATCTGAGCACCAAAGGAATTAAAAAACAAATAACCTTTCAGTCTTCCAAAAATGCTAGTTATTGCTTTAGCAGTTCTCATTTCAGCTTAAGTAAAAATAAATGCATGTATGAATGAAGAAAGCTGGTGTGCACTACAATATGGAGTCCAGCTAGTCCTGCCACCTCTCTGCAATTTCAGGATCAGCTTTTTCTATCTGATACTTCCTTCAAGAGGGAAAACCAACCTCATTCATTTATCAGCCAGGATTCTTTGGTACTGAGACTGAGTAAAGGGCTGGTGTGGATGGGAGTGGGCTCTGGGTGATGGGCAGGAGTACGTGGGTCTCCTGTGGCAGGACTGGCTGAGGTGGGCTGCTCTGCGCTGGTGGTGCTCCAGGAAGGGAGGACGTGTTGGCTCGGGCAGGCACTTTGGGCCTGGTGTTGTGTGCTCAGCAAAGACCGATCTTTAGCTGTCACTCAGACTGGTGTTGGGTGGCACTGGGAGGGTGCAGCATCCTGCAGGAGGGACTGGGCATCGAGGAGAATTTGTGGCTTGGAGCTCCGTGTGGCACTGCCTGGTGCTGGTGCTCTGCTGGGGCTTTGTGGGGTGACTTTCCTCCATTACCCCATCAGATGAGATGAATGCAAATACGAAGCTGATTTTGTCTCTCTTTGGTAGCCTTGAACACTCCTGGCTTCCTATCCAATGCTGACCACTAGCATCATCTAGGTTTTGCAATTGGAGCCAGTGCTTTTAACAGTGCCTTTTGTGTTCACTTACTGAAAAATGGAGTCTGTTTCGCAGGAAACTTGTTTACGCCTGCTACAGTTGTCATCTTTGCTCTTCCTTTGCCCCTTTCACTGGAGCTGTGGTAGTTGAAACTGCAGAATGTCCTTTCATTCCCCAGCATCCTCGGCATGGGATGTGACTGCAGTAGAGCAGCTGGGAGGATGCAGCCTGTGAGACCCACTTAGAAATGTCAGCCAGATGTGGAGAGCTCAAGGAGGAGATGATACAATTTGGCTTTGGAAGGACTCGAGTATTTCTACTCCTTTTTTAGCTGTTCATTTTAGGGTTTACAAAACAGCCCTCGGAGTACCTCCCTGCACATACAGATGCACTAAAGCAACTCAGCAACTACGGGAGAGTCCCTTCTCCATTACCGTTAGCAGGGTGTCAATAGCGCTTGCTGCAGGGTTTGCCAGGCTCGTACTTTCAGCCCTTCTGCAGAGGTAAATGGTGGTGTCCTTGTTGAGCTGAGGGGTTGGGCATTTTCAGACCACTAAAACTGCGAGTGCCTTTTTGGGGGTGACCCATGCGGTGCATGAGCTGGTGGGTTCATGCTGCAGCAGAGGAATGCGGGGAAGCCAGGGCGAGGGGAGGTGCTAGGACAGGAGGATTTGCAAAGCTGCTGTTGCAAGCGTTGTGCTCAGCCTGCTCTCTGGTGGTAGCTGCTGTAGCAGAGATGACCTCTGCTAAAACGTGAAGCATTTGGTTTGATTTGGATAGTTGTGGTTGCTCAGCTTCATACAGCTACAGTTCATAGCAGAGTCATCAACTCAGCTGCTCTTGCTTTTGTTCCCTTACCCCTGTGCAAAATCCACAGGTTAAAAATCAAATCACAGCAGCTTCAGGATGAGAACTGCCAACAAAGCCTGCTTCCCAGCAGCTCTCCCCAGTGCAGGTTCTCCAGTGTCTGGTAACGGCTGAGCTCTATTGCTCTTTTCTTTCAGACTGGGGAGACTAGTAGGAGAGCAGACAAAAGAGGCACTTGCTGGCATGAAACAGGGAGGAAATACACATCTTTGGGATCTTCAGTCAAATTTGGCTGAAAACAGCCAGCAGATTCCAAAACTCCTGCCAGGATTGAGATACAGAGAGGCACTTAGAGACTACTTGATCGTGATCTCTTACTGCCTCAGCTGGGCTAGAGCCCGCAGCATCCAGGGCAGGCAGAAGAGCTCTGGCAAAGGTGGAGCATCGCTGCTGTACTCTGGTCTGTGCTGGTGAACATGGGGATGCTCTTTATTTAGATCAGCTGGTGGCAACATGCAAACTGTTTGGCTGGCTTCTTTGTGCAAAGCTGTTATGGGGAAGGAAGTGCTTAGTAAGTCGTTCAAAGGAGGCAGGCCAGTCATGCTTGTAGAGAGCCTGGGAGAGGAGGTCATGATGAGTGCTTCTGCTTTTCAGTCCTCAAAATAGCTGAGGGATGTTTGCTGTCACAAGAGTGGTGGGTTTTGACGATTTTAGCTGAAAAAAAAGGAAGAATGGGAGAAATAGTTTTGGAGAAGGTTGTTGGGACCCTGTCCTGTCTTTGCTGACATCGCACTAGTAAAAGGTCAACCCCATTCGTGTTTCCTAGATAAGCTGTCAGTGTGTTGGATATGTCTTCCAGCAATATTTGGTTCCTGTATTTCTTAGCAGGATTTGTTTTAACAATACCTGAGGGATGTGACAGTCATATGTGTGGGTTTTTTGTGCTGGAGACACCTCCAGGACTGAAGTGCCTGTAGGACATAGTGTGCAGGTGTGACAATTTGCTGTTGAGGGTGGCACTAGCTCATGGGGCTTTTCTGTTGTACGAGACCTAATCAGACAGCTTTGAGACTTCAGAGCAAGCAGGCACCCTCTCTTTTAATCCAGTTTCCATCCCTTTGACAGTGGAGGTGGGACATCATTTCAGCGTTTTATATAACTCTGTAACTGTATTTCTTGTGGTTAGTAAAGTATTCATTTTGCCTAAGAACACGACATATGTTATGTCTTTGAATCCCAGCATTTATGACTCTGATGTTTAAAGGCAATTTAAGCAAATTGGGGGTTCTTTTTTTCCATGTGAATTGCTGTGATCTAGTCAAGACAACTTTTAGTAGCAGCAACCATGTGGAAGTATTGTCTTCCCACAATTAGAGGTTGAGTTGACAGCAAATGAGCCAGGGGTTATAATGAAAAAACAGGGTAATTCTTTGTGCATGGTGAAAACTAAGGAATAAAAACTCATGGTGTAATGCATCTGTCAGTATTAGATGCAAAGAAGAGATGATGTATCTTGTACTGAAAGACATTTGGATTGTGTGTATTTTGCCGAGCACAGGAGCAATTCCTCCTATTCCATAGAAGCTGAGGTTTTTGTTCAGTTGGTACTGATGCTCTTTTAGAAAGCTTTTACCTCTCTGCTTCCTGAGGTCTGACACGGAAGAGAAAAGCTTCAATAGGCACCAGCTGCTCAATGGGCCCTGTCTCTTCAGAGCATTGCTCGCTTTTCTCCATTCCCATTTAAAACGTGTGTTAAACTTAGCTTTTGTTTGAAGCAGCCAGCGCTGTGGTATTTAATGTAAAAGGAATGTGCTCCTTACCTTTTCTCTCTCTTTTATCGCAGGGTCAGCATTCTTCAGGGGAGGACATGGAAATCTCTGACGACGAGACCAACCCTGCGCCCATCACCAGTGCAGAATGTGCCAAAACCATTGTGGTGAACTCCTCTGTCAGCAACACAGCCGTGATGGCCCCGTCGATTCCCCCCATGCCACCACCGGGATTCCCTCCTCTTCCTCCTCCGCCGCCTCCACAGCCAGGCTTCCCGATGCCTCCACCGCTGCCTCCGCCACCTCCACCCACTCACCCCGCCGTCACCGTCCCCCCGCCTCCACTCCCTGCCCCCCCTGGGGTCCCTCCGCCTCATATCTTGCCTCCGCTTCCTCCATTCCATCCTGGCATGTTCCCTGTCATGCAAGTGGATATGATAAGTGTCTTAGGCAACCAGTGGGGTGGCATGCCAATGTCCTTCCAGATGCAAACTCAGATGCTGAGCCGCATGATGCAGGCACAAAACACATACCAGTATCCACCTTTCATGACGGGTCGGATGCAGTTTGTGAATCTTCCACCCTACCGCCCTTTCTCAATGGGAGCAGCTCTTGGTCGTGGACAGCAGTGGCCACCACTGCCCAAGTTTGACCCCTCAGTTCCACCACCGGGTTATGAGCCGAAGAAGGAAGATCCTCACAAAGCCACTGTGGATGGAGTCCTCCTGGTCATAGTGAAGGAACTAAAGGCTATCATGAAAAGGGACCTGAACCGGAAGATGGTTGAAGTGGTAGCGTTTCGGGCATTTGATGACTGGTGGGACAAGAAGGAACGTCTAGCAAAGGTAGGTTTTCACATACTCTGTGCTGGATCCTGGGGAGAACTGTTCATAGTGCTTGTGGCCAGGGCATGGGTAAGCAGGGATCTGGAATTGACTTTAAAAAAACCCTACAACCCTAAAATTTTATGGTAACTGAAACAGAAGCAAAAAATAAAGCCATGGAATAGCTTTGCTGTGAGAAACCACATTGCTTGAGGCTGCTGAAATTAAATGGGAGGCATGCATGTCCCTGTCCCTCACCTGCCTCCATGCCTCCCCACGGGGCTGGTCTTCATGCTGAGGCAGGTGGCAGGAGAGTGTGCTGGGAGCAGCAGACCTCAGCCCACAAATATCTGGAAGATGCTCCATCACTACAGGTACCTGCCTCGGGACAAGTTAGCACCTGGGTGTTAAACCTGGCTTATTTCCATGCTGTCACTCCATATATGCAGGCATTTCATGCTGCTTTGCCGTCAGAACAAACACAGGCTGGGAATTGTAGTCCTTCCTAGTCATTGATGGAGGTACCCTGATAACTCCATTGATGGAGTTATCTCTGAACATGTGTGGAGCCATAAGTGCTCACCTAGGAGTGAACTGCTGCTCTGTCTCGCAGTGTCCTGCTGATTTGAATGTGGGCCTGTGTTTAGTTCTCAGTGTCATCCCTCTGCTTTGGGGTGGATCTCCTCCTCCTTATCCCCTCCAGCTTTGGGGCCATCTCAGAGCAGCCCTTTCTGTGCGAGGGACTAAGTGCAGCTCATGCCTTGCGAGGGTCTCGGAGAGCATGTTCGTCTTTGGCGGTGTGTCGCCCAAGCCAGCCTGCATGGCTGCTCTGCTTGTCTCGGCAGGATGCATCGGCCATGCTGGGGTATGATCCAGTAGGGATCTGCAAAAGAGCTGGTTTTCCAGCCCTGTTTCGGAGGGCTGTAATGTCCTTACCCAGGCGTCTCTGAGGAAAGGCATCGCTGCAGCCACTGCTGCCCCAGGGCAGGGTCACAGACTAGGTGACCACCTGAGTGTTACTGCAGCCCTGTGATGCGTGTTTGCAGACTTTCCCTGCCAGGTGGGACTTGCACGCTCCCATTAAAACTGAAGTCCACTGAGCAGTAGTCATAGGACAAGGCTAGCTGCTCCTACAAGCAGAGCACGTACACATGGGAGAGTCCTCTCCACTGTACTCCTTTTGGGAAGGCCTTCAAGAATGCCCCAAAATGCCTTATGCCCCAAAAGCCCAGGGTTATTCACTCTGCCCCCCAATCTCCATTCCCTTTTCCTCCTCAGTGCAGTAGTTCCAGGGCCTGAAATTTGAAAAGTTTAGCTGATTTTTTTTTTTTTTTTTTTTTTTGGGGAAGTTTATTCTCTGAAAGATAATGTCTTGGTCATTCTAGATCTAGGCTGAAGTTGCCAAATTTTAATTCCAATTTAATTAAATTTTGGTCTGTGGCACTGCTGGCTGCCTCCAGGAAGGGGTTTGCAGGAGGAAATGACCCTGAGATCAGGAGACAAATGTGCAAGGGCTTCTCGCATCTAAGAGGAAGCTAACTTTAGCTCCAAAAAACTAAAGACAGATGCAACAGGAGTGTTGGAAACCACCAAGCCACTATTTTGTGTTCCCCACTTTGTGTGATGAGATATGTGGGTATTTCCAGTTCTCTGTGCTCCTCCTGCCTTCCCAGTGCATGTACACAACAGCAATTAACTCAAAAGCTGAACATTGGCCAAATACATGAGGAGTTCCAGGGATTAGTTAAGAAAACAGCTTTGCATGAATCGTCGGATCCTTTCTCAGCTAATTTAAAGTGTTCCTCAGCCAGCAAGCAGCTCTGTGGTCTAATATGTGGTGAATTTGTCTCTGCCAAAGAAAAGCTAACGCTATAGAAAGGTTCATGCAAACTTCAAAATTACTCTTACAGTGAGTTATTGGGGGAAAAAAAAAACACAACCCAAAAACAGAAGCAAAAAAACCCCAACACCACAACCTGCAGCTACATCTTCTGTTTCAGATGCCAGTTTTCAGAGCAGTATCTTCACCACCTGCTTTTGTAAGCCAGTTGCGTGTTAACTCTAGGGCCTGGGAGAGCTCCTTGGCTTTCCAGAGAGGTTGGTAATGCTGTTGCTTAACAGCTGTTCTATGACAGTGTAATTTGCTCTGGCTTAGAGCTGGCTGGCGTGACGTGCGGTGAGAAACCCGGTCCCTGTCCTCCTGACTAATGCTCAGAGCTTCTGCCTCCTACCAGTGAGCGTGTGCTAACAATTTTGGAGAAGGTCCCTGAGTTTCCAGGGCAGTGAGGGAAAACAGATCCAGCAAGCACTTGCAAAAGCAGCAACTGAAGTACCCAAGAAATTGTTTTAAACCAGACATCCGCAGTGAAGAAGCAGAAGCAAGTCGAGGCAGGTCTTCAGTGGCTGCTTGGGCTCTTTTATATCCTGAACTATGCTTGGATTTAGCATGTTCCTCCCTCACCTGGAATTTGCAACCCACTTTGGGAAGGGAAGCTGACTGTACCCGCAGCAGCTTGCCACAGGTTATGTTGGATGTGAGCAGTCTAACTGAAAATATGAAATTGCTGCATGGAAAAACACTTGTGCTTTCTGTCCAGGAACAGAAATGCCAGAACCGTTGCTGCTTCAGGGCACTGCCTCTGCCAGGCCATGTGTTACTGTCGCGTGCAGAAAAATCACACAGATTTCAGAGCCTCCTTTCTGCTAGGACTGGGCACCCCCTGACATTGGTGCAGGATGGGATTCCTTCTCAGTCTAAGCTGCCTTCTTTTGCCAAAGGAAAACAAAATACAAATAATCAGCTTAAAATATATCTTCCTATTGCTGGTGTCTTTATGCACGCGTGAGGATGAGCCGTCTAGGCTCCTTAGTGGCAGCTGGAGGCCAGTTCCCCATGTACTTTGCCATCACACTGATTTTTTTTTTTCTAGAATGGACTAAGATCTTCAGGCACTGTTGGAGCTGCAGTGACCCTCCAAAACAGGCCCTGCATCCCCATTTCCTCCCTCCTAACGGTTTTAATTGGAGCTCCTCATATTTTTCCTTACTGATTGACAGTAGTGAAAGAAATTATATTCTTTTCAGAGGTTTGGAAGTATAAATAAGACAACATATGTGCTTGTTTACATCTTTTTTTCTTTAGAAATAAACGAGGCAGATTTGTAGGGAGAGATAGGAGATATTAAAATATACTATCCTTGGACCATCAGCTGCAGCAGCCCTCCTGTTATTTCACAGGGGAGATCAAAGCTCATCTTGGAAGTGCATGAACTCTACCGTACGCGAGTTCCTACAGTAGGTGTGTCCCTCTTTGGTCAGAGGCTTTGTGGGTCTGCTATCTCCCTGACCTTCCCCAAGCATAAGAGCAGGAAGCCGTGTGGGTTTCTTTTTTCCCCTGACTGACCGACAATGTTGAAGTTTAGCAGGACAGCAAATACTATCTACACAGTACTGCTGGCAGCCCCTGAACCTTCAACGACGTACAAGAAGGCAACACACTTGTCACCTCCTGTGCCTCGGTTTCTCTCTTTTCTCTCTGTTTTTCGGTTGCTAAATTCCATCAAAGGAATTGACTTGGGCAGCTGATTGACTGCCAAGAAGTATCGTGCCATAGGTAAAAGGTGGGAAAGCTCAAGGGTAAAGCTGGTGTCCTAGGTCAGGCAGGATGGAAAACATATGGGGTGAAAGCTGCTAAGGAGCATGTTTCTAGAGAAGGCAGCACGTGTCATGGACTTTGTCTGCCTGACCTAGGGGAAAACTCTTCCCTGTTTGCAAATCTAGTGATGGGTTTAGGTTTGAAAGCCTGAGTAAGATGCATTAAGCAGAGTGCCAGGAATAACCAGCCATCCCTGCCATGGAGTGCTGCCGCCTGGATTCTCTGCTTGATATTCCCATTAGTCTTGTCCCTTATTAGCAGGAGAGCTGAGCTTACGCTTCCTCTTCGGTGATTACAGCCAGCTTTGGCAAATTAGCTCTGTTAATGTCTGTAAGAGAAACTGATTTTTAGACGGTGTTACACCACTGGCTGATGTGAGCAAATGTTACCTCTGGTGCCCTTTGCTCAAGAAGAGCGTGGCACGCACTGTGCGTGACACTCTCCCCTGATCATCCGCCTCTCCACGGCTGCAGAGGTTTGAATTCCTGCTCTTCTTTCACACTTCAGCTCTGGTGAAAAGGGGTTTGTTGTGGCTGAGCAGAGATGAGGCTGTGTGTCTAGTTACCAAGTTTTGTAGACCCTTAGGTTTTTCACCTAAATATTTTGATTTTCCTGTTCCCCAGGACTGGAGCCTTCTGACAGTTTTTCTGGACTTGGGCTGTGGTTGCTAAGTGAACACAGGGATGTGTGTGTGATTTTTGACTCATTATACTGTGCCTTACACTAAAAAGAAGAAAGCTCTTCCTAACTAGAAGGTCTGAAGTTTCTTTCAGTTATGTGGGTTAGCAAATGAAGGTAGATAACGCAGCATTAGTCTAACTTGCCTAAAGCATGCTCGAGTTATTTGTAAGAGGTATATATGTTGCTCTATTTCTCATGTAGCTGTGACCAGACCAGATGGGCTCCTGCAGTGTTTGGGAGTGCAGGGTGGTGGTATATGAGTACGCTGGTGTATCCCAGCTCCATAGCTTCCCTTCAGAGTTCAGGACACTTGTACAGTAGCTGCTCCTTGGCACTAGGTAGCTCCTGCCTGGGTGGAGGAATGTGTTCCCTCAGGCTTCAAGTCCTGGTTTCATGTTTGCACCTCTTCCCCTTTCATCTCTCCTTTTTACGGCCTTTGCTTGTAGCATCTGTGTTGGATTCTGGCTGTTCTGAAGGTGGTCACTGTGGTCCCCTCACCAGGCACCGGGGAGACCTGAAATGAGCTATGGGGGCTAATGGGTCTGTTCATTTCCCTTGTCCTCTCTTGTGAAGTACTTTGGCCTATGTTAAGCTGCATGTGAAGGAAGTTGAGATCATGTTTTAAAACACTCAGTGAAGAAAGCAAGAGTGTCTGCTCTGCTACTTGACAGCATGATGGCTCCAAATGCAGCATCACTTGGTGTCCTATGCCAAGCCACTGCTCTGGGAGTCCCAGCGGGTTTGTCTCCAGCGGTTTTAGTGGCCTGTGTGGAGAAAATAACTTCTTAAAATGCAAAGGGGAGAAGGCTTCTCAGAGATGGAAAGGTCTCGTTATCAAGAAGAGCTCCTGCACCTTCTCACTTTCAAATGTGTGTGGTCATATGGCGCATCTTCAGATGCCCTTGCCTTCAGAGAAACTGATGCCTGGGCAAGGCAGTGATACTTCACAAACCTCAACTGTCTAAATGGTTTCCAGAGTTTGTGTGCTCCCCAGGAAACTTCCCCTCTCAAGTGTGCTTTCTCTGTTGCAGGCGTCTCTCACTCCAGTGAAGTCTGGAGGAGAACTGGAGGAAAAACCAAAGCCGAAGGATCGAATCACATCTTGTCTTTTGGAGAACTGGAACAAAGGAGAAGGCCTGGGATATGAGGGAATCGGCTTGGGCATTGGGTTACGAGGGGCCATCCGGTTGCCATCCTTCAAGGTAAAAACAAAGATCTGTCTTCATTATGCTAACATTCCCTAAAGGACCATTAGGAGGACAGACCTCTCTAGGTGTGTGCCCCAAAGCCCTACAGGCTGATTAACCACGCTGTGTTCACTTACGGAGTTGCTTCTGACAGCATCACTTGTAACCCACCAGTACACTGTAAAAGCAAGGATCCTCTTTCCCAGCCTTAGCTTTTCATCTGCCACTTGTGTGAATTGTCTGTGAAGGATCTCCCTGCTCTGCAAGGTAAATGGGACATTTGCCTGTGTTTAGGACACAGCATTTCAGCATGATTGTAAAAATATATGCTTATGCTCATAGTGCTTTACACAGTTATTTCTTTGCTTAGAATGTCTTGCAGTTTGGCAGCTGAGTCTCACCTGAAGTTTGGTTAAAAGTGTTCTCTGCCTCATGTGAGTTTACAGAATCAGACTTGCAAGCGTAGGGTCACCTATTTTAAAAGGAACTGGCATAAAAAAATGAAAAGTATCTTAAAAGTGGTGGTGGTGGGAGGGTAGAGGGCTTCCCTGAAATTAAGATTTTGAATGCACAGAAGGTGCAAGTAAAGGTTTGGGATGAGAGATTCTGCAGTCTTCATTTAGAATAAAACTTGCTTTGAGGTTCTTTAAGATGTCATAGGCTCAGGCTCTCTTTCTGTTCTGCTACATCTCAGACACATGCATCTGTCAAGAGTTTTCTCTGTTACCTTCAAAGTACTTGGTGATGACATGCACCATGCTGGTACCCAGAGTGTTTTGATGCAAATTGAAGGGGTAGAATTTCATTCACAGTGAAATTCTGTTTGCAAGCAAATAAAGGGATCAAGAGCTGGGGAAGTAGCCCTTGGTTTCTGGGTGTAAGTCACCATGGCAAAGTAAAGCAGTAGCAATTTGCTTAAGAAGTTGATTTCTGCTGTTTCTAAACTTTTAGAAATGCTAATTGTGTCTTTTGTTCAGGTGAAAAGAAAGGAGCCACCTGAAGCTGCCTCAGCAGGAGATCAGAAGAGAATCCGGCCTTCTACTTCTGTCGATGATGAAGATGAAGGTTTGCAAAGCACATTTGTTTGAAACACAAGAGCAGATACAAACCACATGCAAGCTGAATTCTTTTAAACTTCACAGCAGTGTGCTCACTTACAATTAGACACAGAGTCAAGGATCTGAGCTGAAACCCTGCTTCTCACAAAACTCTGATCAACTGGGAGATGTCTTCTCTGGATTCAGTTATCTTAAATTCACTGGCAGGAAATTTAAGACCCACGTTTTATGAATAACGCATAACCTATTTTAGTTCTGCTGATGTAGAGCTGGTCACCCGGTAGAGGGAGCTCAGATGAGTTCATGGACTGTTCAGGGGCGTGCTTGCAGCTCACTGAGTACGTTGTGGGAGAAAGCACATAAGAGACAGTGCCCTGCATTTGATTTTAAAACCAAAACAAAGTTATTTGCCAGAAAGATCTATTTGAAAATATTTTAACATTTTTTCCTGCAAGCAGGGAAGAGTAGAGATAAGACAAAGCTTTGAATACCCGTTGTTTTGCATAAAAAAGTGGATTCAGGTTAGTTGTGCCCCATAAAGTTGATTCAGACTAACAACTGGTTTTGAAGCAAAAGTACAGAAGCAGGGTTATGTAAAGCCTTAAATAAAACAAAAAGGCATTAAATTATGCTTGCCTGTTCTGATCTCAGTTTTGCCATGCCTCCTAACTGCTCTGCCTATAGCTTGTCAGCTTTGGCAACCCGCATTTTGCCATCCTTGGCATTTCAACACCCTGCACCCAGTCTCGCCCTCTTTTGCACTGTGAAATTAGTAAGCCCCTGTAAGCCTAGGGACTCTCACGCCACATGGGCACGTTGCTCCTAACTTTGATCTTCCCAAAGAAAAAGTTTCCTTTGTGTAGT
>NW_008824469.1:1149191-1150975 GCF_000699105.1 Pygoscelis adeliae
TCCTCAGAGAAGGAAGAGGAGCAGGAAGAGGAGGGAGGCTTGGTGAAAGCAGCACCTGGCAAGGTGTGTTGGTTTGTGATTGTAGTTTCGAATGCTGTCATTAAAAGGGGGCCTAGTAATTCCAGACGCCAAAGTTATCTTCTCTAGAAGATGAGCACTGCTATTAGGGTCTGTCCTAAGAGAACCTCTGTAAGATTATTCCCTCTTCAGGTTCTCTGATCAGCGTCCCTGAGAGTCACTGGTGGTTACCACAGTGACAGCCAGGTCTCAGAGTCAGACGCTGTTCATTTTTGGCAATGCTTTCTTGCAAAGGAGGAAGAGGAGGATGATGATGAGGATGAAGACAATGATGAGGATGAAGATGAGGAGGAGGAGGATGAAGATGATGAGGAAGAGGAGACAGGCATAGACACAAGTGACAAGGAGGAGGAGCAGGACTCCGAGGAGGGTAAGCAGTTCCAGTGGAAGCAGCAAGCATAGCCTTCGGGTCAGGTGCGGTTTCCCTTTTGCACTTGTGAGCTGATTTTTTTATTTGTGCACCTTCTTTCACGGAAGGGCGGTTTTATACAAGGTAATGCATACAGGTATTAATAGTTACCTGTGAGGCTTCCATGATCCCTCAGTCTGTGGGTCTCTTTGCAATAGCTCTTCAGCCCCTGAGTGATCTCATCCCAACTTGACAGAGGGGCAGAAGACTTAAAGCCAGCTAAGTTTGTGCTTGTTTTATGAAACGTATGTGGCTGGGAGGAAAAGGGACCACATTTCAAACAGGGGTAATTTAGCCTCTAATAACTTTGTCCTATCAATCAGTTCCTGCTCTGGAAGGTGATAGTTTCCACATTTTAAAGCTGTGTGTGAAGGTAGCAGAAAATCTTAGTACAGCTCCAGTAAAGAGGCAATCCACAAAGAGACCCATGTGGGCAGGATGCCAGGCAGTGCTAGTTCTGCTGCTCATGGAACTGCCTGTTGTATGGTGATTGTTATAAGCATCCAAATACATGGTTTAGAAGTCTCTGCAAAAATAAACTGGGAGGCGATTCCTTCAGACCCCCACACTGCTGTTGATGCTGTTTCCACGCTGTTACAGTATGGAAGTGATATTTGCTTCTGTAGTAGACCCTGATTGTTTAATGAAGTCAGAAAGTGGAACTAATGGTAATTTGTTCTTCTTGTAGATGTAGCAAGTCCCTCATCTTCCAAGGCTGAAGTTGAATCATCCGATGAAAGTGAGGACTCCTCTGAATTTGAGTCAAGTTCAGACTCAGATGATGAAGATGAGGATGATGATGATGATGAAGATGAGGAGGAGGAGGAGGAAGAGGAGGCGGAGGTGGCTGAAGATCAAGACAGAGAAGCCATGGTTGCTGAGACAGAGCATGAACCTGCTGGTCATGAGCTTCCTGATGATGAGAGGGAGACTATTTTGGAGCTGTATCCTGTGGATGACTACATGGATGCAACAGGCTTGGGACTCGCAGAGCCAGCTTTGGCAGTGAAAGATGAAGGCATGGAAGAAATCAAGGCAGGGGAAAGTGAATGTGGTGAAGTCCCGGAGGCATCTATTGCTGCTGAAACACTGAAACACTTGGTTATGGAAAGAGATCAGGAGACGAAGCTTGCGCTGTCTCCCATCTGTAGGCCAGGTATGCCCTTCCATGTGGTTTGGCATTTTTTATCACGTTTCCAAGTACAGTATTCTCACAGCATCCAATATGTACGGTGTTGTATTTCCCACGTTCTCTTTCTTCCTCCAGTCTTGGCTCTAGGCTAGGGGTTATCTGTAC